>NC_043992.1:27052729-27418979 GCF_902150065.1 Myripristis murdjan | reverse complement strand
ATGCCTTTCTTCCACAGTCTATATCCTGCTATGTGTCAGCCAACCTCTGGGCAGCTCATTGATCAGTGTAAATGGGTCATGACCAAGTTCACGTTTTCTCAGAGGGAAAGCAACATGGTCAGCCTGCTCTGCCTGGCTTGTTTGCGTACTGTCATGTATTGACCGCTCCAAAATGTCGAGACAGGCGACACCAAGACATTTTTGATTTGCTAGTTTAATCCGCCCAGACTTCTGTGTATACTTCAGTTACTTAATAAGGGTTCACTAAATTTGACTGATAGTTGGTTTGATAAAGACTTGAGGAGGTAGAGGAGTATTGTACTCTTGGTTCTTATTGTGGTAAATCTTCACAAAATGAGAAAAGGAATACATGCACAGAGACTGACAGAAGGAAAGTTAGCAGTGAAGACAGGGTGACAGAGGTCAGACACTGCCGTTTATATGGAGGACACAGGACAGAGCTCTTAGTTTGAATGTTAAACCCACTGATTTTATTATTTAGCAATATTCTTGACTATTACCACTACTACTACTACTACATCATCCTCCATATGGAAATGTCATATATGTACATATGGCCTTATATCAAGAGTGATTTGCCATATATGTTACATATAAGGCAATATTGTCACATACATACATACATCCTCTGGATATAAGAAGATTTAGGTTTATAAAACATATCCAACACCCATAACAAAATTTATATATGTACATATACTAAAATACCTCTGGCTGAATTTATATATAGTATTATATGTTGACACCATATATGTTAACAAGCTTTTTTTTTTTTTAATTTTGATATACGTATATAAATTTATAACATACAGTACTGTGAAAAAATTTTAGGCAGGTGTGACAAAATGCTGCAAAGTAAGAATGCTTTCAAAAATTTAAGTGTTAAGAGTTTATTTTTTATCAATTAACATCATGCAAAGTGTATGAACCGAGGAGAAAGCTAAAGCAAGTCTATATTTGGTGTGGCCTTCCTTTGCCTTCAAAACAGCATCAGTTCTTCTAGGTACAGTTGCGCACAGTTTTTGAAGGAACTCGGCAGGGAGGTTGTTCCAAATATCTTGGAGAACTGACCACAGATCTTCTGTGGGTGTAGGCTGGCTTAAATCCTTATGTCTCTTCATGTAATCCCTGACAGCCTCGAGGACATTGAGATCATTGAGTGATGGTGGGGGCCACACCATCACTTCCAGGACTCCTTGTTCTTCTTTATGCTGAAGATAGTTCTTAATGACACTGACTGTATGTTTGAGGTTGTTGTCCTGCCGTTGGAGCCAATCAGATGCCTCCTTGATGGTATTGCATAATGGAGAAGTATCTGCCTGTATTTCTCATCATTGATCCTGACCAAATCCCCAACTCCATTTGCTGAAATGCAGCCCCAAACTTGCAAGGAACCTCCAGCATGCTTCACTGTTGCCTGCAGACACTCATTATTGTACTGCTCACCAGCCCCTCAGCGAACAAACTGCCTTCTGCTACAGCCAGATATTTCACATTTTGACTCATCAATCCAGAGCACCTGCTGCCCCAGTTCCTATGTTTTTGTGCATAGTTAAGTCGCTTGGCCTTGTTTCCACGTCAGAGGTATGGCTTTTTGGCTGCAATTCTTCCTTGAAGACTGCTTCTGGCCAGACTTCTTTGAGCAGTAGATGGGTGTACCTGGGTGCCACTGGTTTCTGCCAGTTCTGAGCTGATGGCACTGTTGGACATCCTACAGTTTCGAAGGGAAGTAAGCATGCTGTGTCTTTCATCTGCTGCGCTAAGTTTCATTGGCCGACCACTGCATCTATGGTCCTCAACGTTGCCCCTTTCTTTGTGCTTCTTCAAAAGAGGTTGAGCAGCACATCCTGAAACCACAGTCTGTTTGAAATCCTTGCCTGGGAGAGACTTTCCTGATGCAGTGTAACTAGCTTGTGTCTTGTTGCTGTGCTCAGTCTTGCTTTGGTGTATGGGTTAGGGTTAGTCTACAGTCTTAATGACTGTGTTTCAACCTACATATGAAAATGATGATCATTATCACCAGACTATAATCCTTCAAAACCCCTGAATTCTATTCTGTTTCTTTTTCTGTTTCTATTCTTCTATTTTAGAAAGCATTCTTACTTTGCAGCATTTTTTCACACCTGCTGAAAACATCTGCAGCTTCTGCGTCTGTATAAACTACTCATACAGTAGTAATAGGGCTAATTGTCCTCTAGGATGTCAAAAACAGGAGGAAGTGCCCCAGTGTCTGCCCTTTACATGGGGGAAAAAAGAGAGTGTCCTGTAGGGTGCTCCATCATGCAGTAAATAAATAATAATAAATTATTTTAAATGAGGGGGCCAAAGGGCCAATAAGTCAAGGCTAATATCTTGATAGCATTTTAATGTAATCTGCACTGTCCCTGTTGTTTTACTTTTTTCAAAGTAGCCTTTAGGTTAGTTGTTAAAACTTATATCGACTCCACCTCTACAGGTGTTCAGTTTCAGCCACAGCCCCTTTCCAGTGTTCAGCTGTCAGAGGGGCTCACACAGTCTGATTGGTAACCCTGCATCCTGCCACAGTGTGGGAACACAGCACACTGTGTGCAAGTTGGAAACTTTTACCAGTTACAAATTATTTAAGACAAATGTATGTACTCTGCAAGTGCTTTTGTAGACAGCTCTATCACATTTTTAGCCTGCATGCTTAGCTGAGAAGCTAGCTAACTGAACAGGTACCTTACTTAGCTGATTCCATGCTAACTTAGTTGTTTTCTTAGTTGTCTTCTTAGTTTTGAAACAAAGCAGAAATGTAAAAATCCTTCCCTAAGGGAATTATTTTAGAGTAATTTGCACAAAAAGCCTACAGGATTTTAATGTTTGGTATGAATCGCTTTTTCGCTTAATTTAAGAGTGGGTTTTTGTGTGTGTGTGTGTGTGTGTGTGAAACAAAGGTTAATAGTTGCCTCTGCGTTTTACTTTGGTAGTGTTTGTAAAAAAAAAAAAAAAAAAAAAAAAAAAAAATTGAAAGGTTATTACTTCCTTGTGTATTTTCTCAGCATTTAACTTTTAATCTGGATCACTTAATAACAATCTCAATCTGTTAATCTTCATCATGGGCAAGGACTAATTCATCATACATGATGCATCGTAGCTTTTTATGCGCTGGTGGTAGGTGCCCTTTTTATTTTTCAGCATGCCCTTCAAACAGCCTGAGTCCGCTGCTGAAAATCTATGTTAAGAATAAGTGGCACACAGAGGCGCCCCGGTAGTTCAGATGGTACTGTGTGTGTTTCTTGTTACAGCTGAGTCCTGATCACAGCGTCCTGGGTTCGAATCGGACCTCAGGCCATTTGCAGCATGTCGCCCCCTCTCCCTGTCTCTTCCCTGCCTGTTCTGTCTGTCTGTCTCTCTCTCTCTCTCTCTCTCTCTCTCTCTATCTCTACTCTGACTGTCAAATAAAGCAGAAATATTTTCCATATCCATATTTGTATGGACTAGACATTTATGTCAGTATATGAAATTGTTCCAATCTCTAATAGGTTTCATATATAGTTTGTATATATATATGAACATATATATCATATATTCCATATATGTGGATATATTACATTTCCATATGAGTCACCACAGTTCCTGAAAGTCAGTAACTCTAATGAAATGGAGTTTTAAGGCCCACATTCTCCATAGTAATTAATTCAAGCAGGGCTGAGTGGGCGTGAGAGTAACATTATTGTCTCAGCCCTGGTAAGACCAACCAACTACGCAGCAAAGTGAAAATATCTTGCTTGTTGGAACTACTGCAACAGTATGTCCACAGACACAGCTCCCTTACTGAAAACATACATTTGTCGTCGCAGAGTCGATGTGAGAAAGTTCACGGCTGATGCCATCGTTCGCTACGGCTCCATATAGAAGTGCTAAACTCCCTTGATGACAGATGGATTTTCTACGCATTGAAACCATGACCGAGTAAATGCAGCATTCACTGTTTACGCTGTAAAAATGACTGAAATGAATTCACACCTTGCAGTAACACAGTGATTAAGCTTGTATATTATGACTGCAGTGTTCACAGAAACATCAGCTGCATGTAGCCAAGCGCATTGTTAAAACAAAGAAATGATCTCTGTTTCTTAACACAATATTTTCATTGCATTAGTGTTTGTTTGTTTGTTTGTTTTTTACATTATTATCATTATTATTATCATCCCAAACAATATTAGCAATAATTATATTTGCCTGTTGCCAGCTGTAAGTCATACAAGCACGAGAATAAATTAATATCTCCTTTTTTTTGACTATTGTTTCAACCAAAACATGTTTCAAACCTCCGGTGACCCATCCCCGCTCATGTCTGGCTCTTAGCAAAGAGGTTTAATTGGTTGTGGATATTGTCTTGCTGTGATTATGCCCTGTGAAGCTATCAGATGAGTGGATATGTCTCATCTTTGCAAGCCAGAGTTTGTTGTTGTTTATTCAGCTGTGTGATCAGCAGGGAAAAGGTCAGTTTAAACACATTCTTGCTCTGTCTGCTGCTAATTCTAGCATGATTCGGACAGTAGCCACAACACTAACCTGCACTTCTTCTGTTTTATAGTTTACTTAAAACAGTATATTTTACCATTTAGGCACGTTGTAATTTACTGTAAGCGCTGTTCATTTTTCATGGGACACTTTTATCCCCCTCCTCTGCTTTGGCTGTTACTTTAATCTATTTACCTGCAGAACATTTGTGCTAACCCAATATAATTAGCTTAATTAAAATCTAAGTTTCAGACATTTTATAGTGAAGTGCCTCTTCGCCCTGAGCGCCGGCCCATCAAAGTGTGCGACATTTCAGAGAAATGTTGATTGTTCGTGCTTGCTGCAGACATAGCGGGGTTGGCACATTATCGAGCGCTTCATGTGAAATGTTGAAGTGACTGTATTTAAGTAATGGCCAGGTCTTTCAGTGATGTCGGCAGTGTTATTGACTTTTGCTGCCTAAAATGAGTATTGATACAGTTAGAGGCTGTGGGGTTCGGGCTGCGCACCTTAATGGAATAATTAATTCTTGGTTAAATAGCACTCAGTGAGAGACTTTTTTTCTAACTGAATGGAAAATTGAATAAAATAGACAGATACATACATGCATGCATATAGATTGATGAATATATATATGTGTGTGTGTGTGTGTGTGTGTGTGTGTGTGTATCTCTTTTGATAGCACAGTTCACTCTGCCTGCTTGATGTCATAATAACTGACTTCTCAGTTTGCTGTTAAAGATCACTGAATTAATTTATACTTGTATTCAAATCAGTTATCCTTGAAAGAGAAAACACATTACAGTCCATATGCATATGTCTATGTTTAGGTGAATGTTAGGCAAATTAATCTCCTATTGTGGTAGCCTTTTATTACAGCATGCAGAGAATGCTTATAAATATTCTAGTGAAGTGACATATTATTATTATTTCTGCATCTAAAATTAAAAAAGCTGGCTGTGTTTAGGTATTGATATTTAGTTTAGCCAAACCTTAGAGACTCAGTATACTCACATACGAACACACACACACACACACACACACACACACACTGTATATGGTAATATGTATGTTGTATGTATGTAAGTACTAAATACATTTGGTCCTGTAGTTCAGGTTCCAGTTTATTTAGAGCCCTTAATCACAGTTATAGTCTCAAAGGGATTTACAGGCCTACAGTCTCTAGGAAAGCAAAAAAGACTCCCCCCGACCTGAACCCTCACAGCGGGCAAGAAAAACTCCCACAGAACTCCAGAAGGCAAGAGGTTAAAAATGGAAGAAATCTCGGAAAGGACCACAGAGAGAAGGAGGCCCCTTCCAGGCCGGCCAGGAGCGCAGGTGGAGCAGAGTAAATGATTATCGGCTCAAATCAATTCAAATAAAATGATCAACTCTAAACAAATTATGTGAGATAGCCAAACAATGCAGATTAATCAAATCAAAACAAAATCAGAATAAGACAAATATGACAAAGAAATAAACAACAAACACAAAGATAAAGCATGACTTGGTGGTCACAGTTAACAGTCTGTATGTAACAAAATATACTGGAAAAATTCTGCACTGTTGCCTTGTACGGTTATAATACAGTATACTAATGCAATGAAGAAAAATAGCACAAAGGGGCATGATGGCACTCGATATCATGTGCTAATGCTGTATGAAAATGAATTGCAAGTGGGTATTTTTTTTACATGTATACAACAAACACATTAATGCACTCAGAGCGCATATAAATCATCACTTATTATAACACGTTGTTTCATCACACTCTCATCCTCCTGTGGCACATTGATTTAATTGTGTAATAGACTTACACTAGCAGCCCTGAGATCCTTGCTGCAGGAAGTCTTAAGTCTCTACATTTATAAAAGATTAACAAACAATAAATCTATGTAATGGTTTTTTTTCATTATACAATAAATTTTTTGTGTGAGGTGCAGTGTTCTGGAAAATGCTTTAGGCATGTATGCGAGGTTGTCTCAAAAGCTTTTCTTTAACAGATCATGTAAGGATGTAAAGAGCCGCCGTTGCAGGCGTCTTTGAAATAGAAATAGTGAACGCTGGTCTCAAGGTGCATGGATTTTTTTTTTTTCTTAATTTATAGAAGACCAATACTGTAGCGCTGGAGATGCTCTAGATCACATATGTCATATGTCATGTTACATATAATATTTCAATCCTTTTTGTTTTAATTTTGATGAGTATGGATTACAACTCATGAAAATCAAAAATCCAGTATCTGAAAATATTAGAATATTAAAAGGGGAAAAAAGGATTTGTAATGTGGAAATGTCGACCTTCTAAAACGTATGTTCATTCATGCACTCAATACATGGCTGAGGGTCCTCTTGCATGAATGACTGCACCAATGCGGCCTGTCAGCTCATCTGGACTGTATATAAAGTTTGTTATAGCCACTCCTATGTATTTCACTTCCTTTTTAACTGGAATCTAATAGAAATGTATCAGATGATGGTCATATATGGCACCTAAAGCTTGAGAAAACTTGTGTATCTTCTTGATTAGCAGAGGGATCTGTTCTGAGCTCTCGACTAAGATGGTAGATTCATCTGCCAACTCAGTTTTGTACAGATGCTTTCCACACATATTTAAAGGCTCTAGGTCAGGGCTATTTTCTTATGAAAATAGCCAACAATTCCACAAGTAAAATAAATAATAAATCACAGCAGGAACCTCCCAGCTGAATTGCTCGTTTAACCTCAAATCCTTTAGAAGTTCCTTGAGGGAAGAAGACTCAACTATTACAGTCCAGGCGAGCTGAAGGCCTCTCTCAGAGCAGCCTGGGCTTCAGTAACATCTGAGCAGAGCCACAGGCTGATCACCTTCATGCCTGATGCAGAGGAGCCCTGAACAAGTACTGAGAGCATACATGAACATATTTTTCAGAAGGCCAATATTTCTCTATTATAAATCCTTTTTTGGATTGTTTTTATTTAATATTCTAACATTTTGAGATACTGGATTTTTGCTTTTCATGAACTGTTGGATGTAATCATTAAAATTAAAACTAAAAAGGTTTGACATATTTTGCTTTATATGTAATGAATCTAAAATATATGAATGTTTGACTTTTTGAAATAAATTACTGAAAAAAATTAACTTTTCCATGATATTACATTTTTTTTTTTATATGCACCTGTATGAATCATTATATTTGCACGGAACAGAACAGCACAGAATTTTGAGCCAAATAATGACCAAGCCCAGGCCATCTGCTGCATGTCATCCACTCTCTCTCCCCTGCCTTTCCTGTCTCTCTGTACTGTGATTATTAAATAAATCAGAAATGCCCAAAAAAAAAAAAAAAAAATCTTCCTTAAATCCATACACTTTAGGAGAGTAAAGTAAGTTACACAGACAACTTGCTCTGGTTTGTGTTCAGGCTCTTTGACCATATGGGCCAAATACTGACTCTAAGGCTTCGGAGAACACAGCAGTTACCAGTGCGGATAATGATTTTTTTCTTCATCTCTTTCCCTGACCCCTGCGTTCCTTTCCTATTTCCCAGCCGCCATCCTTGATGACCCTATGGAGTGCAGCAGAGGAGAGCGTTTGGCCATTACGCTGGCCAAAGACAGCATCAACAGGAACAGTAACCGCTCCACCACTGGCAAGCTGGAGGTGGATATCTTTGAACTGCTGAGAGACAGCGAATACGAAATGGGGGAGACAAGTAAGTAGTTGGGGCAAAACGATGCCAATTAGTTGGTTAGAAAAACTTTGGGTGTGTGTGCCTGTCTCTTTGTGCATACGTGTGCATGTGCGAGGGTGAAAAAGAGAGTGAGAGCAAGTGAGAGCAGCAAATGTGAGGCATTGCTATGTCCAGCCACCAATCGAACTCTTAAAATGTGTGTCTCTCATTTTGAAATCAGCAAGCCTGTAATTTCAATTCAGACCCGCTCTCTTTCCTCTGTCTCTCATACACTTCCCCCAAGTGTGTCCAGATAAGTCTGTCTGGTTTAAGAATATTTTGGTTGAACAGAAGCAAACAAATTATTGAAAATAGATGACAGGCTGGTGTGGTATGGGAAAACAAAATGAGCTGTCACATTTTGATAGCTGCTGGAGTCAAAAGGTGTGTTTATGTCTGTGTTCTGGGTTGTATTTTTTTCTCTCCGATATTGGCGTCTTTTATTCTGCTGTGGGAGGCCAGAGCAAAAGAACATTTTCTGTTGAAAGGAGTAGACAGTGGAAGGGAAAAGGGACTTAGTTAACGGCAAAAAAGACCCAATGTTGGTCAAAAAGGCTTAAAAAAAAACCTTCCAAGCTTTTAAATTAGTTCATACATGTAGCATGATAATGAGATTTATACTGATTTGGCACATAGATTTGATCCTCATCAGTGTGACATCATTATCATAAACTGCCTTACCTATTTGTGTCACGTATATTGATGCTTTTAACCTCACCTTTACCCTGAACATCAATATGTGATGACTTCTCTGAAGCATTAGTGCTTGTTTAGATTAATTTTGTTTTTAACAAGAACCTTCAATAACGTCAATGTGTATTAGAGATGGGGAGAAACCAACCAATAAATACAGACTTGTCAATATGTATGAGGATTGGTTATCAATACGGTACATTCCCACCTTCACAAACCCGAGTGCTGCTGCCGCTTAATCCATTGCAGCATCGCTTCACTGACCACAACAACAAGACCTCTATTACTTTCTATGCCTGGTTTACTGCAAAACCTCCCTAAATGCATTTCCACCTGTGTGTGCATGGTAGCATGTGCATGTTTTGATTTGTGTGCACAGTGGTATGTGTGTGCATGCTTGTATTGTGTGTGAGTGTGTGTGTGTGTGCGTGTGTGTTTGTGTGTGTGCGTGCGTGTAATTAGAGGCAGGAATTGGATTAGGGACGGATCAGTGGCAGCAGTTAGATGGAAACACCCACAGCAGCCTCTGAAAACACAGCTTCCTCAGCTGATGCCCCCCCTGGACAGGTTGCTGCCCTTTAAGACAAAAAACACCACATGATAAAACTCCAATTCACAAACACTCCTTTTACATATATCGTGTATAAAAACAAATAGTACGTATTAAGATTTTTTTTTAAAGTGCTGTTGTGTTTGCATGTAAGGGGGTGGTGCGCTCTTTGTTTATGCTTAGTGCAGTGGTGTTAATGCCTTTTTTATTTATTCCTGTGAAAGCATTGGGCAGCTGACCTAATGGTCACATACTGCACACAGATCTGCTCTCACTCCACAGAGATGTGATCTCAGTATACTGCATCATCTGAGACTAATGTTTTTCTCCATGACCATGGGGCACAAACGTCCTGGGGGCCATCGTCAACCACACTCAGCTCATCTCGTAGAACGTGCTGAGTCCTTAATGCAGCAACTTGAGTTTGAATTCTTTGCTACTCTTCCTACCAGTGATGGGTCATAATTTAAAATTTTTGTAACAAATATATTTTTTTCTCATTTTTACTGTTACCTGGTAGTAGCGGTAGTAATAACTATGCATACGCATTTTAGAGCAAAGCATCTAACCTAAGATCAATCAACGATCAATGGCTGTCTTTGTCATCAGACGATGTAAGTTTGATGATCAATGCACCGAGAAAACAGCAGCCCTCGTCACAGAGATGATAGCCAAAGACATGTTTCCCAGCTTTGTCGAAGGCAAGGTGTATTGAAAGCATTTTTCCCTATTTCCTATAACACGCAGCTACAAGTATAATTAAAAATTCATAATGGAGCAGACCTTTATTGACTCTTCTTGGCTAAGATCTATAAATGCCTCCTCAGTGGCTGGATTCTCTATACACATTCATGCAAATATTTCCTATATTTGCTTGGTGTGCAATCTTCGTATGTATGAGTATGTTGCAAAAGGAGTGTAGAGCAGTTGTAGAACAGTTGTTGGCCCAGCTTTATCTGAGTAATTTAGATATCTATGTCTATGATGAGACAATCCTTAATATTTAACTTTGCTTTTTCAAATTTGTGTTTAGCTCTCTGTTATGTTAACATGACCCACATACTGATAAAATGCCTTAATTTTCAAAGAGATGTTTTAATGAGTCAACTTTAACATTTAATATTTATACATAACCAAAAAATGACTTGACAGTCAACTGTTAGTGCCTCTGATGATCCGGGACCCCTGATGGTCTGGGGCCCCTGATTACACCTCATTACTTATCACAGGGGTTAAAATTCAACATATTTGTCATTTTTTTCTGAAGAAATGCTACTAATTCTTGAAAGCTGCCTAAAATTGCACTGATGAGCAAATTTCTTTTACCTCTCTTCCACACACATTTTATGATACAATACAATACAACACAATTCAATATACTTTGTTGTCCCCATGGGAAAATTTGTATTGGACTTGGACTTGGACAGTTGAAATAGAAGAATGAAATAGAATGAAATAGAAGCAGTGGCATTAGTCCGGGCTGCCAGCAGGGAATCGGCAATTTTGTTGATATTCTGTTGTCATAACTCATTGTCTGTTTTATTTATCCAGAAGCTTAACATTTTAATACCACAGATCTTTTATCATACCACTCACACCAGATACATGTCGATATTATGCGTTCATTGAAAAAAATCAGGTATGGCCAGTAAGCCTTAGGGCTCTAGTTTCCCGGCGCAGCGCGGGGTGGCGCAGTGAGGCGAACCCCGCGCAGAGGTAGTTTCGACCGGCGAAACGGCAGAGGCGGACAGTTTCCAAGTTTCGCAGGCGGAGGTTCGCCGAGATGGGAGTGGCGGCGCAGCGGAGGGAGGTGCCGACAGATTCGGCTTGGCGCAGTGACAGTTTCGTGCCAAAAGGCTTCGCCGAGGTGCGCCAAAAGCTCGCCATCTGAAACCACGTCTACTTTCAGCGCAAGGCGGAGCGGAGCCGGCGCAGTGGAAGTTTGGCTGCCTGGCGCACATCACCAAAACCTCACGATCAGCACAAACGGTGCCAATCTCCTTTGATCTGACAGCTGTGACAGGACAGTTGATATGGAGATATATGTATGTGCTGATTGTGATCGTAGCATTGAATAGTATTTTTTTCGGTATTTATTGCATTGTTCATGTGTCTGACATTCCGGAAGCCTGCCTATGAGGTTTTGGTGACGTGTCTGCACCGCTCGCCGGTCTCCGCTCCGCGCCTGTCTCCTGAGCTCCGCTCCGCCTGCGGCAATAGACCTCCATGTCAGCTGTGTAAACTTTCATTACGCCTTCATGCAGCGTATTTTAAAGGCAAGGACAGGGGCTCATTTGATTGGTTACATGTGAATCGGCTGTGTCAAACCCACTCCATGCCTTCTCTCCTCCCCTCCGCCGGTAGGAGGGACGGCGGAGTACTTGCGCCACCGAGAACGGCGTGCCAAACTTGGAAAATCCGCCTGGCCACACCCAGTTGGCGAAGCGCATCTGCGCTACGCCCCTGCCTCGCCTGGTCTGCGAAACTAGAGCCCTTAGTGTTGCACGTACATTCTGTGTTTCTCTCAAATCCCAGTCTGATTTTGACTACACGCCAAAATAGGGCCCGGCAATATGGACAAAATCAAATATCACAACATCTTTAACATAATATCTTGATATTGATATTGTAGGGATGATTATTGGTGCTTTCATCAGATATTTATGTGTAAGATTTTTTCAGTCATCAACCAGTAGTAATATGGATTTGATAACTATGCAAGTAGACACATATAATAGCTAGTAATAAGTACAGAAAATTGTTCCTTTTTACTGCAATAAGCCTTTAAAACCAGGAAAAGAACACTTATGCCATCTCATGATACTACTATATCAAAATCCCAAACACCATCTAGTGTCAAATCAGTATAATTTTGATAAATTGCCCTACACCAAAAAACAAAACCCAAGACATACAGCAGAGTGTGTTTGGTAGTGAGTGTGTGGATATATTTTGTCTGTCTGTCTGTCCGTCTTCTTTTATCTGACAACCATTACATTACAAGCTTCTAATCAGTCCAGCTTTCCAATAGCTTGGAGTTAGTCAGTGAAAATCAATGTAAAGCGGACAAAATGGACTTCAGTTGACCTGGTGACCTTCTGACCAAGATCTCGCCACATTGAATGGTACAATTCAATTGTGACGATCCTGTCACTATTGAGCACCTTGACACTGATGTCAATGGCCAGTGGGTAATGAGTAAACTGTTTTCTCTCTCTCTTTCACTCTCTATCACTCTTTCTCTCTTCCAGACACACACACACACATACACACACTCACACAGAGAGAGAGAGAGAGAGAGAGAGAGAGAGCGCAAATGAAAGCATCATGGGGGCCAGAAGTATGTTGGCTGGAAAATCGTTCAACTTTGTAATTTGGTGAAGATATGCAGGCAGGCGCAAATGTGCATATGCATATGTCTCTCTCTCTCTCTCTCTCTCTCTCTCTCTCTGTGTGTGTGTGTGTGTGTGTGTGTGAATGTGTTCATGTCTTACAGACCCCATGGGGGACAAAGGGATTACTTATTAATCATTCGATTCACTGCCTCTGGATTTACTGCACAGGCCTCAATATGGTTCCCCTCTGCCTCCTTCACATACGCAGCTAGTTAACGCACTAGATTTCCCCAAATAACCGACACCATTATACTATCACACATACACACAGCTTACACACACATATGCTCAGGGGTGTGCACACGCATACACACACTTACATACCTGTCAGTGTCTGCCTCACATCATTGACCATAGAGGTTTAATTAGAAGCCAGGGATTATAAAACCCACAAGAAATGTCATTTTGTTTTCCTGTATGGAAGATTAGAGCACGGGGCCTGTGTGAAGCAGGAATTCACTCTCACTGAAATGTCTCTTTCTGAGAACATGTTCATCCCCGCTAAAAGTGAATCTTTTCAAAGTAAATCAGTTACACTATAAACATCGGGGAAAAAAAGCAAAACAAACATACAGCCAGTAGCTGTTTTTTTTTTTGTATTATTTATTTATTTTATTTTATTTTAAAAAGCTGCTTATAGCCTGAGTATCATTCATGTGCAAATTCTGTTCAAATACCAGATTTTAGTTCTAAAGCCTCCAGCACCTTTGACATATCTCTTTTGCCCTATGCCTCTCTCGTTCTCTCTCTGTCTCTGTCTCGCTCTGTCTGCCAACTTCAGGTTTATTGCTAGCAGAGGCTATTAAATCAAAACTTCCCATGGGCAGGCAGATTCCATAGGTTTCATCTGTATGTGCATCACGTCAGCTTGATCAAACATGGACAAATGTGCTTGGCCTCGCACCTGCTCATCAGCACATGTACGTTCAGGTTCCCTTGAGATGCAAGGAAGTGCTGGCTCAGGCTGCGATTGGTTTAGAGGAGGAGTTAGTCAGCATGCACATCCATTAACATCTGTCTGAAGAAGGGCTTTTTTAAAAATTTCTTGGCTGCAGCTCAACAAAAAAAAACTGTAGTATCCTCTTTGTGACTCTTTGTTCATGTCTCTCTCTTTGTCTCCCTCCCCTCTTGACACATCCTTATTTACCCCCTCCACAATCAACCCCTGTCTGTCCTCTTAGTGTGCCAGATCATGTCTAAAGGGGTGGTGGCGGTCCTCGGCCCCTCTGCCAGCCCGGCCTCCAACTCCATCATCAGCAATATCTGTGGAGAGAAAGAGGTGAGTGTCTGCACACAGCCGGCTCTTGTGGCCCCAAGCCTCCAGTCTGTGGCAGCCGGCTCACAGCACCACCAGAAATTTCAGACAGATTTTGGAACAATGATGCTGATTAGCGGCTGTGTGGTTTTCTAGTAGATTGAGAGAGGATGAAATCCCACTTGTTAGTGAAAATGATGAAATACCTCAGCTAGTGTCATAGCTCTCCATTCCAGTCCCACTCCGATCAAAGTACTGCTGGCCATTTTATATCCATCCTGCCTCATTAGCTTGTAGCAAGTTGGCCCATTGAGGCCGAGTAGTCATTATTTTGAGATCATTATTGTGGAAAACAAACAAGCAAACAAACAAAAAAAAAATTGCTATATTGTGATTTTGTCCAGAATGACACTGGTTAATAGCAACCTGTTCCTGTTCTCTGTACATCACGTTCTCCGTACGTCATTTGAGAACAGGATTTCCACCTGAGTGAAAACATGATGATTGATAGCAATTTTGATCATTGCTTTACAAAACAAATTAACCGATACATTTTCTTGAGTCATGGACAGACTGCTGAAAAACTCAGCTTCTCCATATTTTCAATATGATAAAGTCAGTGTTGCCTCAGAGCCTGGCTGCAGCCAAACAGTTCTCAGTTGGATGCTAATTGGCTTCTCTGAACCCTGACATGGTGTGTTTTGCTGCCTGATGTCAAGAGAGTGGGTGCCTTTGAATTATATACAAAACAGAATACATATCAAAATCAATCACAAATAAGAAAGAAAATTGCAACATGCACAATAAATGAATCAGTTTAAAAAAATACAGGACTACAGGCTTAATCTGTGATGCTACTGTTTGACAACAATGTCATGTTTTCATGTGTTTTCTTAATTAGATACTCACTGTTATACAGTATTTGGAGAAACATGCTAAGGATAGTGTGCCAAACAGACATACAGGAAGTCATATAACAGACAACACAAATCAAACACAAATCTTTATTATTTTTCTTTGTTTTTTATTCAAGGACATTTGTCTGTGGAGAAAATTAGCCATTTTTCACATAATCTCTGTAGCAATCTGTGATTTTAGCTGCCATTTAGATCATGTAGTTTTTTATAAACACACATTTCTGTCTCCAATGGCCCAGGATCCAAGTCAAAAAAATATTTTGTTAAACTTAAACACCATATGTACATCACATGAACATCCCAGGTTGTTCAGTGTAGGCTATGAACATGGCTTTTTCGCCCTTCAACCACATTTACAGCGGTAGAAAATGAGAAGCACTCATAATTAATTAGACTAGTATGGTAAGCAGGCAAACAGCAAAGGTTTTGTAAGTGTGGGTGGTAGCTTAAGGAAGACACCTGTCTGTGACACTGTGATTCACTCAGTGGTGAAAAACCAAGCCATTAACAGATTTTTTTTTAAACTACACTGAAGTTCTGTAAAGTAGAAAAATCAGCATGTGAAATGTTTTTTTTTTTTTCATACATATATAAATGTGCAAAAGTCATGTCATTTTTTGTTTTTAATTAGGAAAACCTGTTTAATTTCTCCCAATCACTCTTTTTATGTGTTCAAAACGTTAGAAAATGTTAACAAAATTACAGCATGACTTTTGATGCATACACTCACTACATCCTAAAGATTAAAAAAAGAAAAAAAAAGCATGTCAGCTGTTTTTTCCTTAAGCTGTCATTCGACCCATTCCACTGTACCCTACCATAATTGGATTTGGTCTACAGTGATGCTTTCCCTTTAGCAGCATGAATTTGATCAACATGACTATTAATAGAAATCAACCATCCCAGCCTCTATATTGTCCTCTAATCCACCACAGTTTGTCTTTGTAATGAGAGATGAGTCTATTTTAGTGGTGGACGGACCAGGACTCCCTGCTGCTGCCAGCTCTCTGGTGGCATTGACTGGCGGGGATGGCTGCTTTGAATCACTGACTGAGATAATACCACTGTATGAATATTTAACACCCCATAAAGTGAAAAATGACATTTTTGAGCTGTTAAGTGAAATACACAGTCCTAAGATACTCTAAGGAGATGATACTGGCCCTTTGTAGACTGAAAATTGTTATTCATCCCTTCCTCCTGTAGATGCACAGTCCTGCATTCATAGGCTGGACAGTAGTGTTTCTGAATAAGGTGTCTTAAAGATTTGCTGGACTGCAGTTATGTCTGGTTTTCAGTCCCAGTCTTTGGGATCCACATTTTTCATGCCAGCACAGTGGAGCAGGTCTGTGCAAGCTGACAACTGACATGCTGGTAGCACAGTAGTACACTGGTCCCAAGAACAAAGATTGAAAATCACCAGTCAGGCCGGTCCTCAAACATTTGCCTTCAAGACACAAGAGTATACAGATTCCTTCCAACCAAACATAACAACTGCTGATCTTACTGATTGGCTCCCTCATCCCTGAATGAAGGTGTGGAAATCAGTGAAATTAGCCCCTGTGGTAATTGCTAGGATTAAAAACCTGCAGACTCTTGGACTTCAACAGTTGAGAGCCACTTGTTTAGTGTGTGTGTGTGTGTGTGTGAGAGAGAGAGAGAGAGAGAGAGAGAGAGGGAGAGAGAGAGAGAGAGGGAGAGGGAGAGAGAGAGTGCATGTGTGTGTGGGTGCGAGTGTGTTCATGTAACGTGTCTATCTGTCTGTGTATAAAGAGTGAGAGCATCTGTGTGTGTGTGTGTGTGTGTGTGTGTGCCTGCCTATCCGCATGCAGTGCCCACACACATGTTTCTGTCCACCTAATCCCTCACTGTGAGCGTCAGGCCACAGATGCTGGCACTCTGACGGCTGGTTACCCGGAACACTGGCAGCAATATTGCTGCTGACAGACCCCACTAGGTGATCAGCACATCATCCACCAGTCCCTATCAATCACTCCCCGAGCTCCATTACTGCTGTGGCGCATACTTTCAGTAGAGAAACTGAGGATGGCGCCCATCTGGGCTGTGCACTAATAGTGACTAATAGAAAATCAGCAGGTACTGTGGAGAAGGGCTTGACTGTCTGAATCATACAGCAAGTTTGTACCTATCCTGTGTGGAGAGAAAACCTTGTGGCTATGCTTGGATATTTTGTGAAAGTACACACTTTCTAGCTGGGGCTTCAGACAAGAGGCCCTAACTACTGTGCAGATGGCTACTACAGCCAACAAGAGAGTGGCTGGTACATGAAATGCAGCTCACAGGCCTTGTTGTTGATGTTTTGCATACAAACCTTGTGTATCTTTAATCTCATTCCCATTATCCATTTATGACTGCTGCATTACATTGGATGGAATAGACTCAAGGACTTTTCACTCCCTGTTCAGATTTGCGAAAGGTTCATTTACAGTCCTTATCATGCACAGTAGGTGATGTTTATACAAGCCTTGGAATAAGGTCATTTTGCCATCAGGAAGCTTTCAGACTATACTGATGAAATGTCCCTGATTAAATTTTCATGTCTCAAATATTCTATCTAAATTAAATTTTTACCGAACTGCTAGCCATAGGTCTTCCTCCCCAGGTAGTGTTTGTTTACACTATAAACTTCAGCAAAAACCTCATTGTCTGTGTGTCTCCCACTGCCTTCGTCTCCTCTCCCATTGAGGATGGAACGAGCAATAGTCCTGTGTGTCAAGTGGGGAAACGTATTCCTCTATGATTCAAAGTTGTCAGGAGTGATCATAAATATTAATGTCACGTCTTGACGTCCGGGGGGTGCTTTGGGCTTGCAAAGCCAGCTGGTAGCAGGATAACAGAGAGATTACACTACTGCATTTCAGTGGGATGGTACTTAGGTTGGATTTAGGGGTGAACCCGAGGTCCTCTGGGCAAATAAAGGGCATGTGGGTGTGTGGGGGGTTAAGGTGGGGGGTCACGGGCACAGCTCGAGCCCTGCAGAGAGGCAGTAATGAGAGATTTCTACTTTCATATTCAAGAACACACACACATACTCATGCATACACAAACACAAAACCCCAAATCACAATTTTGATTCACTGTTATTCCCACACATCCTCCCAGAAAATGCATTAAATTAATACAAAAATTGCTTGCAGTCTGAATGTCATGTACGTGCAGATGTTCCAATTCTAGATGATTTTGTATTTCGAGCCCCTCTTTTGTTCTCTCATTCTCATTCCTGTCTCTTTCTCTCTTGCTCTGTCTCTCATGGTACACCGGAGTATTGCACCATAAGAGACAATGTTGAGGTAATGTCAAAAAACTTATTCAGTCCAAATCAAAGGTATGTGATGCTCTTTTTGTGAAAGCTTAATTTGAACAAAGAGTGTAATCCTCAAGTTCATTCAGAGGCATGAATTTTCCTTGAGGTCACTTTACTAGTGAGCAAATCAAGTGCGCAGGATTCCTCGACAAAGCCAGGCACGAGGAATTATTGAACACAACCACCATAGAAAGCCGAGACACCGATGATTGCTCCTGAATGGTTGTTGAACAAATTCGAAAACCTTCAACCGTAATTTTAGAGGCTTCCGTTTGTTTGCAGGTTCAGTGCTTCATCTGCATGGTTATTGTGGAGCATTCATAAGAACAGCCCACCTACTGTGTATTTGGTATTGAACCAAGCGTGAGAGTGTGTGTTCATTCACTTGTGCATCCGGATGCGCAAACACACAACTGTGTCTGATCCTGCTGTGCATTCACAGTATGCATTCAAAGTGTGTGTTTGGTGTGTGTAGAGCTGTCCAAACTGATTTAAATGGGCAGCATGTCCAGCAGCTCAGCAGTACACACGGTGTGGAATTGCTTTTTGTAGCACGATAAGCCAGCTAGCCAACCCAGCAAATTCTCTCTGGCTGGAGACCATTTACTAGGTAGCTACGCTTGCTTTAGACCGTCTCTTGCCAGAACCTGCAATACAGTCAGTCATAGTAATACCAACCAGCACCTCACTCCTCTATCTGCACTTTACTTGAGCTTAGCTTATAGGTCTCACCTCTGTGGACTCCAGTAAGTACATCCTAAAAAATAACAAAGTCTAAGGAGATGGAGGTGGTTGAACAATGCGATTTCAGCAAAATCCTTGTTGTGTGTAAAACACTGCATGAGGTAAGAAAAAATATGTATTCCATTTGTCGGCATGGGACTCTCCAGCTTGCACGTTACATACACCCATGGTAACTTATTGGGAATCCCTGACAATACCGTGACGTACCAGCTCACAACATTGCAGCTATGGCTTGTTTTATTATCGCTGCTCTTTTCATACTTTCAGCCAACGCACCATGTTATTATTCTCTAATTTAAAATGTTTAGTTAGTCATCACGTTACACTGACAACACAGGCTAGGAGTTCATGTGAACTACACATGGGAAAAAAAAAACAAACAAACAGTGAGTAATGATTTATTTTTATGTTCTTGATTTACTACTTACTTAATTAGTTCAAAATCTGCAAACTAATTTGTACCAGTGTCAAGTCTGTCAGAAAAAAAAGAAAGAGGAGCTGACACCTGAAAGAGAAATAAAAATAAAGAATACATTTGGGGCACATTCTGTGGTAAACCAACATACTATTGGTATTACTTTCTAAAGTTTTTAGGCTATATATAATTTGAGGCTCTATATGCTGAATACATGGTTTCTTTCAATCGTCACAGATCCATTCCAAATATAATGCAAAGTTGTATATCATTGCATAATTCTACAAAATTGATTATAATGGGCTTTTTTTGTTTGTTTGTTTGTTTGTTTGTTTTTTGCAGGTAATGATGTATAATGTATCTGTGGTGATGCTTTGGTCAGAGTCACCTTCAGTTGTTAGCAGTAAACTGAATGTTGGCTGGTGGTCTACCCATCAAAGAGCTTCACTACATGAATGACTCTCCTGATCCATTTGATTACTTTACTTTAGATGATTCATTATGAAAATTACCCACAATTAACTTTGCCCAGCTGATATTAATTTATTCAAAGTTACAGTATTATTACAAATTGTGTTTTTGATGTTTGTTCATTACATAAAATTATCAGACTGTTAGTACTATAGGTTATAATACAATTTAATGAAATTTGAACAAAATAGCGAACAACAAATCTAACAACATTACCAAGTTGTGTCATCCTGGAATTTCACTTTTCTAAGTTATGGTGACATGAGTTGTAACATCACCTCAATAAAGCTGTTAGTCTGTCGTAATGGAAGAGTGGAGAAAAGGGGCAGCTGGGATTATAGAAGGTAGTAATCTCACAAGACCTTGCACGGAACGCTCACAAAGGTCTGTTGCTTGGTAGTATCCTTGTTGGCCATGTTGCTAACGTTGTGCAGCATGATTTTGTTCTGCAAATTCGAATCGCTGAATGAGGAAACCAAGGAGAATCGCAGCGTTGTTTCAGCGAATGACCTTCATTCTCCTGTTGACTTTAAAAAAAGACCTCTGTCCTTTGCTGCTTTCATTTCTTTCATCCTTCCATTCCTCATTTCTACACCGTTTCGCGCTCATTTTCTCCTTTTCCTTTCACTGTGCTGCCTTTTATACCAATTTTCACCTCTCTGACATTCCCCCCCTCTACTGCCTCCTATTACTGCCCTACCTCAAACCTCATCTCTCTTCATTCTTTTGTCCTTCTCCTCACCCCTTTCCTTCGCTCTCCCTCCTTTCTCCTCTCACCCTCTGTCTTCGCTATTCTTACTTTCTCATTTCACTTCCACTGCCTCCTCTATTTTCGTGTTTCCCTCCTTCCTAACTCCTTCTCTCTCTGCTTCTGTGGCTGATTACAGGTCAGATGCAGGCGCCATTGTTAAGAGAGAAAGAGATAATTCAGTACATTCATAAGCCAGCCACCCTCTCTCTCTCTCTCTCTCTCTCTCTCTCTCTCTCTCTCTCTCCCTCTCTGTAGTGACCCTCAGTCAACATCATGCCGAATCCCTCTGTGTGAAAACAGAGTGGCATTAGTTCCATGTGGTCCCTGTTCTGGTCTGGGGGTCAGCTTATGGCTCAGTTCTTCACTGTAATTGGGTTTTCAAGCAACTATATTTATCAAATGTTCTTCTGGCAAAAGCAAACTTTTTTTTTTTTTTTTTTAACAACAAGTGTCACATTATTGGTCACAAGCAGTAATCAGAGCTGATTGAGCAGAGAAGGTTTGCATTTTTTCCAGGTTCCGTACAGCCTGCTGGATAGGAGGAGCCACGCCGCTGTGTGGTATTGTACAGATTGGAAGTGTAAAGCTGCGGCTTGCTTATTCATGGTGGTGCAGCAGCAGCGAGGAGAGATCTGAGGTGTCTGTTGAATCTCAATAAGATTTCTGCATTCCTTCCACGCTCTCAGTGCTCTGTCAAATTCTGCATTCAGTAAAGGAGACAGAAAGTAGTGAAATGTAATGCAAATTAGCCTTTCATAACTATTTGCAATACAATATCAGATGTTAGTCCACACAGCTATATGCAATTCACGTTTCTACACAGTGCTCATACAGCATTCGGTTTCCTTTTTTGAAGTTTTCGCTGATTCCACCTCTCAACATTTTATATTTCTTGAGGATCTGGGAGAAAAGGCTGTTCAACTTCTCCTCTTCGGTGCTTTTAAAAGGTGGGCTACAAAAATGGATAAGAGGAATCTAATAAGACTTACAGTGTTGAGATTCAGCTGCTATCTGAGTAGTCAGGTTACACTGCTGTGACATAGAGGGATGCACTATGTACTGACGTGTGTGTGTCTGTGTGTGTGTGTGTGTGTGTGTGTGTGTGTGTGTGTGTGTGCGTGCCTGCCTGTTTGTCTCTTGGTATGTCTGTGTGTTCAAAAGTGTTTATTAAGGAATTACATCTCAGACCCAGGAGTGAAAGTTAAAGGTTTAATGCCAGATGCTCGACTAAAGAACAGAGCTGCATCATCCTTTACACAGCTTCCTCCATCTTGCACGTCCTCTTCTTGAACTCACGATTTTCCAGTTTGACTAAACTAGAGGTCAGTAGACATCCCATGGGCAGACCTGTTTATATCAGTAAAAACATTTTTAAATACGTACATTACTACCTTGAGTTTTGGAGCTGAGACTACATTTTTCAACATGTGTATTTGACACGGTTTTTGACATAAAGCCAGCTATTTGCTAGAGCACATGAAATGAGGTCAGATATTTTTTCCAGAAAAATGTTCAAACTGGGATCCAACAACATTTGAGAAGTCCCCTGCCAGCAGGCCTCTGTCTGGGCGGATGTGTCATTGCAACAATCCCTGCCAAGGTGGAGTGTCTCGAATGTGAAAGAGCAAAGGAGGCTAGACAAGTGTTGGCAAGCTGAGATGTGTGGCTTTTGTTTATGTTTTGTGTTGATATAATATTACCTGGGTTCATTTTTTATTAGTACAGACAAAATTGGGGAATAAATGCCTGGTTATGGGAGATTTGGCTTGTGTTGATTACATTAACACAGTTAGTTAGGTGCTTAGTGTTTGTATAAAACCACTATGAAGGATCACAATTGCTTAGCCATCGCTGGTTGTTGTTGAGTTGGGTTCAGTAAAGCAACCTTTTGTCTGCATTTTGCTTGGCTACAGTCCTGTGTTGTGAAATATGGGTTTAATTTTCTGTACTTGTTTTTATGTATTCCCGTAAAGCACTTTGTAAACACTGCTTTTATTTAAATGCCATATAGATAGCGTTTATTATTATATTATTGTTTTCCTCAGATGTTTCCTCTCTAGTATTGTGGATTTATCTGTGAGTTGGAATTTGCACTGAACCTTTACTGCCTTTCACACGGGTTGTGTGTCCATCTGCAATTCATGTAAATGTTCTCGGATGTCATATTTACTTCATTTAAACTGAGGAATCGAAAGCTGGCACCGACTCCTAAAATCTCAGCATATGATAGCTTTAATGTGATTTGGTTGGTGCCTACGCGGCATTTTTTCACTTCAAGTAGGGTGTTGTGTTAATGTGTCTACCTTGGGTCAGAGATAACTGTCGGTTCTGCAAGCTAAGCATAGTGTCAGTAACACATAAAATGATTAATACTGAGGATTTAAGTAAATTAAAATAATGAATCGTGCATAATTACAGCATTTTTCACTTCTCTTCAGTTTGTGTGTGTGAGCTTGCACGCATCTCTCTCTCTGTATGTGCTTTTGAATGTGAGTGCGTGCTGTGGGCGGTTTGCTGGGTGTCATTGCACGCAGCATGCCTCTGTTCTGTCTGCTTGCAAACAAAATGCAGGTGCTCCTTCTGTCTTTGCCTGATCATAATTAGGGGAGCACAGCTGTTGCCTGCACCTCCGCTGACCCCTTTTTCACAACGCCATTGATCTGTCTTGTCAAGGCCGCACCAGCAGAACCGCCATGTGCATATCCAAATCCACTCTGTTGTCATGAGGAAGCAGCCTCTTGATTTGATCACTGAGATGAAAGCAGGAGAAACAGTGAGCCTCCCAGGTGAGCAGAGAGCAAAGCGGACTTCATTTTAGTTGATTGTTGTCACAACGGGTATGAAAAGGGACTCGTCTTTGTTTTACAGTGTTGCTTTTGTTTAATTTCAGTCATCAGTGTCAAGAGACAGAGTTTAGCTTAGCATGGAAGGAGACGAAACTCAAAGCAAGGTGTTACTGCTTGGCTTCACACAAGCTGCTCATTGAATTTATGTGCTACGACTACAGTTTTTGCTCTTTTAGCTGAACTGCACCAAGAATATTCCAGTCATTTGTCTCTCCATCAGCGTCTGTGTTCCTCTCAAGGCAGGTTTTTTGAAGATGTGCTGGCCAACTGTTTGCCATTTGTGTTGTGTAAAGTTGAGCTATGCCTTGTTTGCAGGGTGTAAATTAAACATTTGGCTGGGCTCCTGGCACTAGATTAAGCCGCCTATTAGATTAAAAACTAACTTTTGCCATCAAAGCTTCTCACAAAAGATTCTTTCCAGGGAAATGGTCTTCCTGTTTTTATTGAAAATATGCTACAAACATGTATTTCATGTTTGACAAGCACACATCGATTTGCACTGGGCATGTAAATCTACTGACTTACTGTGTTACATACAGTGTTGGGGCCGTTACTCAAAAAAACATAATGTATCACACATTACTTTTTTTAAAAAGTAAGGCTTTGCTTTATTTTCTAAGGGCGGCATGGTGGTGCAGTGGTTAACACTGTTGCCTCACAGCAAGAGGGTCCCAGGTTTGGTTCCTGTCCGGCTGGCCAGGGTTCTCTCTGTGTGGAGTTTGCATGTTCTCCCCATGTCTGCATGGGTTTCTGCTTGGAGCCTTGGTTTCCTCCCACAGTCCAAAGACTTGCAAGATAGGTGAATTGGAGATACTAAATTGCCCCTAGGTGTGAATGTGCTTGTTTGTCTGTCTGGCCTGTGATGGACTGGAAACCTGTCCAGGGAGTTTCCCCTGCCTACCACCCAATGAGCACTTGGATAGGCTCCAGCAATCCCTGCTGCCCTTATGAGGATAAGCAATTTGGAAAATGAATGAAGGCATTACTCAGTTACTCCCTGTGGAAGGTAATTTGTTACATTACTTATGTGTTACTCCGCAACAATGCACAGATGCAGTATCACGCAATTGCCAGTTAAGAATATAACGTTAAACCGTACATATGCCCACGTACAAGCACAAATCCGCATCCTAATATGGAGCATTTTTATGGTCTTTAATAAAGTAATGCTACCAAGCCAACAGCAAAGTCACTGAAAACCAGCCATTTGATGTTGTGTTCATAGCAGTGGACAGTTGTTTCTGGCCTGGGCACAGTTTGCACTTTACCGTCATGTTCTTCTCCTTTTGCGGTTAGGCGATTGCTGCGCAAGCATGTGTTAAGACATGTTAGACTATTTTTTTAATCAGTCCATCATGCAGATAATTGAAGAGCATATGTACCACAAGTAACACCACATTTGTTTGATTTGTAACCGTAATGCGATTACTGAATTTAGGAACTGTCACCCGTTACATCACTGTGTTACAGGCGAAGGTAATGCAATTACAGTAACGCGTCACTTTGTTGGGGTTAATGCATTACCTCCCACACTGGATACATCTCTCAGTCAGGTACGTGTCATGAGATCAGTGCAGTAGTTTACTTTGTTGTCCTGACCACTTATCTACAGGGCTCATTGCCAACAGTCTGCCAAGGCAGTTTAGAAGGATCTCATTCTCTTTTACAAAGACATTTACTCGGAAATGAACCCGCAGAATGAAGAACAGGCTCCTCGGGGGGGAAGAAACTTTTTTTCTCTCTGGACCAGCTGATCGATGAGATAGGGATCTGGTGGTCAATGTTCCACTCTCCTAAAAGGCACTCTGGGATCCACTGCCCATTTCATCTTTATCACTCGGTCTGTTTCTGCTCTGGCTACAGGGAGCAACTGCAGGCTCATTACCACTACGGACAAAGATAGGACTGCATGGGATGAAATTGGCTTATAGCTGGTGTTAGCCATAGAGGTTGATAGCAGGAGGTTCTGGAGTTATTGTAACTTTCCTGTCTCCTGTATTCCATCTCCTAGCCTTCTCTCCCACCAGAGAGCAGCTTTTGGCACTCCTGAATGCCAACAGCTGGTGTCCCAAATCGCCTTTAGACCACCTTGTGCTTCCAGAGGGGATCAGGTAGACATAATAGACCACCGCCTGCCCTGCTCCATCTCCTGCCACCCTGCACCACCACTCTTGCCAGCTCCTCTCTGGCACTCTAGCTTTGGCATCACACATGCTGACTGATGGACTATGTCTCCAACAGCATCTGTTCTCCAATGCTCTGTGGCCAACATTAATTCTCTGGCATGCAATAGGTTAGCGGCAGCCAGGCCTCACACTATCTATTCTCCGATTGGTTAGTTTTCTGCAATTGATGGTCTCTAAACTGATTAGCCATGTCTGCTTTCTGAAGGTAAAACCACCGTTCTCCCTTTGGCGTCAGCTCACCTTCATGTTCAACTCACTTGGACAGAGTGGCTGCTGTTCACCTGGCTGCAGCGCTGAGTATTTCAAGGGCAGTACAGTCTTTTTGCCAAGCATGTGTTGTATACTAATTGATAGCCAGGTCGGCGTGAGTTAATGTGAGTGAGTCACTTCAAACATCACTGATGCACAGCACTAATGCTAACTTTCCTCGAACAAATGGCTTAACATCAGCCATGGCTGACATGTTCCAAGCCCCATAAAAGTCCAGCGATACTTTATTAAACAGACTTTTGTTCTGCGCTGGCCCTCTGAGGCCCAGCCAACAGATGTAGTCACTCATTATGGCTCGGCTTTCCATATGGCACCCGATCTGCACATCCAGCTCCCCTTCACCTCCCCTCAGTGGGACCCCCTCTCAGCAGGCTCCTGTTAGGTTCACATCGGACAGGCAGCGGATTGACTTGGGCACTTGTCAGCTCAACCGCCGAGGCAACCCAGAGCTTGTTGGACTGGATGGAATGGAAATTAGCTTTCACCTTCACTCCAGCTCAGAGCAAAGCTCTCCTCACTAATGTCCGGTCAAATTTGGAACTTCCTCTCTTGAATATATCCTTGAATTTAGCATTGAATAGGGGTTACCTTGAGGTTATTGGTATGCTTGCACAAAGAAACGGAAAGCCTCTGGCTGTCTTTGCCCAGCAGCCAACAGCATATCACTGACTTGGCAGTTTGGGAATGTGTGGATTCGTTTTATTTTGTTTTGATTACTAATCTGAGCAGATCAGAGTTCAGTCTCAGCATAATTACCACAAGTATATTGCAAGCACAATGTAATTGGGTTGAGGTGTCTTTGCTGCCTAACAAAGGTGCCTCCATTCCACCATGCACACTGTGTGTGTGTGTGTGTGTGTGTGTGTGTGTGTGTGTGTGTGTCAGTTTTACGTGTGCAAAGCCTGTGGCCTGTGAGAGCTTCCTCATTAAACGCCTGTCAAAGCTCTGTCTGCAGACCTGACAGGCTTTCTGTCATACTGCAGGAAAGCACACACAAGCACCACACATTCGCATGCGCGCACACACACACACACACACACACACACACACACACACACACACACAAAACACACAACACACATACATCCACCTACATCACCTATATCACCTACCACCTACATATATCACACATCTGCAAAACCTGGGAAAAACAAAAAAGAAAACAGGATTTGCGAATGAGCAGACTTTCAATTTCTGTGTGAGATACAGACATCGAAGGTCCCACTATTACATACTTAATGCAGTGTAAACAGTTGTAAAGTTTTCTAATGCAGAACAACTGTCTTCTAAATTGTAAATCAGATCCACAACATTCATCTTTAATTTGAATATGTAATTGGTGCCAACTGTGACCAAGCTATAACTAAACCAAATGCTCATCAGGTTATTAAATCCCTCCAAACTGTATGTCTTGAGAAATGGACTAGCAACAAAGGGGGCATATGAAACAAATACCCTGTGACAAGTGAATCAAATTTCACAGCCAAATTCAATGACACCATTTAATGAGTGCTGATTGCAACCCAATCTCTCTTCCTCAATCTGTTTACATCTGCTACATTGTGTCTGTTTATGCTTTTCTCTTTTTTCTTTCAAACTGTTTCCCTGCTCCTGCTTTCCTCTGTCGTTGCTCCATTGCTCTCTTCTGCTGTCAATCCCTGTGTCACTTTCTCTCTCTGTTCTCTCACTTTCTTTCTCTCTCTGTCTTTCACTCACACTCTGCTTCACTCTCCTCACTCAATCGTTCTATTCGCTGAGACAGAGCACCCTTTTGACGCAAACTCCCTCGGAGACGGCCTGCCTTTCTCCACTCTAGTCACCATGGTGTTTAGTTCTATTTATAGTGAAGGTGTCAGATCATTAAACTTGGAGCAGTTACCTTGGGCTCTGTTGTTAGTCTGATTTTGTCCTCCTCCCTGTTTTCAGATGTAATTAGTTCCAATCCCACACCACTAGTGCCCCGGCCCTTAGCTAACACTTTTAAGTGAAAAAGTCTGGAAAGCTACTTTGATGTGGGTGACAAATTGGTATTAGCGATTAAGAGATTGATTTTCTTCAAATAATGCCACTTCTTTGATTTAGTTAGTCTTGCGTCTGTCTCACTGATGATGCTCATCTGTGTCACTCCACCACGTCACACAGAGACCATAGCAACAGCCACCATTTAACAACCAGTTTATCATAATGTGTTTGGAAGATGCAGGCCTATAGATCAAATCCCTTTTTTGAGAGACCTTGCTGTGAGCCACTTTTAGCCTGCAGGCCTATACATCTCTTGTGACTGTGAAGCCAAATTGAAAGACATCATTTTTAATACACTGACACTGTGAAGAATTTACTGCAGATTAAATGCATTTTCACAAGGAAATGTACAGAGACTTTGTTGATGAAAGGTTGCCGGTAAACTTAGCTAAGGCAAAAAATTATCAGGATTTCTGTTTCATTCTGCTCAGTAGGAGTCAAGGCCTCTTGCTGTGGAATTTGATGATGATTCAGGAACCAAGTAATTCCCTTGTAAAGCCAACATATCTGAAACAATATGGCAAAAGGAAAAAATTGATTGTATCTACACGTGTGTGTGTGTGTGTGTGTGTGTGTGTGTGTGTGTGTGTGTGTGTGTGTGTGTGCTGCTTTCCAAACCCCCTGCTGCCTCAGATACAGGCTATCGAAGCGTGTCAGGTTTCTAAGCGAAAAGGGTCGGGTGGCGACAGTCAGTGGTGCTGAAAAGCAGGAAAGGAGGGATGGAGAGGGGGCAAAGTGGAGAGAGGGAGAGATACCAAGAAAAAAAGTGCAAACCATCTGAGCAACACAGAGAAACAGGAGAGAAAGGGACAACAATGAGAAAGAGCTAGTGAGAAAGAAATTCAACTGGGGACATCAAGGAGCAGGCTGGAGAGGGGTGCATTTCCCCAGTGTGGTGTATGGCTATTACCCAGGTTTTAGGACTCCTAGAGAGGGAAGAATGGCGCTCCAGCAGGAGCTGTCAGTAGTGGTCGCACCTCCATCCATCCAGATACCCAGGGACTCCATTACACCCTGATGGGCAGGGATGGAAAACCAATCGAGGGGATATGGGGACAAGGGGAAAGGCAATGTATGGGCACTGGGAGCCACATAGACAGGCAATCTGCCGTGATGAAGAGGCTCTCTTCTCTCTCGCTCTGCTCAGCCCCAACATGTCCTCCTCCATCCCCTTCAAGCCCCACTGCGCTAGACCAGGAGGCCAGGCCAGCCGACCATCCGGACACCTGCTGTACTCATTCGCTTCCCCTCACGCTGCCCTGCTCCCTCTCTTCCCCCAGGCTTCCACAGTCAGCCTCATCCACACCAACCTTGTGCACATTTGAAACAAAGATGTATTTCATTGTCTCTGGAGGAATCAGAGAGGGGCGGTGTGCTTGAATTGGGGTGGAATGTAATTTGTGATTTTTCCTGAAGTTCAGCAAGTTTGTTGATACCATTGGTTTGGATTTGCTGCTGCGTCCAAGGCTGCAGCGTTCAGCTGCAGTGTGCGTATCTGCCACGTGACTCTGTAGCTCTGCGTGTGCACACCCATCTCTTAGTACAGCCGAGGTGATAGAGTCATTAGCCAAGCTAAGAAATAACACCAACACTTATACAGCCACAACAAATCAGAGTTGTAAAAACACAACAGTCATTCTCACTGCAGACTGTATGTCTCACAGTGGGGCTGGGATGCAAGAATGGTATATTTATCATTTTGTATTAAAGGCTTGGCTCTGGTCTTTTACTAACGCCTTATGACTCATCTTTACTGTGCATATTCCACTGGCATAAACCTGAGTTCCAGAAAACATTTTTATGCTTTTTGTTATCCAACTTTTCCCTAATTAATAGATAAAACATTGTTTATTTCATCTAACTTGAAGTTTATTGTTCATTCTTAAATTGTTGATTTGAATCCCAGATTTGTCTTTAATTATCCTGATGAGGACACAGAGAACAATATGTGTGTATGTTCGTGTTGAATGCACCTTCTGAAAAACAGCATTTCAGTTCCTTAAGTGCTGAGTAGTGTAAACAAATGTTTTGTTGCACTCAGTTAAGGGAATACATGCTGAAGATATCTCTAACAGCTTGAGCTTTTTCACACGGGTGGAATAAAAGTTTTTATACACGCACAGATCCATACTTCTGTGCTTCAGTGCCTCCTTAGTTACTGAAAGAGACATGCATTCTGAATATGTACATTACCACTAACCAAAACAGAAAAAAATGATTTCCTCAGAGTCCCCTTTCTTTTGTCTGTCTGCCGGGATTGTACTTTTTATACACCCACATTTTCTCTTTTTTCTGTTTTACTGTTGTCCAATCTACAGAAGTCCACTGTGTTTCAAACATATGCACAATAAAAATCCAGTTGCTGAATCATCTGAAGCCAGATGATTAAAGTACAACAAACAGATGCTCTGATGCAAAGTCTTTCCTAAATTTCATAAAATACAACAACTGGGAAATTATAATGCACAAAAACAAAACAAGTCTAGGTCAAAACTAGGGATGTCATGATTATAGATTTTCTTGGTATGATTATTGTCAGAGAAATAATCACGATTTTACGATTATCATGATTATTACATATTAATTAATTTCACACTATAATTTTATAAAATCACATGAACACTCCTTATAGATCTTCACATTTCATTTATTTCCATACCAACATAACAAAATTAATATTTAGCTGCCCTTTGAAACATAAATAATACTGTAACAGTGAAAATAAATAAATAAATAAATAAGACCATATATATATATATATATATATATATATATATATATATCACCCAGGCGAAATGTTTGTTTGAAATATTGATGTCATTAACTGCCATCTATACTAAATGTTTAAGATTATTTCAATTGTTTTAATAATTTACCTAATTTTAGATGTGACCAGATGAAAAAAAAATAGTTTGTTTGGTTTATTTTACATTTAAATTACAATTACACAAATAAATTGAGAGCATATCTCATGCAGTGTTAATAATAAATGAAACAGACAGTGCTGGGAGGACAGGTCCAACATTTACTCAACACAGATGGGAGGAAGCAAAAGGAGGTAATACTAATGCTCAGTGTTCACTGACTGAGGACCTTGAGAAGACATTACATCTTCCACATTGCACACTGACACTGAAACAGTCTGACGACTAAAAAAATAATTTGACCTCACGCTGTGTGCACACGAACTGCAAAACTATCCATCAAAAAAGTTTTTGCAACTTAGCTTGTCACGTTGCACTCACTGAAAGCCCAACTCGTATCATACCACTACACCATTAATTGCAAATGACACACAAACATATAATTTTTAATTCAATGTTAAATCAGATGAATTGACATTTACGTATTTTAACTGTTACTGTGCATTTACCTTCACTTGCGCATACAAAGCCGGGTGGTTGTCTCGCAAGTGTTGGGTCATGTTGCTCGTGTTTGAGCCTTTGGATGCGACTCGTTTGCGGCATGTTTTGCAAACGGGGAAGCCGTCATCAACAATGACCCCTTGGTCATTTTTACTAAAACCGAAGTGATCCCACACGATAGACTTTATTCGTTTCTTGGGGGGGAATAACTCTTCATCCATTCTTCGCTTCACTGGCAGACTCCTGTTCAGCTGTACCATGTTATCGCTTTCGCTTGTGTAACTTTGTTTTGGTTCTGTGCGAGTTGTGCTGCCTATGGTTCCGCGTCCGGCATGATCTTAGGAAAGTGACGGTGTTTAGGAATCTTCACGAATAATTAACCGTGGTGTTTTTTAATCACTGATTCGTGAAATCAAATAATCGTGACATCCCTAGTCAAAACTTAGTATATGGCTACACAGCAACTGCATTTAAAAAGTGTCTGTTTTGACCTCAGCGCTGTACTGGACAGCAGTTGTCAAACCCTGATTATTTATACAGTTAAATAGCGGCAGTTTATTTATTATATGAAATAAGCTGCTTTTCCATCACATGGCACAGCTTAACTCAACTGGACTCTACTCTCCTTTTTTGGTTTACTCTCCTTTCGTTACTAAAAAGTGATGGGAAGACAGAGCGTCAGTGTATTTGAAACTCCGTTTTCACATTTTCACATAGTGAAAATATTTGGAAGAATACATTTCCCTGTTTCAAGTAGGTTATTTCTAATTTTGTTAGTTTTATTATACTTAATTCGACTTTATTTTAAATTATTTTAATCTGCTTACCTTGCTTTTTTTTTTTTTACACACACGCAACTGAAACACTGCACTCCCTTGCCCCAGCCCGCCCCACTCCACTCTTTCTGTCTCACTCTCCCTGCATGTCACTGCTCTGTTGACTTTCCTCATCAGCAGTGTGTTTTACAAAACCATCCATACAACTCACATCTTCTAAGTTTTCACAACAACAGTTGAGCTGCATGTGGAGGTGGCTTGTTGCAACAGTTATGTGTACAACCCAGGAATGGTAAAGCACTGCAAGTAAAGTTAAAATCAAGGTCAACTGGACTTAATAGTAGGTTTTTGAAGATGTTTCAATTCTCCTCCAAGAAGCTTATTCAGTTCATGGTAAAACTGTAAAAAAGTTGTTGTTTTTTTCAGCAAATCTCCTATTTACACAAATAGTATTCATGTGAAGCAGCCATTTGGAGTTGGTCTTGTTGTCTTAGCAAGTGATCAGTTTGGGGCATGTTGTAGTCAATGAGTAGAACCGCTGTAAACGCCCCGTGAGGACTTAATTGAAAACTGTTCCTGCCGATTCATTTTGAAAGTGCAACAGTCAGTGGGGAAACTCCAACACTCGGCTGACCAGTGGAATAACTTCATCACTCACTCAGTCAGTGACAGACACTCTGGGTGGTAAGGCTGGCCCTGCTGTTGTAGTCCAGTGGTCCTTTTACTTAACTACATTTTTGCTAAAGCGTGTTTAGCTTCATTTTAAATCACATCCGTTACAGAGTACAAATTGTATAGGCTCTCAGAAACTGGATCATATAAACGGACCAATTGTGGAGCTTTTCACAATGAACAGTCAGTCAGAGATGAGAGGAGGAATCTGACTTCACTTTGTTTTAACACCGTTTTCTCAAATTGCAAGTTTGCTTAAAATTACTTATTTATTTTCTTAAATTTACCTTTTTACTCTTGTCCCTTTAGAATAGCAGGGAAAGGGTTGTTTATGACAAATAGCTTCTAAAAATCACTCTTTAACTTTCATTCTGAGTACATTTTAAATTAACTTTTTAGTTGTTTAATTTCTACCAGTAGAAATTTCTAGTGATCTTTCTACCACTGCTCATAGCATTGGTGAAGCAAGAATTGTTTTTATTTTTTTATTTTATTTTTTTTTTTGGACATTAGACAGTTCTCCACCTGTTCCTTTTCATGTGCTTTTACCTGTTGAGAACCTATATATGTATATTTTTTTTCCACTGTCGCTAAATCTCTGTGTGTGTGTGCTGTCTGTCTGTGTAGGTGCCATATGTGAAGGTGGCTCCAGAGGACATTTTGAAGGTTCAGTTCCCCCGGTTCACCACTCTGGACCTGAGGCCCACCAACACCGACATCAGCCTGGCCGTGGCTGGCCTTCTCACCTTCTTCAACAGCACCACCGCCTGCCTCATCTGTGCACAGGCTGACTGTGAGTACAGCATTTACACGCTCATGAGTGGATATACAGTTGTACAAACACAGTGCTGAATGCTCAAAGAGAGTCATCGTTGCGTAATGCCTTCTGCAGACAAAGTGCAAACATATTGTTTAATGTCTATTATGTATTAACACATACTGGCACACACACATACAGACAGACTCAAACATACGCAGACACACACACACACATTCACTGAGTTCTGACAACAGATGCAGTGCTTATCAACATCTCACCCTGTGACACGCACCCGTTTGAAGCAGCTGCTGTACGGCGCAGTTGGAGCTCCCACACAGCAGCACGCTCAATATGGGGATTCCAAACTAAAACACATCTATTGTGGAATCCTCTCTCCATCTGCTTGATTTCTTTTGGTGAAATAAAATGAGGATGTAGATCTCTACTCTCCCCATCTATCATAATCTATCTTCAATCTTCAGTGCCAGTGTGAAGCCCTTGTGTGACGCTGTGAATACTCATCTTCAAACACCACCTGCTGTCGATTGTGTCATGTCTGACCTTAAAAGAGACAAAAATGAATGAGGACGGAGTTTGCAGCTCGATCCACTCGTGATCTAACTGCCTCCTTGTCAAAGGTGCTAGTTAGACAGTAAACTGATAAAAGGATGACCTTACAAAAAATGTGGAAACCCCTCTTTTGGTGGGAAGCTGAAATGGAGAGGAAGATTAAATCATGGCTCGTTCCCACCCTCTTTTAGTCTAGCGAGAAGTAATTACAAGAGCCTGGACAAAGTCACAGTGACCCTGAGTGGCACCAGCTAACCTTTCTCCTAATCAACGCAGGGCTTTGAAGAAACGAAATAGGTATGAGATATCAGCTCTCTGTCAGGCAGATGGCAATGAGCCACTCTGAAATGCCCACCCCGCGTATCTCAACTCTCTGTTCCTCTGCCTTTCAACTTCCTCTTTGACTGTCCTTTGGTCTTTACTTTTGAGTTCGCTTTGACTCACAACCTGTAACACGACATGAAGACTTACTGAGGCTGTGCATCATTTTGCCACCATGTCTCATGTTAGGTTTGGGGCCAATCGAATTAGACTAATTCTTAACATATGTCCAAAGCTCTGTAGTGTAGTTCATTTTAAAAATGGCGACTTTTCCACTATAACATTTTTTGCACAAAACATTATGATGTGATGCAGAAATCTTGCTGAGGAGAATAAACTGATGACAGCAAACTAATAAGAAAACAAAAATACACCAAATCTGGCTCAGCTCAACCTAGCTTTTGAAACCCATCACAACTGCAAGGGTCAAAAACACATCATTCGTTTTTTCTCCTCCTAGGTGTACATAAACCTGTCAGTCATTCTTTGAAGTGGGGACTTGGGGACTGATTAATACAGCACTGGCAAGAGGTGTGATTCTGTGAAGAAGTGCATCCACTGATTTTAATATTGCCAAGTTTAGAGAAAAAAAAAACTCAATTTGACATCACTTTCCTTCCCTTTGCTCTGGTTTTGTGTGTGTATGTGGTGGTGGAGGTCGTGATGGTGGGGTCTTACTCTGTCATTTGGCTGAGAGAGAATTGCAAAAGAAATGAAATGCAAAGAGAAGAAATTAAATGAGGGGAAATGTGATGTAAATAGAAGAGAGGAATAGTCATTTGAAGTGAGGAAAGCAGGGGAGACAGCTAGTAAGATGTGAAAATGGTTGAACGAGGATAGTAGTCAGCAGAGGTTGCGATAGAGTAATGTATGTGGGGGAGGCGGAGAGGCAGCCAAACTGAAATTATATATTGGCAACAGGGAGACAGTCCAGGAAATGATCAGGCAGTAGCAACTCCCCACATCCAACATTACCCCCACCCCTCCATGACTCTTATTCATGGCTTCTCCACTAGAAAATTCAGCTTATGGCAGCGTGCCTGGTTCTCTGCCTGTGTGTTGATGTGTGTGTGTGTGTGTGCCTTTTACTGTTTGTGCCTGCATGCATGTGTAAAACTCTGTGTTCAGCAGCAGCATCAGCTGAAACCAGCTCGACTTTGGCTCTTGTTTCACCAATCCCACACCTCCCTGTCAGCTCACAGTCTGCTGGTCGGTTGGCGGCACCGCTGTCGGTGGCTCGTCCACATGTGCCGGCCTCATTAATCACCCAGGGCAGTGACAGCCTAATAGAGCGTGGCCGATTCATGAATATTTTCCAGCCATGGCTGAGGAGGCAGGAGTCTGGAGGTGGAGCTGTGCCCAAAGGCATGGCACATACCAGGGTGGACATTAATATAGCCAACCTCCACTATCAATGGCACTGTGTGCAGGGTCAGCAGCACTGTAACTCCTGCTGCACGCCCAGAATACTGTCTGTGCAGCTGAATTTGTACACCTGCTGCGGAGCCCCACAAGTTCTATGGCTGTGGTTTTTGGTAAATGAAAGTGCAGGTACACACAAACAGAGGGCACAAAGCTTGCCTTCATAAACACAACATATGCACACAAATGCACACACTCACAATACGCATGCATGCTATTTGTGAACTCAGAGGTCTTGTAACAGTACTAGAGGGGGGCGTTTTCATTAGTGAAGTGATTGGTGCCGCTGTCATGAAGCTGAAAGAGAACATCCAATAAGCTCTGCTGTGCGGGTGGGGAGGGGGTGTTTCTAGTTCAACAAAATACTAGCCGTCAAATGCTTACAGAGCTTTTTTTCATCCTTGATGAACACAGTTGGAGAGCAACGTTTACCATTTTAGCTCAATGCATTGTTCCATTTCACCTATAATAAAAAGGTAAATTCCCACTGCTTTTAACATCAGGCTTGTGCTTCAACCTGCTCATATTATACAACTTACCCTATTTGCAAGTTCCTCTTCTCTCCTGGTAATTATTGCATAGCTTCCTCTGAAATACAATCTCTTTATCTAGGACTCCAAGAGCTCACCCACTGTGCCATCTCAATTATGCTCCTGTCTCTGTAGCTGTTTACTTGCTCAATGAGTCACACTCTGCCTGGAAATGCCATCAGTAACCTGTAATCAAAGCTGATCAAGTGAAAGGCCGTCCGTGACTCTGGGGATGCCTTTAGAATGCGATGTGAGAAGAAAACTGTAGAAGGGTCTAAGGATGAAGGCAGGGAGGGGTAATAACACAAGCTGATGGTAGCAGTAGTGATGATGATGAAAGTAATTACGTTGGTGGTGATAATGATGCTGGTGTTGAAAGGCAGTGGTGTTAGCTGTCATGATTATGTTGTTGCCGTTGCATGTTTACCGTGCTTTGTTTTCTACTTTCTATGAAGTGTAAGCCAATTGGTTGTCTCCCCCTATCTGGTGAGTTAAGTTTGCAATAATAAGCAACATAATGAGATTTTGATTCGTGGAGTGTTTGTGGCGTTTGTGTAAATGCAGTTTTATTTTTTTCTGAAATAGAGTTAAATACAAAGTCCTTAGCTCTTTTTTATGTCTAGTCAAAACAAATCAGGCAGACTTCAGGTCCTTTTTTTCTCATCAGCTTGAATTAAATAAAGATTCCACATATCAGTAGATGTAATATGAGCAGATTCCTTTTAAATGAAGGCCTCCTCTGTCAGACAGGCTGAAGAGGAGTGTTTCCACACAGAAGAGGTTGACCTGAACTCCACTCTCTTTGCTGTCATACTCTCAAGGCATCTATCTTGGAAATTTTGAGCAGTTTAGTGCGCCCACTCACAGTTTTACGTACAAGATAAGAATGTCACCAGAGAGGTCAGACATTTCAAGTTTCCAATGTGTAGTGTTAACAATCAATGTGAGTGCCGTTTGCGCACACCAAGCAAGAGTAACGAGATCAGCAGCACCACGGTGTGAAAAGGCACAAGTGGCATCATGTTATAGTCAGTATTGATGTTTCCACTTTGATGGTTATTTGGGTTCGCGGGAAGGGGAATGTGCTCAGTCATACTAAATGTGCCTTGACGTGCGTCTTCAATACTTCAAAAAAGTGGACTTGATAGAGGGAAAGTCTTAAAACTTGGCCTAACTGACTGTTCAAGGCTAAATGATGCATCCCCTTGATGTATGGCTGTCATCACGGTTTTCCTCCCTTGCAACAAATATTCATGGTAATAGTCTGGAAAATATCAGCACATGTCACTGCTGGATCAGCACATTTCTTTTTATATGTCAACGTATGAAAAGCGGCAATGTCGTCTTTTGTATTTTTCAATATATTCTAATGAATTACCACAATTAACAAATCAACACACTAAATAATTCATTATATTGATGTTACATGTGTAGGAAAATATATTTTCTTTGCGTAACCTAAGTTAAAAGCTGTGTGCATTTCATTTAGCCACACTTGTTAAGGAATTTGTATACGCTATGTTATCTGTTTAGAGGTTTAAATGTTTTATATTCAGGCAGTGCTGCACTGTGTGGTGGTGCTGGTTGCTTTGTTTGTATGCAAAACGGCTAAGTGTGTGTTTGCTTTTGTATGAGAGAGAGTGTGTGTGAGACTTTGCAGGTACCCCCTGGTGACAGGAAGGTAAATGAGTGGTTGCCCAGCTTGAGTGTCAAGCCCTGCCTTTATCAGTGTGCCTGGGAGAGCACCAGAGCCGTGTGTGGTCCATGCCAATGAGGGAGTGCACTCTCACTCTCTCTCTCTCTCTCTCTCTCTTTCACACACACACACACACACACACACACACACACAGACACAAGTGAACACACATGCTAACCTCAAATTCCACCGAACAAGATACTGATACCTCACAGCACCACGCACATAAACATGCACACACACACACACAGACATTCCCATAAAACTTCACTCATTTTCTTTGTACATTGACTGGGGCAAGCCCAACTAAAAAACTGCAAGTTCTTCATCTAACAGCATGTTGTTCCTTTCACTGAAATTGGTTCAACAGAGCAAACAGGGAGAGAACAACATGGCTGCTGTAAAACACCCAAGTGAGAAAGGATTTCTAGCTCCCCTTTGAATTCAGCACAGTCAGAACTCTAAACAGAATATGAGTTTTATTCTGTATATCATTCTATTTGTGTGTGTGTGTGTGTGTGTGTGTGTGTGTGTGTGTGTGTGTGTATGTGTCTGTGTGTGTGTGTGTGGGTGCGTGCGTGCGTGCGTGCGTGCGTGCATGTTTTGGGAAGCCAGCTGCATCTGGCACACAGAGCACTGTCTGTAATATCTTGAACTGAACGTGAAATTGTTTTTGATGACCTGCAAGAAGCTATAGAGATGGGACGGGGGAGGAAGAGAAGGGGGACAGTTTATTTGAAGCTATTTCAAACTTACAAAAGTTACTCTGTGTTACTACAGAGGAAGCTGATCTGACAGCAGCTAGACACAGGCAGGCAAAAAAAAAAAAAAAAAGCGGCACCCAGGAGTGATGTTTCATGAGTGCATGAAAACAGACAGACAGGTACAGACAGACAGGATAACAGACACACACACTGCCATAGAGACAGATCGACAGATGGGCTGAAACACACACACAGATAATTACAGAAGCTATTACACAGGATATCAGTGACTGGGGAAATAATGTGGCTCATATTACTATTATTACTTATATTTAGCTTCATCACAGCACATATGAGCAAGCTAAATAAGTCAACTAGGTAAGGCAACAATTTATGCACCAAAATGATCCTTCCCACGATAGAAGAAGCACTTTGCTGTCAACATGGCAAAAATAATACAGTCCACATCTGGTATGCCATTTTGTTGTTCCCATATTAACGTGAAATTGTCCCATGTTCTCAAACAAGAAATGTTTTATGTGTGTTATGAGATTTTCCAAGTTCCCAGAGTTTTAACTGACACACAAACTCTGTGTGCTCGGCAATTCGACTTAGAGTAATTCAGGTATGTCACATCCAGCAAATTAGTTTAAACTCTATACAGAAAATTAGCTCAATAACCTCAGAGGCTCTGTTAATATATGGATGCAAAGTGACTGGTAAAGTGCCGCTGGGAGCATTTTGATTAAGATAGCTATATTTTAATTAATGCCATTTACCTCACTGGGGTCCAATGGTCTACTGCCACGGAATGAAATACAAGAGAAGCTGCTGAAACATCCGTTAGTATTTAATGATTTTACGGTAACTATAATTAAATCTAAAAGGTTCTGTTCTGTATTTAAAAGGTCTATGCTTGTTTTTTATGGAGCAAAATTACAGTGTACCACTTGTGATCATGGAGCAAAATTCAAATCAACGAATACTGGCACCTGCCTACAAATCATAATATGGTTTCTTTATGCTTTAGCTTGTTGAGTTGATTGACTCTTCCTTTGACCTGACATGTCAAGCTCTTTGGGCTGGAGCCAGAAAGCCATAGAACTTGAATTGGAGCAGCATGGACTTTCCCATTCAAATCAATATAGCAGGATGGTCAGAGCAGTTATGTGAATTATTGCCAGTGCAAAGAACTGTGGCCGCTGCACAAGGCTAACATCTGGTTCCAGGTGATGGTAGCTATTAACATTTGTTTACCACTTTCAGCAAGCAGCCACAATGCATCTACTCAGTTCTCAAGTGAATGTGACATGCTTTAAGTGTTTGGTAAGTGGCATTTAACTTCAAACGCAATTTTATTTTGTATGATCCAAATGACCACAGCAGTTCAACATTCATTCTACTCCATTCAAGGTCTGTGCAACAGGCCAAATTGTTTGTTTTTAAGGACATTGACCCCTTGATGACATTGTACATTACAGCTCCATCACTGCATAATGCAGATGCACTTGATTTTTCTTACCTCAGTTGTGAAGTGTATTTTCTAACAAAAGATCCGTTACGTAAAAGCTCCATCCACGTGAGAGAGTCTGCCTTTCATTATTAGTAATTTCGTCATGTATTTCTTGTTTCGTGTGTGTGTGTGTGTGTGTGTGTGTGTGTGTGTGTGTGTGTGTGTGTGTGTGCCGGCAGGTTTATTGAACCTGGAGCGGCTCCTCAGGCAGTTCCTCATCTCCAAGGAAACCCTGTCGGTGCGCATGCTTGATGACAGCCAGGACCCAACCCCACTACTGAAGGAGATACGAGATGACAAGACTGCCACTATCATTGTTGACGCCAATGCCACCATGTCACACATCATTTTGGAACGGGTGAGCACGGTGCACATTATGGCGCACAGTTTTTTATGGGCACAAGTCCTCTTTGATTGTCTGCTGTCTTTGCTGTTTACTCATAGAAACTTTATGAAACTGAAACTGCTAGCGGCAAGAAATGTTCAGGGCTGAATGTAATGGAAGGTGGAGAGAGGCGGAGAGATTTTTCAGCTTTTAAATATTTGTTATAGTCTTCAGTTTTGACTCTCTTGACCTACAGTATAGAGATGTACGTTGTATTCTTCACACACTGTGCAAGCGCAATGACTGATGCACACAGCATATAAATAATGAAATATCTTTTGCACTGCCATATATTCCATCTGGTCTCTTGAAAAACAAGTATACATATAAGGTGAAGTTATGCACTTCTGGCACTTCAGAGCTTTAGGATTGCACTATAGTGACCCCAAAAAAGGCGAAAGGATTGAAGAAATCTTGTCAGACAAACCCATTACATCAAATTCTGGTGATGTGAGCATTAAATAAAATTGTATTACATGATTCATTGTCTATAAGTGAGAATTCCACATAGTTGAGGGGATTAGTGTGAGAAAGAGCAGACTCAAAAATGAAGAAGCCCTGTTAAGTTACTTAACATTAATTCATCGTTTTTTCTGCTTCTTAATACAGTACATGCTGTGGATCAAAACATTATTTTAAGTTGCAAAGCATTATTAGTGGACTGTAATACTTGTGTCTCTCCTCGATTATGTGTCTTTTGCTGCCGTTTGCATAAAAATGTAACTGTAATAAGTGTAATAAGCAAAATGGTGAAGTTCACGCCTGCAGAAAAAGCAGATGACATTTTTCTCTGGTGTCATGACAGTAGTTCTCTCAGTAGTGTATCGATGTGACTCCCTGCACTTGCAGTCTCTACAAATAGCACACACTAAAAAAGTTAATGTCACTTAAGATTATTACGCCCAGAGACACTGTGAAGCCACCTAAATGTGACGCTTCTCATGATTGAAGACCTCTACATTTCGAAAAGAGCCTTGATCGCATCAGTAAAGGTGAGTGTGTGAGCAGAGGCGGCGAGGGTGCTTGGATAGCACCCCAGCAGCATATGGCCTGTTTGTAATTAATACACACCTCATTATTTCTGGAGGACGATGGATGGATGGCTAGAGTGGAGGTGACAATAACTAGAGAGGATACACAGAAGGGAAGGGGGGATGGAAGAGTAAGGGAAAGAAAGCGGCGATAGATCCTTGTGTTACACACAGACAGCCACTCTGTCCTTTTCTTGCTGTCCTTTATATTTAGCCTGTCTCTCTATTCTAACTCAATCTTTTACCTCAATCAAGTGTTCAAGCTGACATCATTGGTCATCTAGTCACCATAGCAACCCTGGACCATAGAGCAAGGGGAGACCACAGTGGGATCTCTCTCTCTTTCTCACACTGTTGTTCTTTCTGTATCTTTCTGTATCTGTCTATCTCTCTATCGGTTTTGATATGTTTCTCTTCAGTTTCTCTGTTTCTCTGTTCTCTCTTCTCTCTCATCATGTACCCGGTTCACTCACTTTCGCCGCACCACCTTCCCTCTGTGGTCCCGTGTCTCCATCTCTGTATCTCTCCTTCTTCTTCTCTGTTTTATTTTTCATGCCATCTGTCTGTTTGTCAAGAGGCGTCCTGCAGTGGCATGGTGGAAAGTTGGCAGTCTCACCCCCTCACGAGGAGCGCCTAGTTGCCAAACATATTAAAGCTGCGTGCCAGCGTACTTTTGCCAGTCTCAGATATGATTACATGGTCAAGTGCTAGGAATCATTATGATGATAAGAGGGCCCAGTTTGTCCAAAGGGACACAATTGCCCTTCGCTGTGCAAGACACCCCCCCCCTTATTTGTCTGTTTACATCTTACATCAAACCCTCGTCAGACAAAGGTCTCACTGTCTGAGGCTTTAGCATTCAGAGGGGTTTAGGTCAGCAGTGTTAGCATTCTGAATGTAATCTCGTTCAGTCAGGCCTGTGCTATTGTGCACAGCTATACAGAACCAAAGAAGGATAGATAGTGAGAACAGCGCAAACCGTGTGCACTCTGACCAAAGCTGCAGTAGAACAACAAGAGAAACAGAAAGAAAAAAATCCAGGGAAGCTTACTTCTAATGCAGTGAAAGGAGCCAAAAAGGATTTTTTTTATTAGCCTGTTGTTATAATGTCACTGTGTCTCCTGAGTGGGTTGTGACCATGCTTTTTAGGTACTGTTTTAATTTCTGCATGGTAAACTATTAAAGGCATAGGTCAGCCATGAAGAATATACAGTGTATTTTGAAATATTATTCACCAGAAAATGGTTCTGTTGAAGAGGAACAATGTCAGCCACCTTTAGCCATTAGGTTCCCAAATGGATAATGATGAGCTTACCTGGTCATAATGCTTGCTTTCTAAATAAAAAAAACAAGCCAAACTAAGATGGCGCTCATTGGCTTCCTTTGCCAATGCATTTCTCAAGATATGCCATTTCCACATCACATAGTTGGCCAGATTAAACTTTTGTTAATTATTACTTAGTTATCCTTCTCCTGATAGGCCACACCCACTGCCATGCCCCATTTTGGCCAGCTGTCACGAAAAGTTAATCTGCTCCCTCATGCCTCCTGACCGTCCTTTCCACAAAATGTTTTAGTTTTATGTGAATCCATTCAGAAGCCGTGCACCTTGTTGTGATAGGCCACGCCAACTGTCATGCCACATTTCGGCCAACTGGCATAATCAGCTCTTTCTTAGCCAATGACTAACTATTCCACAAAGCTTTGTGCCAGTCCATTCATAACCTTTTGAGATATCCTGCTAACAAACAGGCAAACAAACAGACAGAATTGGGTGAAAATATAACCCCCCTCCAACTGCATTGGCGTAGATAATAAACTCAAAAAAGTTATGCATAGGATACTGAATGATCTCTCTGAAGACATCATGAGAGGTCATTCACAGTTTAATAAGAAAAGTTATTGCACAACAATGTTTTTGCCATAATTATTGTTGGCGGCCCCAAAGTCCTTACTGTTTCATTATTTATGTTCTTGCTGAAGTCTAATACTTAAATAGAATATTCAAGAACCTAGTGACACATACACAAATACACACACATGCACACGCGCACACACACGTGCACGCACACAAACACACAGTTCAGTGTTTTTTTTTATATACTGTACACCATTAGTTTCACTTTGTGGTAGTACACAACCCTAAGTACATTTCAGAATATGTAAATTTTCCAAAAGTTTCATTCTGTGTAGAGTCTCAGACAGAGCATGTTATGCAGACGTGACAACAGATTCATGTTTGCGAAGAAATTCTCTTCAAGTAAAATGATAACGAATAGTTACAGGCTGACTTAAAACAGAGATGTTTCTTTCAGACTGGTTTCATGTACGTACTTGAATTTTAGTGAATTTAATTGTGAAGCGCATTGCACCATGATTGAACAGAAGCCCAGAGAGCAATGAATTTTTTTGCTAATGACTTTAATGAAATGAAAGTATGAAAAGTTCACCCTGCCCTTCACAACTGCTTCTCAGTGTGACTTTGATTTAATCAAATTGTAAGACTGGCTATAGAGCAGCATACTAATACACCTCAGAAATTAATTGCTCCATTGAGAGCCATCATCAGATAAGAATGTGTCTGGTTTTATCAAGATGTGAATTTGATCTCTCTGCTGTGGAGTGGCGCCTGAGTGACAGAATCATTGACCTCTCAACTTGTCTCCCCACCCCTTTATTCTATACTCCTTTCTCTTTCTATTTTGTTCTTCCCCTCTTGCGTTCTCTGACCCGAATCCAGCGTCTTTTTTCATCAAACTTCATCCCTTCCCCTTCCCATTTTTGCCCTGTTTGTTCTCCCTTTGCCAACTCTCTTTCTCTTACAGTTCTCTTGATCTTATGTCTGTTTCTCTCTCTCTCTTTTATCCTCTCCAGGCATCAGAGCTGGGAATGCTGTCAGTCTACTATACCTACATCTTCACCTCTCTGGTAAGGAAATGGAAGATGGTTTGGCTGTTACAGAACAACATACTGTAGACTTTGAAACCACAGCAGCTCAGGAGCAATTTCACTTTCTAGTTTTTTTTTTTTTTTTTTTTTTTTTTTTTTTTAAAAAAAGGAATAGAGTGAGATAATCACAGTTGTTTCCAGTGTAGTTTCGCTGGTTTCAGGTTCAGATCAGCCCACTATGATCAAGAATGTGACACTTGATTCAAGAAAATTATGGAAACAAGGTGATTAGCATTGGAAACAAGTGGGGTTATTTTTAACTAAAACAAACAAAACTAAAAAGATTTTAACACTGAATATGAGACTAAAAGATTTCTCAAGATTGAGATTATTTAATTTGTAATACACTTTAATTGGTGGTGTTTCATGGAAATGCATGATATAATGACTGGGTTAAGGAGACTGCGTCTCATACAATGGAATCATGGCATTGAGAGCACAATGAGAAAATACAGTTGTTTTGTAAAGACACGCCTCTGTTGTCCCCTGAACTGCACTTGGAAATTAAAGAAACTGATCTTTGAGAAAAACAGTATTTAGGCACATAAAGACTGAGGGACTCTGCAAAGGTTACTCTAAGATCATAAAGATAGCAGCTTGAAGAAAATTTGGTGCTATGGTAAACTGCCCCAATAGCTGCTCCTTAATGGAAATTAATGAGGTTCAAAACGCTTTGCTCTAATAGCGCTTTGGAGATGATTCATATCAAGCTGATTTATGACTCATTAAGAGTGAGGCACCACATTCACGTTTTCCTCCCCAGCCAATGCCAGAGTCACTTCTTTTATTGTAGATCTTTCTCTGCTTCTCCCTTCCCTTGACTTGCTCCTCTTTCCTTTGTTTTGTATATATACTTAAAAAAGCCCCATCATCACTCTCCTCCCGTTTTGCCGTGCAAGGTCACTTTAGGGCACAGCAAAGCACAGGGATTCATTGGAGACAGATGATGATCCCTCCACCATTTCCCAAAAACTGAGCCATTGCTCGGTCACTGCAGCATTAATAGCTCCAGCTAACATCATGAAAATGGTCAGCAGCGTGCCCCCGGCGGCCTAGGACATAACGCAGAAGCCGCAAGTGGAGAAAATACAAGCATTGTTGTCCCCTTAGTTGTCGTCATAAGCTATTCATCTAATTTATTGTGTTTTGAAATGGCTGTACTGTATGTGCGTCATGCACACCACACACACAAAGCAAAGAAAAGAAGGAATGAAAAGGTGAGTTACTTACATTATGTTCCCTCACAGTTCAGTTAATCATTCACCCGCCTCACAAATCACTGTGACAATACAGCTCCGAAAATGACAATCATAAATTGAATGCTAAGGCTGTTTTTTTCCTCCTCCCATTAAACTACACTGTGATTGTACTATTCCATTCAAGGTTAGGGTTTAATTTGATTGAAGTACTCAAGTCATTTTTCCAAAATATCCCAGCACTTTTTCTTTACCCCGAGGCTAAGACTGAAGTCTAATAGCCTGGGCTACAGAACTAAAGGACGTAAGATAGATGATATAGATGATTGTACAGTCCACTGATCTTTGTGTGTGTGTATGTGTGTGTGTGTGTGTGTGTGTGCGCCAGTCAAGGTCTTACTATTCCCAATACCATGGTGTGCAAAAAATATTTCTATGGTTTAAGGTTATTTCCATATCACTTACATTAAATCAAACTTTCTAATCCGAAGCATGTGAGCCACATCTCAAACTAACTGTAAACCTCTGTACTTATGATAGCAACAGACAGAATAGTTTATTCAGTGTGTGCATTCATACCCAAAATTTTGACAGTGTGAATTGGTTGTAGCAACACTGGAAACACTGAGGAAAGGGATCTCTCTGATTTCACCTTAACTGACTTCATTCCTTTCCCAGGGTTTTCAGAATAGGTAGTGACCATGATAATAGTGGTGAGCAACAAGCTTTAGCTCCTCACAGTGCTTAGTCTGCCACTCGCCTTAAGCCCCCCGCCCTTTCCCAGAAAAGTCTGTGAAATGTAATGTGAAGTCTTAGTTTACATCACATTTATCCCTCCTAACGATCCCTTTAATGATGATTATTATCCCTAAATAAAAAAAAAACACTCTTGACACAAACAGTAATATATTAATTGAGCTCGAAAGAGGGTGGAGATTGTACAGCAAGCAATAAATTGTTTTTGTTTTTTGTTTGTTTGTTTGTTTTTATCTACGTCTTTAAATATGACAAGTTTATGGAGGTGTAAAAAGAAGGAGAGCAGTAATTAGATGTAATTGCCAAATATGTTTTCTCAGTGTGGTGGCCTTAGTTGTCACTGGTTGTTTTTAGATGATTTGTCCATTTGTACTCTGACATTAGTTTGACTTTGTTAAACTAACTCCAGAAAGTAACTCGCTATTGTCTTGGTCTGTTTTTTTTTTTTTTTTTTCCATTATTATTACAGTTTAGTCCATGAAACTCATTGTCTTGTCCAACTTTTTTAAGGAGAGTAGGCAGTGTACTTGTCCTTACTATTTCTAATCTGTATTTAGACAGAGGGAAAACAGACAGGCAGAAGACATAAAGCTCTGAGTGCTTCAGAGGTGGGAGGCTGAACCGCTCGACTATCTCTGGGCACACAACTTTTTTTGTCAGATTTATTTCAAAGGGTATACCACTGTCATGCAGTTCTTAGCCTATGATGTTCTCCTGTTAGCTTACATAAATCTAAATTCCACTCTCACCATTTCAGTGAGTTTGTAGGGGCTTTAGCTTCGGCTTGCCTACACGGTTTCTCTCACTGACTGAAGCAGGCACACACAGGCCATCTGGCTACCATGTCTCACATAGGTAATTCAGAAATAACTTGTTCGTTCTATGCCTTTTAGTTTACCAACCAATTACATCGAACCATTTTGGCAGTCTGTTGACAGCAGACATGCCAAATATTTAAACTCTGACAAGTAAAGAAAATTCTCATGTTGAAAATAAAATTTGGTTTACTAACGATGTAAAAATATGTGGTTTTGACAGGACTCCTCTCTGTTTAGATATTCGGATCAAAAAAATATCTAATCCATCCAAATTGCCGTCAAGAGTTTTCAGTTTATGTTTGAGATTTAACTGGCAAGAGTTAAGGAGTGGAGTGTTTTGAACTTGCTGCAACTCAGATTTGTTGACCAGAGAAATCAGATATCATTAGTGTAATAGCTTTAACTGGCAGGCATCAACTGATAGCAAAACTGACCATATATCAGCATTTTTAGTGTTTAGTGTTCATACCTGAATTCTGCTACAAGCCTGCCCACTATAGCCGGGCAAAAATGATACCACTCGAGCCAAGGATTCTTGGCTTGGTGTGACTGATAAAACTAGTCACTGGCTGCAGTTCAACCTTTGAAGTGGGCTTGGTATAATTGAATAGTGGAATAATTTTGGAATAATTTGGCCTCCAGCTCAGCTCAACTCTTAAAAATGTCAAAGGGTAATTTTAGGTTTAGTTTTATGTAAGTTTGACTTTGTTGCCATGTGCAAGGCTGTGCTACAGGTAGGATTTCTCATTCTGCACATGATTACAATTATGCAGCTGCTATGTTACGAAAGAAAATTGCTGTCACTGATTTGTAATTTCCATGGTAAGTTCATCCTGATGGGAACAACTGGTTCACTCCTCTACATGATTGTTTATAGTATCTTACTGGCTTTAGGTTACAGGCTGCAAACAGTTGAGCAGCCAGCCGCTTTTGAATATGTGGATGTCCTGGTGGTTTAGTAGGTCATAAACAGTATATAACATGTAACCACAACATCCTGGCTTGGTCTGATGTTGTCTCACGTCATCCCTCTCATTCTCTCCCATATCTTCACCATTAACTGTCCAATAACATATAAATGGTTAAAAAAAAAAAAATTACAGCACATTCATTAAGGATAAGAAATACTTCTGAACTTACTTACTTCTGAAGCTTATCGATGGCTTTTTAAAAACCTGTAACCACATTTTTGCATAGAGAATGGTTTCAGCTGTGAATTAGTAGAGCAGTTTAAAAGATGTTTAACAAATGCACTAACAAGTCCTTTATAATTTATGGGGAAAATATTCTCCACAATGTTAACAATTAATGAAGGATTTATGCAATACCTGTTAATATTTGGCAAATAATCCATATATCACTGGTAAAAATGATTCTGTGGGACTAACTATAGATGGTTTTACATTACATAATGATGAACTGTTTTTCACTAATGAATCACAATTAAAAATTTATCTAATGTTAATGCTAATGATATGTATAATTAATTCATAGTTTGATACAGTCTCTAAACATTCAGTAATAAGTTTTACCATCCCTTCTGTTTCCATCGTCTGTCCTTAGTCCCCCTCCTCATCTTAGTCTCTCGATTCTCCTATTTTCTCCAGCCATTTCCCCCCTCTGTCTCACTCCTCTGCTGACACTTCATTTATCTCTGGTCTTGACATCCCTGACTAACGATCTGCCAGGCTGCTCCCCTGCCTAATCTGTTTCCCCTGAATCATCTCAAGACGCTCGTCAACGTCCTCATGCAGCAGCCCGTCTCTAGTCAGGTTTTGCTGCGCCTACTCCAGAGCTTGGCTACTTTCATTCTTCATTTTGGCTGCTTGTTTTGCTTAGTTTACCCTGTTTGTTGTTGTTGTTGTTAATCTGATTTGAGAAATGAGAAGAGGGAGAATTGGCAGAGGTTGTGACTAGCAATATTATACTAATGAATGTTAGTGAATGCTGTATGATGTTTCACACCGTATGGCTTTCATACATGATCTGTATGATTTGTTTTTGCTGGGACTGTCTCACAGCCTATCTCTCTCGCTCTTTCCATCTGCACATAGAAATTAGAGGAGTTTTGTATGCGTGTGTTTGTTACCTATATATAACTTCAGGCCAGTCGATGTTAGAGTCTCTGTTGTGAAGATGGATGTGAAAGAATGACCATCCACTGGCCATCATTAGAGCTAATGATCTTCAGTGAATGCTGCCTGGGGAGATGAATTCTTTTATTTGCCAGTCCCTCCATTAGCAGCCATAAGATTCGGATAGCAGCTCTCCGTAACAGTTTCTGAGGCACGCCATGTGCTCCTTGCTACATTAATTCTGCTCTCCGACTTCCAAGGCGCTGGCCCGGGATAATGCAAGGTAATGAATAATCTAGAAACAAGCATTCACTTCAGTTAATGATGCCGATCAGAATTAGACACGCAGGTGATGGGGGGGAAAGGAAGCAGGCATGCCTCGGATTCTGTCCAGCAGTCTTCTGTTTCCTTTATTTCTTGTACTAAAGCTTTTAACACCTGTTTATTTTCCTCTTTCCCCATTAAGTCTACTTAATACCAGCTATTATTACCATGGGCTTTAATTGGAAGATGTAATAGAAATCTTTGCTGTTGGTTCACAGAATAGAGAAGTTAAACAAGATGTGTTTTCTTTAGGCACTGGCCAGCTGGACAGATCCACAGGGCTTTTGCAGTTTTTTCAATAATAGACATCTTTATATGTAAGAGTAGCTGACATCATACAGCTCTGTCAGTGCTGCAGCCATATAGAGGTCCTTTGATCTTTTTTTACTTCGCAGCACACAAATACACATACACACACATGCAAGCATACACATGCATATACATCCTTGTCATCCTTATACTGATGGATTTATGTGTGGAATCGTAACAGCAGCGTGCGCACACACTCACACAGACACATACACATACACATGCCTACATGTGCCCCATTTCCATGGACAAACACACATGCCCCCAGTCCTCGCTTCATGGCTTCCATCTGAGTGATTTGTATCCTGCTATCCAAGCATCTCGGCATGATTGAATAAATCACGTCAGGTTGGCAGCGTCTGTTGACGGGATGCCTAATGTCATTTGAAGGTTAGGTGAGCACAGGGCCTAGCCGTGCCTGGCAGTTCACGCTGTCATTTTGCGTCGTCATTTTAAGTCTAGATAACGGTGTCCTCTCCCTCTCTCCGCACACACACACGCACACCCGTCACTTGCATCCACACAAACACTTAAACACGTTTTCACACACAGCAGCATTGGCTGACATATTATCCCTGTCAGCAAAGCGAGGGCGATCACTCTACCCCCACCCACCCATGCACCCTCCCTAACCCTTCCTCACACACCCCTCCGCCTGTTTGTTTTGTTTTTCATGTTCCATTTCCCCTCCACACACCCATGATCCCTCTTGTCACCGCTGTCATTGTCATGCATCTCTGCCTCAAGAGCTGCCAGCAGTCCCCAACTGTCTCACACACACATATACAGTCCACACACGAGTGAGCAAACTCAAATAAATGAACGAATGTACATGCTCACCCACACAAGACCCGCCATCGTCTCCATCCGGTCTCCAGCCCACCCACTCACACAAATGCATAAATATGGCTGGAACATATTGGCCGTCTCTGTTTGCTGCCTGCTTATCTGCCTGCCTGCCTGTTTGTCTGCGTGCTGGAAATAAGCTGTATATTTTTTTTTCTTCTTCTGCTGTTGCCACAAACAATGGCGATATGGGAACTGAAAAGATGCACACAATACAGATCCAGTGTGTGCTCTAATACACACACACACACACACACACACGCACAAACAAAATGCATTCATTCAAACTCATTCTATCGTCCCTCTCTCCCTGCACCCCTCTCGCTCAGTTCATATTAGGTAGAGCTGATTGGCAGCTTTGTATAAAAGGGTGATGAGGGGAGTTAGGTTTGACTTCTGAAGCATGGCTGATGCTTTTATTTACGAGTTAATCCCTATTCTTTCCCAGGAATTGTCGTGCTCCCCGGCATTTGTTCTTGGCCTATTGGGGTCCTGAGCTTCGACATGCTTCCTGCTTCTAATTATTCCACCCCAACACTGTCAATTGGTAAAATGCTGGATTGAATGTGTCGATAAAGAGCACATCAAATTAATACATGCCTCCCCACAACACACACACATGCATGGACACACGCACACATACTTATTCCCTCTCCATCTTTTTGTCTTTCTCTGGCAGTCGAAATATTTTCTCTTTCACAAATTTTATTGAGCTCGCTTCCTGTTCTCTCTGTGCGGCACTATGCCAATAAAAGACAGATAACATTTAATGTCAGCCCATTTTGTCTTCGTAATCACCCCCCTCCCCCTTTACTGCCAAAGCCTTGAATCTTGCATCTCTCTCTCTCTCTCTCTCTCTCTCTCTCTCTCTCTTTCTCTCTCTCTTTCTCTCTCTCTCTCTCTCCCCCTTCTCACTCTGTCTTTCTTGCTTTTGCTGTGTCTGGCCTTGATAACAATAATGTCTAGGTGATACAGAATTCAATTTCATAAGTTTATTGTTCTGGTAAAAAATTTCTTGTCCCATATCTGCAAATCCGAATGAATGGAGGGAACATTGCAATAAAAATCCACCACTTCACATCAACCTCACCCTCCATCTCTGCTGTACACTGTGGTACAGAAGATTTATAAGGCAAAAAAAATGAAGGCTCGTCAGTCAAACTGCTTTAGAGGGCAGCCACTGTGACTGTGAAAATGATTGGGATTTAATTAATTCCCCTCCACGGCTTATGTAAAGTTCATATTTCCCTGTTTAGACACAGAGTTTGAGAATCAATCAACTGAGTAATAGAAAAGGTAATAGGCTGCGTGGAAGGTGACAACAGAGAGTAGCATCCAGCCAGAATATAAACTATGTCATTATTATGTCACAACGATATGCATTTTGCCAAGTAATGTCTGCTTGCTGCTCATGTGTAATGCAAAGATTGTGACTCATTGTTAACAGCTGGTATGAATTCACTAAGTAACATTCATTATATTGGTACTTTGCAGAGTAATAGATTTTATTTTTCGCCATCAACTCACCCAGTCCCCAGAGGGAGGAACAAATTCTTTTGAGGCTGGTGTAATTAATGCAGAGGATACACTCTGCATGTTTACACCAATGTTCAATTCTGATTTTGCCATTTTGGACAATTTTAAAGATCCAGGTGAGCCCAAGCTAGTCAGTAGATTTTGGGGCTGTTGGGTAAGACAAAAATTATCCTACAGTGGGACAGGATCAGAGCCCTCCTGTTGACTCAGCTGACCTTTTTTGGATGAGAAAATGGTGAAAATAATAGCACTCCATGGACTACTCTAACATTCATTCTTTCCACCCACAGGCTGAGAGGCATTTCCTTGGGTCTAATGTAAATTAACCCATTTGCTGGGCATCTGCTGTTTACCCAGGTAACAGCAAGTGAATGGGTTTATTTTACACCTTAAATCAGTTAACTTACTTTTGATCCTTCAAGCCCGAAGCCATTACCTACTGGTGGGTCAACATAACAAAACGGTGGCAGTCATCTTTGCTGAGGAGGACAAAGCCCACCCTGGAGGACCGAGCAATTCCCGCTGCTCGTTAATGTGAACAAAACCTTAATGCTGCATTATAAAACTGTGCCCAGCCCAGCAAATAAATTTTATTCTTCACAAGGATACTTTGATCATTGCAGCTAAACCCGGGGACACTCTAGAGGACTGTTTACACCAGATTTGCAGTTCTGATAGGAGGCTTGTTTGTGACCAGTGATCGCCACAGATTAGCCGGTGTTATGAGTGGTTTAATGCTGCAGATTAATTTGAGCTGAATTGCCCCAATAATAAGAAACATTTTTGAAATTTATGACCTGGCAGTCCTGGGATGTGTAGGTGCAGTTTATTCCAAACCTTTAGACCATCACTGAGAGCCTGATTTAGAGGGGGTGAGGCAGAAATGTAATAAAAGCCTGTAATAACTTTTAATAACTTATCAAGCATACTTGTTTAAGGATTTGCAATTAAAAATGTTGGGAACCACTGTTCTGCCCCATTTGCCTTCAGCTCTGCAAAGTGTACGATCCATACTGGCAACATCTCTCCAACCACAGCTTTACCCAAATTCTCTTTTCTGTTTTCTTTGTCTAGCTTTTTCCAGTTCATATCAGTGCATGTTGCATATACATCCATATCAATGTATATTCAATTGCACAAGTTCTTTTGGGATAAGAGGTCTGGACGTCAGTATCAGCAGGATAATCTCAGATATGTCGTTAAGTGTGACACTCTGTTCCTGCCTAATCGTCTAGTGTGAACATGTTTACGACTGAGAGCTTAAAAAAAAAAAAAAATCTGTGAAATCCATTATGCGTGTGATGCAAAACATTTTCAAAAACAGGATTTTAAGTCTTTTTGTGCCTCCCCAGCCCAAGTTGGTTAACCAAGATAATTGGCTATCCTGCTGCCTATTTGTTTTGACTGCCTTATGATAATGAAAGGGTGTGTGTTTTGAGGCTGTGTGAGAGAGTGCCAAAGACCTGGCATGTTAATTGTGATTCTGCCCTCTTTGCCTTATCACCCTAAACATAGTTTTCCACTGGCATTATTAGAAACTCTGAAAAGACCAGTCATTTACCATAACATTATCCTCATTTTTACAGTATGTTAAGACTTAAAGTTCCCTAGTCTTTTTTTAGCTTAACAGATTAGGCAGATGCTGGCTGGATGCTTGTGTGTAAATGGAGGCAAACAATTCAGTAGCAGACGTTCCTTCTCTCAGACTCAGTGCTTTATATGTGTGAGGAGTTGGAGGGTATTGATTACTGTGTGTCAGCCCTATTACCACCACTCTCCCTCTGAGCCTCATGTCGGGATGACTCAGTGTTGACAATTGTATTACAGCCTATTATCTTCGAAATCCCATGGCTTGAGTCGCAGCATACTGCAGGGTCTTGTTAGGAAAGTTGAAATTGCCTGCTGACTTCATACCTGTCTTCCTTTCTGTGCCCCCCTTTCTGACTTCCCTCTTGCCATCATCCAGCAATAACTCCCCGTCCACCTCGTTTCCTCCTGCTTTATTTACAAAGTTCTTCCTTCCGTCTTCCTTCTATCAGTTTCCTCTTCATTCCATCCTTCCCCCTCCTTTGTATTGTTATATTTTGTCTTCTTTACGCGGCGTTAAGCTGTTATATATTAGACGAAAACTGTAAATTTGCCAAAGTAAAGTCACCACAGAGTTAATTTAAAAATATCACACCCCATCAACTTAAATTTGTCAAATAACTGATATTGATCTGCATGCTTTCTTGCTAGAAGCTTTTATTTAATGGAGAATTCGCCCATAACACGCCCATAAAGTCAGCATCTCTGTCTCATAAGGACATGTGGGCCCCTGTGTATGTGGATCCACCACTTACCACTAATGAGCTTGTTAATTACTAATTAACTAAATGATAGTGACATTTTTAAGAACTATGAACATTTTTTCCCCTGGCCTTTTCTGTGTAAATCATTTCTCGGCTGTAAATCAGCACCAGAGGGCCAATGTGGCTATTGTTCTGTAACTCTTTTTACTCATCTTTCTCTCTCTTTGAGACAAAATTTCCATTAGATAATTATTGAACCGTGTTTGTGTGTTTGGTGTGTGCATGTGACTGTTCACACACCTGTGTGTACATGTATACATGTGCATGTGTGTGTATGTGCATCCTCACATGTATCTTTGGCTGTCCCTGTGCTTTTGTATCCTCACACATTAAGCATCTACTAGCAAGCTATTTCTGATGTTTACATCAACTATTATGTCCGAGCCTTGGCTGTTTTAGTCAGTCTTATGGAGCTTTCATTTTGATGAATTACATTACCATTATTGTATTCTGATTATCATTCTGCCAGACAAAGAAATGCAGACGTCCAGGTCGATACACAGCCACCTTTAGTGGATTGTGGAGGAGTGTGGAGGATGAATGAGAGAAGTAAAGGAAACCAATGTCTCATTCCTCTCAGTGACTTCGATGCTTTCTCTTATCGGCAAGTGAGGTTGGTTATGAAGACGTCAGGATGTTATTTGATCATAGAGGAACTTAAGACAAGGTCTCACATTATGATGCCATTACTGAACAATTGCATTGGTGCAAAGGCAGATATGGCTATAAAAGTGACACTACCAATTCACTAACCAGGTAAACAAACAAACACAAAATGGAAGAGGACATTAATGAAATCACAGCATTAGTGTGCATTTCTAAACTAAAACAGACTCCTTTAAGCTTTGTGAGCTGTATCAGTGTCCAGAACAGCACATAGTCAAATTAAATTTCTATCCTATATGCTTAAAAGCTTTTATTTGACTTCTAATGGAGAAAATTGCCGTAATCTGATTGCTGTAATCAGAGAGATAATGCTTGGTTTTCTTTTGCATCCCATTCAAATTACACCCAATTCACCCCAAAATAGAAACAGGTGGAAGTTGTGACAATAAATTGCATGGAAAGCCCATGGCTTTGTAACCCCACAACACATTTAATTTTGGTTACTTCGCAATAAATTTTTAGATTAAGATTTGGTCATGCTTTCTGGTTTTAGGATGAAAGAATCGTAACATTCAACTAATCAAAATGGCTGACTCTACCCATCTATGTCAAGTCCATCCATCTCCGCCCTCAGTCCCGCTGAAGGCCAACTGGTGAATAGGGACATATTCTGCCAGAAAAGTAATATGTTGTTCGCCCAAAAGCACATACTGTAATTTATGCAGGAAAATCTGAAAATTCCTACTCTGTGGATTGCATGTTTTTTACAAGGACCTTAGTGGTTAAAAACTATCTTTACAGTCTTACAATCAAGATATTTTATGGGTCAAATGTCAGTCACTTTAAAGCTCTACTACAAAAGATTTTACATTTTTGCAAAACAGTACCCCTACAGTTGCAAACTGCAGTTCCCTCTTCCACCACTGCCATAAACTGCTGCACTTGTGCATTTGTTTACAAGCTGAAGGATTAGGTACTGGCAAAGACGACATCGGATCTGCTGTGATTCCTGTACTGAGAGCAGCTAGTGAGCTAGCTGGACGCAGTTGCCATTGGTGACATGATGACGTAATTGCCATAAAGGATACCATATTTAGCAAGGACATGACAATGGTGGTGATAACATGGTAGACAATATGCCATTTACTCGCACACACTGTTGTCGGCCACTTAAGTAAGATTTTATCCAATTTTGGACGTTAATGGAGATGTCATAATTTGTGAGTTTGTGCAACAGAGCCTCATGATTTACTGTATCAAAGGCTTTACATAAATCAAGGACGTCTGCTCCCACCACTCCTCCTTGATCTAGGCTAGTTTTAATTTCCTCAAGGAAGTAGCAGCAGGCAGTTTCAGTAGAGTCTTTTTTCCTGAAACCAAATTGCATAGGATGTAAGATGTGCAATTAGTTGTTCTGCCACAACCTTTTCTATAACCTTTGAAACAGGTGGGAGAATACTGATGGGTCGGTAGTTGTTTACCACCTGAGTATCCCCAGATTTGTATACAGGGGTGACAGTTGCAGGTTTAAGTGCTCAACGGTAGACAATTTCATTAAAAGATTTGTTTATGAACATGACTAGAAGTAACATAATGGATGCCTTGTGTTGTTATAAGAATGCTGTATCACAACCATGTATGTCTTTAGCTTTACTATTTGTAAGAAATGAGATAATTATTTCCACTTTCTCTGCATTAATGGAGGAAAACATAAAAGCAGAATCATCACAGGTTAAAGCTTGTGGAAGTTGGGTTTTTGGAAAACTCAATTCTTGTACTGAATTTATAAAATACTCATTAAAACATTTACCAACAATATGGTCATCATCCTGGATGCAGCCATTTACCTTAGGTTTTACATTTCTATTTGCAGATTTTTCCTTTCCAAGTAAGTTGTCAATGCTCTTCCATAGCTTCTTTGAGTTTCCTTTTGCATCACAAATAATATTGAGGAAGAAGTTTGCTCTAGCCTTTCTGAGTTGTTGTGTGACTTTATTTCTAAGACCTTTAAAAATCAGATGATCAGTACTTAATTTTGATTTTAAAAACCTTTTTAGAGAAGCATCTATCTTTTTCATTTATTCCCAGAGACTACTTTTAAGAATACTATTAAAGCAGGGTAAATTTCGTTTTACATTTGTTTTCTTGCCCCTTGTTTTGTGTATTTTAGTAGAATGTCTTTGATAGTTGACATTAAATCAGCACAGGCTTGCTTACAGGGCATATTGCCAATGGTGTCATGCCAGTTAATTTGGTTTATTTCATTTTCAATTAGGGCCTTTTTGAGAGATAAAAGGCATGTTGGATTTTTCCCTCACTGAATTATGATTTTTAAAACATGTTTTTGACAATTTTCTGGAGGCCAGAGTAAGATTATGATCTGATAACCCAGTAATGAGGTTATAAATCTTTTTAATCCTGTCTGGTTTATTTGTGAAAATTAAGTCTAGAAGCGTTTGGGAAGATTTTGTTATTCTTGTGGGTTTATGAATCATCTCTGTCATCTGAAAAGTTTTTGCAATATCTTTAAGCTTTTTCCTACATGTTTTGTCTTGCCAGTTTAAGTTGAAATCACCCATAAGAATAACTTCAGTTTTTTCATGTTGTTTAAGTTTGATATTTAGACAATCAAAGAAGTCATTTGTGGCAGCAGGGGGGCGGTAAACTGCAAAGACAGCAAAAGACATTTGGGAAGATAATGTGATTTTCACCCCCACGCATTCCAAATTATTTTCTGGAATGGCTATTTGTTGACTTTGAATGTTGTCTTTCACATATATCAAAACGCCACCCCCTTTCCCTTTACTTCTGTCCCGTCTGTACACATTATAACCTGGGACATTAAAAAAAGATAAAGGGATTGTGGGACTCAACCAAGTCTCTGTGAGGCATAAGTAATCAATGTTTGAGTCCGTCAGTAGATACTCAAGTTGTTCGGTCTTTGAGATAATGCTACGTATATTCAGGTGTATAACAAAAATGCCTTTCGGCTTTGTTTTCGCATTCCACAACACACTTGCATGATTGACAGTCTGAAACAGTTTCATCTGCTGTTGTTTGAGGCACGATGTAGCTTGTGTGGGGACTGTTGGAAGGGGTCTGCACAGGACTAGAGTTATCAGCATTTGGCCAATATTGCTATCAGACATGATGATGTTTGTTGGAGGAGTCTTACCTCAAGTTCCTGTGAAAGCAACACAGCTCACCGGTCTAGGAGTGTCAGGATCAGCTGATTGGCAAATGTCCAAGGTCCTAGGGCCGGGATTTGAATGGACATCTCCACATAGAAGGAGGATTGCGCAGAGGACGATAGCTGGGCCTCTCTTTGTCGACACAGGTGTTGTAGAGTGTCCATGCTGCTCAAGTTGCACTCACCGCGCTTGACCGTCATCCAGGATATTGGAGAATAGGATGTACTGGCTCCACGAATCCACCAGTAGGCCGATGGTGAGGTTTCCAGGGGAGTTCACGAGCGGAGTCGCACATTTAGTGGCAGAATGCCAGCTTCCCCACGTTTGCATGCCCAGCAGAAAAAACAAGTACAGCGCCAGGACAATATGACGTAAAAACTTTTTGGTTTTGACAGTGTTGTAATATCACCAAGGCGCCCAAGTTCCATGTCGTATATGATAACCTGGCGGTTTCCCAGTATGGTTTAGGAGAGGTGAGGCAGCAGTACCTGCCACTCTGCTGCTACCTGCCGCCATGTCTGCCACCAAGCTTTATGTCCTGTTGGCGAACCGCCCCACCAAACTTCAGGGCACAGGGTGGCCAAGACAGAGGCACCACTCTACTTATTACATGTCAGTGTAGCATTAAAATGATGATGAAGCTGTTATTTTAAGGCAAACTTGTTACACAATGTTGTTTTAAGTCAAAGGAAAGAGTATGAAATGAACTTCTAAATGGAATATTGTCCAACTTTAAGGTTAAAATCATAATCTCTTTATTGTCCATAGATGTCGACGTTTGTCTACAACTTCACAAGTTGGTTAAAAGCACATCACAGTAAATCCCAAAAAAATATTATTAGAGTTTAGCAGAGATATTGCATTTGGTATGAAAGACTTTTTGTAAAAGTTGCTGCAAAGGCATTATTGTGTCTTCCCAAGTGCAGTTTTATGAATATTTTAAAGAGTTACCCGTGCTCAGAATGGAAGAAAATCAGCATCCATCAGAAACACCAATCACACAGTGGTCCTTCCTAGATATATTTTAGGTCTGTGCTGCATAAAGTCTACCATAGCGATATGGAGACAACCCTGTGTATGGTATGGATGTAGCACGGTGCTCTCCTGTTTTGCTGCTGTGGTCCCTGTAATACAGAGTGCAAGAACACATTGTCTCAGAGTAGCTGAGGGGTTACTTGGTCGTGATGAGAAACACTCAGGAGATCGATGTGAAACACTCAGGGCTTCACTGAGATGAACAGAGTTTAGATGGAGCCTCATATCAAATATCAATTATCTGCAGCTTTTCTTTCCTTTTTTTATTGTTTTTGTTTTAGTATCTCAGCCACCCACTACTCCACCCCATTGCCAAGGCTGCAGCTTCACACGTCTTGAAAACAATCTCTGTATCCCAACAAATTATCTGCTGTTTGCATCCACAACCTCCCATCTTTTCAAGTAGAGAAAGCATTAATAGCTATGTTAAAGAAAAAAAATCCCTTTATTTTTTTATTTTGTTTATTTTGTGTCTTTTCAGCTGTTCTGTTCTTCCATAAAATTCTGCTGGGATTTGAATGAATATCTTCCTGGAAAAGATAGTCTCTTTCAGATTCCAAGCATATGCTGCTATCTGCAATATTCATGGAGCTTTTGGCCTCCAACACTGAAGAGTTATTCTGGGCATAAGGTCTGTGCCTCACAAATAGGCTGTTATTGTTTCAGGTCAAACATAATTCTATGAATAATGGATTTAAAATCGGTCATTTATTTCCAACACTCAGCAGGAATGCAGCTTGATTGTTTTGATGTATGCGGCTATTAAATGTGTTGAAACACAGCTAATGTATCAACCTCAGCACGCTGCAATACGATTTATGGTATGTAAGTTTCATGGTCATCTTACAATAAATGAAAACCAGCCTAGCTACCGAGAATGATATAAGTAGCAGATTATTGGCCTGTATGAGCGGTTTGGTACAACTTTGGTATAAAATGTTGCACATGCAATGTCCCTTATTTGTCCTGGTATTGTGCAATAAGTAAGTGATATTTCAGTCAGCTGTGACTGAAAACTGCAACACAAAAATGGGAGGAGTTGCCTCGAGCAGTTACATTTTCAAATGACATGCAGCAAGCTACAATATTGTTGTGGACTTATTGAGGGGAAAATTCAGAAAATAATGTAACCAATTTTGCTATTACATCTCTGGTTCATAACAAGTCTGTGAGCATGACATTTGGATGCTCTCTCTCCTCTCCTTCTCCTCTCCTCTCATCCTTTGCTCACTGAGAACATAGTAATTAAGAGGCTGCAGGAGGCCTTAGAGCCCAGCCTGAATTTGCATGGCAATTGATATGAGCATGAAATGACTTATTGCCAAAAACACTGCATGAACATTATAGCTATTAGAGAATAATCTGTGTGCCACTATAATTGTATTTCATTACAGAGTGAAGAAAACTGGACTAAGGCCTCAATGCTTTAGCCTGTTATACTCCCCAGTATAAAAAGAGGGATGTAATTAATTCATGTTTTATCATTCAAAAAATCAATATGTAATTTACAATATGTTACTCAATCATAGACTACTGCAGTCTCTATCTTTTGTAACGGTGCTGGCTTGCTAAATATGGAACAGCGTTGAGTTTTCTCTCTCAAAGTGTCAGTGATGAGTATCACTACGTAAAGCTAACTTCATCAGGGGCACATGATCAGAACATAATAGCTTTATACTTTCCACAACTATAGCACCCAAAGAGAGTGCACTTTGACTAAGGGTTGTCCCTTAAATGTATTTCTGCTAAATGTGCTTTCCAAGGACACCTCTGAAAAGAGACAAACAATCTTTACACATTCACAGAGACTGTCCATGAAGGTGATGCCACACCTACAGTATTAGGCATCTGCAGTGTACTGCCTCCCCTTTGCATGAGGGAACTGAATCACAACAATACCGTGTATTCTTTACTTTATGTACAAGCCTTTTGTATGTAACCTGACGTTGTTACAGTGTTTAGAGTCTAAAGTCATTCTAACCTCACATTAACTGAAATAAACACTGCAGAAATAGAACTTCTTCAAACAACCAACTTTTTAAATGACTAAAACCCACTGGAATACGGAGACGATACTGAAAATATAAAAAAAAAAAAAGTGACAACATGAAACAGCATTCTAGAATTCCCCGAGGAGCATGCATAGATATATATCCCCCCCCCAAAAAAATCCAGTTAAACTTGTATTTGAAAGGCTTATCTATCAATGGAATATTTCTAAAAGCTGTGAACAGTCAGTGCAGATATGTGAGGTACAGATTCAGGAGGTTCCATTGTACACATGCTGCCGAGGTGCAGTCTGGATGTCCTTGAAGTTCGTTTTCATAGACTTAAGCTCACTATAATCTCAGCATTTCCACCCATTATTTCCATTCCATTATTAGTAGACTTTGGAACAGATTTGTGATGGGTAATGGCAGCTTATGAAAGAAAAATTTAACTTGAGATACACAGATGGGTGGTTTCTGGACAGAGTATATACATACCTTATTCCAGAAGGTAGGGTGTGAGAAAACATATATCATGAAAGAGAAGTTTAAAATTGGAAAAATGAAAGAGATATTTTCTTCTATAATAATAAGGCAAAACTTAAAACATATTGACTGATGAAAATGTCAAAACTACATAAAATATCATTTAGCAAAGAGGAATAGATCTATTTTGGCCCAGTTATGATTATGGCATCTTTCCTCTGCATCTGGAAACTGGATGTTATTTTGGCACTGATCAACAAAATCAGCCCTGTCAGTAATGTGATCTTCAAGAAATTAAGAAGGAATTAAGAAGGAATGTGCCCTACAGGTAGTCGTGTTTTTGGATGGAAGTGTGTGTATGGCAGGTAGTGATGGCCTGTTAATATATAGGTTTTGAATGCTGAATGCCAGAAGTCTAGTTTAAAATGTGCTGTTGCATATGTGTGTCTTGTAATCCCTTGTGGGACAGGCAATGGACCTCATGGCCTGACACACCACAGAAAAATAAATTACTTCATTCATTCATTCATTCATGGGGCGATGGGATCAATGGACAAAGAGCAGTCTGACAGAATCTGATTGATTGGAAGAGCTTTTCCCTCTGTACTCGATCTGTTGTGTAGGGTGGTGGATTTGCAATGTAACTGTGGTGCCATTTTGTGTGTGTGGTTCATGGTAGGGTCTCCCAGTATCGGTCATATGATTCCTCCAGGGATCTCATTATTCAGTGCTCAAACTGACTACATCATAACAAGCGCTATAAGTGGTCACACAGTTCAGCGTTGTGTGTGTACGTGTGCATGCATGTACTTGTGCATGGGTGCATGCATCGGTGCTCCGTTATGCACTATAGCCAATCGAGTAGAGGATATATGGTGTGACAGACACCCATAAAAGAATGGATAAGACATAGATCCTTCTAGGTTGTAGGGTTTTGAGAGCAAAGCGGGTGAGAATTGAAGAGGTGAAACAGCAGTTTTTGGTTGGTTGGCTCGGCTCGGGTCCCTACTGTTGATTGATCTCCAGGTGACAGCCGGTGTCAGGGGGCCCATGGCCAGCCTGTCATCCCCTCTTGCTGTCCTTCCTTCCCGCCCCCTCTCATCTTTGCTCTGTCACTCGCTCTTTCTCCTCCACTGCTCCCTTAACCCCTCAGTTGTGCCAGCCAGTCGCTCCCCTTTTTCCTCTCTCCATCATTTCAACTCCTCTCACTCCCTCACTCTTTCCTTCATCCCTCTCCTCTTCCTCCGCTCTTCTCAGCTCTTCAGTGATGACAGTTGGTTTCTCCGCTGCTCTCTCAACCTTCCAACTCTGCCTTTCCATTTCCCCACTGCTGGGCACCAACTGTCCCCCAACACACAGCCTCTATTCCACACCACCTATTTAGTATGCAAGACAGCATAATTACTCATGTGGAAGGGTTTGCTGTGTGCGTGCGTGCGTGTGTGTGCCTGTGTGTGTGTGTGTGTGTGTGTGTGTGTGTGTGTGTGTGTGCGTGTGTGTGTATGGGTGTCCGGCTGGCCTTTCATGCGTGTGTCTGTGTGTGTGTGTGTGTGTGTGTGTGTGTCAGTGCCCTGAAAACCTACAAATGCGGCACATTAGTTTTCTCCAGACACAGCCGAAGGATATTTTGGTGACCTTGGGCTTTGGTGTGTGAGCGCGTGTGTTGCTCATTTATAGGGATTTCATGTTCCTGTGTGTGGGCGTGCACATGCACTCTTCATTCTGTATTTGTGCATATGCCTGTGAGGGTGTGTGTGTGTGTGTGTGTGTGTGTGTGAGTGAGTGTGTGAGTGTGTGTGTGCACATGTATACATCCTTGAGGGGCATGCCTAATGATAGGCTCGTTTGCACAACTCTGCCTTTAATGATCTATTAAAGTATACTTAGCCAGTAATTATATGGCCACTCCCAGTAGGCTTGTCAGGACCCACAAGGAAGAGCTAAAGATAGCAGGAGGACCATACAACAGTCAATGTGCTTCATATGACGCATACAACAGTGTTATGGTCCCAAGTTTTGTTTTCAGTTTTGTTATAAAAGTGCAACAGAGGAGACTGTCAAATTGGATTTTTTTCTCATTGCGTGATCTCACAGATGGTTAGCTTTTTGAGATGGGGCAGTGTTTCTTTCTCAAGCTGTGTTGCATTTAGCTCTCTTCTTCATCCAGACGTAGCCTACAGAAGGTTTTTAGTTCAGGAGCTTAAATTGCATCCAGCGCTCTCCCTACTTTTTAAATTTTCTGTGAAGCAAAGTAAAGTGGAAAATCAGGAGAGGCAGGCTATCAAATCTTCACTGAATTATGTTTTTCAAATCCAGTGGAATAGTTACACAGAGCAAACTGCCTCTTCTCTTTAAAGAAAATTAGACCATTATCCTAGTCATTAACAGTATTGTCTCCTGAAGTTTAACAGCAGCTAGTCTCTTACACTTCAGTGACTCATCCTCCAATTAGGCCATACATATCCTTCTAATTTGTGCGCACCTCCTTTTTTTCTGCCCCAAAATGTGCACCCATGATATACTGTATATGAAAACCATTTCCTCTTCTCTCCTTCCTTCTCAAAATTTTTTTCATACTCCTTCTGCCGTCCTTATCCTTAATTATCAAGTGTGTTTTTGTTTCCATTCATTTGTATTTTTACTCTTTTGATTCTTAAACTCTTTGTGTTGTGCAACCATTTCTCCCATATTTGTGTGTCTTGGTGTTTCTCTCTTTATCTCTGCCTAATGACTGTTCGTCACCCCTTGATAAACTTTCTAATCCTTTTCACCGCTGTCCCCTGGAATGTTTTTGTTAGTTAAGTTTGTCAGAGTGGCTTGTCTACGACTTGTAGCAGAGGTGCCCTGCTACATGCTAGCATAGCCAACCTCTTGGGATTTCTAGGCTTAAACCTGTGCCGGGGAGGTTGGCACTTAGCGTAGTTGGCCTCCCACTCGCTGAGTGTCAACTGTGTCATTTTCTCTTCCTCGTGTTTGAGTCTGTGTTGGCACAGTCAACCACTGGTTTCTTCCCACTTGGGTTTTGTTGATCTCAGTTGCTAACTTTGTTTGTGTCGATTTTGGCATCTTAGAGCTTGTTCTGCTTCTCTCTTATCGGTTATCTTCTACATTGCATCCGCTATATTTATTTTGTCTAATCCCTCTTCACACATCCTCCTCTGTTAGATCAAACCAGTATCGTAAATGGACTGCATTTCTATAACACTTTTCTAGTCTACTGACTACACAAAATGCTTTACAATGTTTGCCTCACATTCACCCATACACACACACACACACACACACACACACACACACTCACACACTGATGGCAGAGGCATGCGAGGTTCCAAGCTGCCCATCAGGAGCAGTTATGGGTTCAGTGTCTTGCTCAAGGACACCAAAGCACCCTCTCTCGAGGAGCCAGGGCATCAAACCAGGAACCTCCCAATTACCAGATGACCGCTCTGCCTCCTGAGCCACGCGGCCCCACTCTTAATGTGTTTGTTTTTTTTCTGTTTGTCATTTTTTTAGTGGCAGAACCTTGCCTTAGATTCTATAAGTTTCCATATCTCTAGGAGTGGGAAAAGATTCCCGTTTGGCTGACCAGAGGATGCATTTTGTTTACATTCACACACTCAAATGTTTAACCTTCCTCACTATTGGCAACTCTAATCCACAACATATGTGTTTTTCCCGTCATAAATGTGTCCCCTCCCTTCACTGTTGCCCTGCCTCCTTACCTTTGAGCATCTCAGTGTCACCTTCTGCCTCCTCTTACCACCTTTTTTCTTTCACCCCCTGATCTCCCTTTTTTCCATTCCACCTCTACCTCATTGTCTACCCTCATTCACCGTCCCCTCCGCCCCCACTTATCATCGGAGTCCCTGGCCTTGGTGACAGACAGACAGATAGGTAGACCGTGCTAGGTCTGGCTGTCATAGACTAGATGGCACCACTGCTGCCAAGCGAAGGCTGCCACCTGAGGGGGATGGGGCTCTGACACCTCTATTAACCTTCAGGAGACGTTCGCCCCCAGTCCCACCCCCACCCCATATCCTTTCCGCTCTTCCTCATCTCTATCTTTGCCTGTCCCCTGTCTGTTGGTCCCGAGGCGGGGAGAAACCAGTTGGCCCCTAAAGCAAAACAGCCAATAACAAATACCTGTATTTTCCTCTCCTCCCAACCTGGAGCATTTCGATATGCTGTGGATTCCTATCTCAGTTTCTCAATTTTCCATCGGGCTCAATTTCTTCCTGTGTCTGTTTCTGCCTGTGTTTCAGTCTCTTCCAGTCTCCCACATTCTAATTTATGTGCATTACGATTCAAAATTCAAAATTCAGTCTATGACCTGCATGTCAGGAAATTCATATGGCCAGTATAAAATGTGTGAGTTACACATCGATGCATAGTTAAATGCTGGAAATGGAAAAATTAATGCTGCTTTCTGATATCAATCAACCAGAATAATCGAAGTTAATGAAAAATAAGTGAGATAGATTAAATTGGATGTAAACATGCTGCATTTTAAATTAACGTGTGCCCTTTTTAGCCAATGCAATATATCATCTGAACTGACACTGCTATGTAAAGCAGATCATGGCAAAATATCACAGCTTCCATCTGAAGTCATCAGCATTCACCAGATAATATCTCTCTCTCTTTCCTCTCACTTCTCTCCCTGCAGGAATTCTCTTTGCTCCGATTGGACGATGTGGCAGACCAACGAGTCAACATAGTTGGCTTTTCAGTCTTCAACAAAACTCACCCCTTTTTCCAAGACTTTCTGCTAAGCCTCAACCGCTCCTGGCAAGAGAACTGTGACCACGCACCCTTCGCTGGCACACCAGTCAGTACACACACACACACACACACACACACACACACAGTGTAGACATCATCACCCAAATTATTCAAGGCTATGTCTGGAAAAGAACCTTGATTGACGGATGAACCCAAGCGCACCATTTAGCCCAAATACGGCCTCCCAAGGCATCACTCAAATACTAATGTTTCTCAAACCCAGTAACAAAGACACTGAAAGGATGAAGATACACAAATAGCTTGCAAATATACAGACATGACATTTATCCAGTTAACTTTTATAATTGCAGGTGATGGTGTAGATCGTTGTCTCCCAGACAGCTCATTAGCAGAGTTTGGCACCGTGCTTATTATATTTATAATGGCATCCTCCTTGTTAGATGTGCTTTAGAGGAAATGTGAAGCAAAGTAGCAATTTACTTAATTCACACCTTCCTTGTTGAATCCCCCACCGTTCAAGAATAAAGAGTTTCACAGGTTCAACAGTTTTGTTGTGAGCTCCGTATATTTGGACTCATACCAACCTCAACTCAGCTACTTAAAGATAGCCGTCCATGACTGATGACTGTTAATTATTTAATTATGTTCGACCTATAGGAGAGAATTAGGAGAAACAATTTGTTGAAGTATTTCTGGAGTCGCTGTAACAGGAACATGATGATGCCAAGGTTGTTTAACTTAGACAGTTTCTTACTTTTTATTCAGTCGTGTACTTCGTACTGCCACATTACCATTTCAAATAAACACAGTCTCAGCTAATCCTGTATAGAGGTACAGCAAAATGCAAAAAGGCAGGCAAGAGGACCTGGAAATGATATAATAATACTGGTGATATCTACGGTTTGCACACTTCCAGAAGCCATTTTACACTGGAGAATACCAACTACATGCTTAGAGGATGTATGTAGTAAATCCTACATATGATCAGGAGGCGTCTTGTGGCCTTAAACTCTGTTTCACAGATAATTTCACATCAACAGCCTTGGTGACTTGCAGCCATTCTCAGAGAAGTCAATGGGCATTTTTAGCCACCAGATGTGTTACTTTTGTTCCTTCTTGTCTTAGTTGTTAGCTGCTATCTCTAATTAATCCTTAGATGTTTTGTGTCAGAAATGAAAAGATAATAACTATGTACTGCACAAAACAATGATAACAAGCCAAGAAGTGAACAGAACAGCTCTTCTGTCACAGCGATACATGACTTCATGAGTTACTTGCATCACAGTATAGACTTTATGAGCTATATTCATCCTGTTTTATAAGAAATACTGTTGCAGCTACATCTTTTCAGCTTTGGATTTCATTTGTTTGTGTCTAACACGATAAAGTTATTCCATGACATCTTATGTGCCTGCCCGCTGACCTGTTTTTGTCTTTGTGACACTGTGCTAAAAAATACAAAAGATGCCCTGTGCAATGCACTACATCTATATCTTTGTGGATATTTTGCTTTTTACTGCGTGATTCTAGTTTGGAAGATTCATCCCAGAGTTGCATCATATTTCAGCGCAATGTATTTTGTCCCACAGTAATTTGCCTACCACACACCCTCTGCAGATGCCCCTGCCTGCCCCAGAGCGCATACACTGCTACTGTCTGCATGTTTTTCATCCCCTGCCTATGGGACAGATCCATTTATATATTCCGAGTTGGCTGGCGTAACTCTTTGTTCTCAAACTATTTTGTTTGGAGTGTGCCATCTGCTTTAATCAAAAGTCGCCCTCTGAAGTCATTATCTTAAAATACATTAACTGCCTCAGTTCTGCACATACACATGCAAAAAAGCCCATCCTATGCATTTGCTGCACATATGAGCCCCGCAGTCACATTTCCTCCAGACTTAATTAGTGTTTATCAAAGGACAGCATATTATCTATATGCATGTCTAAATGAGTTAATCACTTTGTAGCTCTGCTCTCATCAGCCTTTTTTTTCTCCCTAGTTATTAGCTAATTCGTCACTAGTCCTAATTGCCAGTGGCTCAGAAGTCTCCTAGTGACTAACTCTGTGCAGAACACAATATTTTCACGCTGTGTTTGAACTATGCTTAACCTATTTCACCACCCAGCATGTGCAAAGCAAAAGGGGGTGGTGGGTATGTTTGTATTTGTTTCATTTACTTTCTGTTCACTTCAAACAGAGCAAGGATTCATCCATTAATTGGCGCTATTGAATTTTTGTTTTCTAATTAAGCCCTCAAGAAAATGAGGATTTGTGAGAAGTCAATGGGTGTTTTTAGCTACCAGATGTGTTACTTTTGTTGCTTCTTGTCTTAGTTGTTAGCTGCTATCTCTAATTAATCATTAGATGTTTTGTGTCAGAAATGAAAAGATAATAACTATGTACTGCACAAAACAATGATGGCGAGCCAAGAAGGGAGAGAGAGCAAAACTAAGACACTGAGTAAGAAGGAGATTAATAAATTCCATTAACATTGTTTGTTTATTGCAGGAGATATTAGTAGACGTGTGGAATATATCAAATTTGTAATATTCTCTACAATAATAATTTTCAGTGTTGACTTGTGGTTTGACATTATTGTTTCTCTGCTCCTCCACACCACGTCGACATTATTACCATATGCCAAATCTAAATTACATTAATTCGCAGTCTGTAATCTTTTCACAGCCTGTTTGTGTGCTCCATATTGCTTTTAATGTGCAATCCAACAATTATATTAGGTGTTTCAAGGTTGTGATACATCACGATTTCACAGTTTAATGGCCACGTTGCAGTTCTGTTTGGTCTGCAATATACGCTATGCATCACAATCACTCAAAGCCCTGTATCGAAATCCAACCAACATCAGGACCGTTTCAGCCTCCTCTTGCTCCATTTTACACAGATGCACAACAGTGAAGCGCACACTCTCCTCTGGCTTATAATGCAGGGCATCATGCATTTTAATCAAATTTACATAGCGGGCTGCAGTGGTAGTGTCAATGAGGCTGTTTGTACAGGGGAGATGTGGGAGATAGTTGCCTCTCCCACTGTTTTCTGGCCCTTACATAGAGAGGCTGGCGGTAATTGGAATGGTCAGAGTATGCCAGCTCCACTGGGGACAAGAGTGGGAAGGACAGAGAAGAGAGACAGAGAGAGAGAGTGAGAGAGAGAGAGGGAGAGAGAGAGAGAGAGAGAGAGAGGGAGGAATGGAGAGAGTTGGTTTTCAATGCTGTCAGCAGATCAGAGTCTTTCTAATGATCTAATGGAATAATCTCACTGCCACTCTAGGGATGCTTTAACCCCTCACTGACTGTAACCCACTGACATGTTACACTTGAGGTGCGCTTGTTTTGTGCAGTCTTGTGTGCATGTGTGTACATACGACATTGCCTGCATAACATGGTCACCTTTTCTTCCTCTCCCCCCTTCCCCTGCAGCTCTCCTCAGCTCTGCTGTTTGATGCAGTACATGCGGTCGTGGCAGCAGTCCAGGAGTTGAATCGTAGCCAAAATGTTGGCGCCACTCAGCTTTCCTGCAAGTCCTCCAAGATCTGGGAGCATGGCACCAGCCTCATGAATTACCTGAGGATGGTAAGACTGCCTCCACAGGACTGGAGGGAAATAGACTGCAGTATTGCGCTCAGATTGTTTTTTGTTTGGATGTGTGCCTGTTTTGCATGCCTGGGCTTTTCTTTCTTATTTTCTTAATTCTGTTGTGTTTTATCACACCCCTACTTCATACCTGTAACTACTGGAAGAGCAGAGTTAGATAATGTCAGGGATCAGTCAGCTTATTGAGGCATTCATTATTGTTTTACCGTCAACGTGTTAATGGGATATTTCAGAGCCTAGTGATTTTCCTTGATGGCAGATAATAATGCATTGTCTGTACTCTCATCTCCCTCAAAAATATACTCACTAGGTCAGTGTATCTCATCTCTCTACATTATACCAATAGAGAATAGAGAAGGCAAGATAAAGATGAGCTGTCAGTGAATGAAACGTGTACCCCTATTAGGGAGAAATAGCTGCAAGTGATTGGGCTATCGAGATGCCTGAATGTGACATGTGTTCGATATCAGACTGTTTGTCTTTCTCTCTCTCTTAGTGAAAGATGATGCGGGTAATGGCTCTTCTGTTGTGCAATATTTTGAAGATAATATGACTGTATCTTCGCATTATAGTTTCAAATATGACATATTACAAAAAGCTGATACTGAGCCAATACTGCTTGCTTCTGTTCGTATCCATAATAGCTGCTTTTATGAGAGACACTTTCAGGATTTCTGAGTAAGGCCTTCAACATGTGTCTGTCTCTGTGTTGGATAGGTAGAATTGGAAGGTCTAACAGGCCACATTGAATTCAACAGCAAAGGTCAGCGCTCCAACTACGCCCTGAGGATTATGCAGAACAGCAAGGACGGCCTAAGGCAGGTAAAGTAACTCCCGATCATACAGTGCTGATGTTTATATCACCTGTCGTACTATTTGCATGCTGTGGAATTCAACCAGCATCACAGCAGCGTAGCCTGTATAGCACAAAATTCATGGTGTTAACAATTTTAGTGCTCCATAGCACCTCTAGTCTTCAACATCAAAAAAAAAAAAAAATTGCATATAAATAGCGTAGGATTGCTGAAGTATCCTAGAGAGATTTCCCCATTCTCTCTTCAGATAGACACTGGCCATACCATGACTGTTGCAGCTGAACGCAAAGCTCCTCAGCAGCTATCTCTATCCCACTAGGGCACTACTTCTGGCAAATGTGACAATTGTCTTTATGGTGGTGATATAACTGGAGCAGGATAGGACAGCAGGGAGCCATGATAACACTTGCCCAGCTGATGTCTGCTGGTGCAAACATCCCCATTATCCTCCGAGCAGAAGTGTAGAGGTGCCAGAGGGCAGAAATATGTATTATCAAATATTAAGGATGCTCTTTGGAGGGTGCAAAGAGGCATGGATTTACAGAGACCAAATCTGAGATTAAAAAAAAAAAAAAAAACAAGTCAATGTTTTGGGGGGCGGGTTGCTGCTCTTCTTGGGTCTCTCATAATTTAGTTTTTGTTTTGATTTAAATCATTTGAAGCATAGATGTGTGGTCGATTTTTTTTTTTTTTTAATTTGATGTCTGAGTGAAAAGTGAAAATTTTCCATCGAGATCGCTCACTGCCAGGAATAAAAGTGAAATAATAGCTTCACCCAGAAGCAAAAGATTTTGAGTTACTATGCCCAGACGGGTTTTCATTTTAATGGCTAAATTGAAAGAAAACACTCTGATCTTTCTGCTTGTAGGTTGAGACAAGTTTTGGGCAAAGGTGCAAGATGTCCATTGATCCTGCATGTCTTTTTTTTTTTTTCAGGACTGCTTGTGCAGTCCCTGGTGTAATTACAAAGTCTGCATCAGCCGTTCCTCTGGAAGGCTGCTAACACTCGGGCATCACTGCCATCCTGTGTTATACAGGATGGATACATTCTGACTCAAAAGCACTGTGATTAGCATCCTTCAGGGTGTGAAGTGCTGATGGTGCTGGGGCAGAAAGTGGCCTCCCACAGGCCACCTCCAGGTTATTCTGTTCCAGCCTTTATTGGTGGGGCTGACCAGAGGTTTTCAGCAGCAGACAGTCGGGTCCATCACTGAATGGAAGAACTGCCGGTGCTCTGCTATAATATGTCCATAATTCATACGTTTGGCAATAATGGATGGCAGGAGCTCCGTTGTCAACAACCCCCAAATAAATAAACATTACATCACAGAGGCCCAGTTGATAAAATGTTGGTCCCAAGAAACCACATCAAAAGGTTTTTGTTGTTAAGATGTGACTTCATGCAGAATCTTTGTACTGTAGTTGGGGAGGAGCGAGTACAAACATACAATCAGAACCCCAACCCAGAACAGTCATCCCAGGACAGGGTTATTCATTCAGGGTTGCACAATTAATCAAAATTGTATCAATTACATCACCACATTATGGATAAGTGCAGAATCTAAATCGTGGCATCTGCAGGTTAAATATGACAGTATACCATTATAAATGAAGTATTGCGGAGCTACAGAGATGCTCTGGCCTACAAATCATATTCGCCAGACATAAAAACCATGATGGTTTATTGCAGACCCCAGGAAAAATCACAAAGCACCTTTTAGCAGTTCTTTTTCCAACTTTTGCAATAAAGGGGAATTTTCTACAACACCATGTTTGTCCCAGTTGTCCTGATGTTCTTGGCTCATTCCTCCACTTCCTGTTTCTCAGTATGTTGCTTTACCGGCGTGGTGACAATTGGCATGATCTCTTGGAGGGTTTGCACATGATATTCTGCTTTGTAGAGTATGTAAGAGTAACACAAGCCAAACTAAAGTATGACATACAAAATCCCAGGTCGGTGATAACATCACACAGGCCCGACTGCATGAGCTGAATCAGTATGTAAGCTTCTTTCTTCAAACTGGAAGCTGTACAATAGAGGTGACAAAACAAGGGAATGGCCATAGTCAGTGCACAGCTCAGTACCGCTTCTTTTTTTTTTTTTTTTTTTCTCTCCCCACATTTTGTTGGCTACACTTGAAGGACAGCTTTTATCCCTGCTGCATAACAGGCCTTGACAGCACTGATAGTGGATCTTTCTCAGCATTGTGTTTTATTTTGTTACGGTGCGCTGTCCGGCTGGCTTGAACGCTGGCAGGCTGGCCTGTGGATGTGTCCTAGTATAGGCACGGAGGCTGTAGCAGTTAGCCTGTAGAAAGGCTGTGAGCCTTAGATGCCAGTCTCTGTTTTGACTGCTACACAGGAACAAATGTGCACATACACACACACACACACACACACACACACACACACACATACACACACACACACATACACACACATGCATGCACACAGACAAGCAAGCATCTGCTTCAGTGCTTTTGTCTAAAGACCAAATAGTTACTCTGCTTTTCCCTCCTCCTTCTGACTCCTGCCTCTCACCCATTCCCCTCCAATGCTTACAACAGAGGGATTACTACTGAATATCTGCTGGCGTCTTTCCTGGTTATGCATGCCTTGTTATGAGTGAAAAGGATAGACTATTCTGAATGCCAAATGTTTTTTTTTTGTTTTTTTTTGACATAGCTGACGCTGTGGACTAGCTTCATACAGCATGCTCTTAAACCCGTTTTCTCTCTATAAATAATGTGACTCCCAAATTTTTCACATTTCAATTTTATGCCTGAGGCTTGATGTAAATTGATAACACCGATCCCTCACTTTATTCCCTGTAATATTATATAAAAAATACATAAGATTTCTACTGGAAACAACAAATCACTCACCTTGACCGATGTGATGTGCATTTCACTCAGTACCACAGTAAGTGTGATGATAATTTCCTTATCTTTAGGCCAGTAGAACTGTCATCGCTGCATTGCAGCAGATAGCTGTGTTACTGGTCTGTTATCTGCAGCATTTTAAGTTGTAGATGTTCTATTAAGACTCTGCTCCGCTGCGAGACAAAGACCTACACACAGTGACCACTTTATTAGACTGTGCAGGTGGACCACCTGCACAGTCTAATACAATCCATTACAAAAGTTCTGCTATAGGGTTTGCTTTTCTGATGCCTGTAATGCTCAGGTTTTCTTTTTGTCACAGTAATAGAGGTGTTCATTCAACTCTATGTTTGGCATTGAGCTCATTGATAGTGGTGCTGTTGTGCTGGACTGCATTTTATTGAGAGGTGTTTCCACTATTCTGTCCCCCTCATGGATATAAATAGGGAGGATAAAAAATTAGAAACACCACTCAATATAATGCAGTCCAGTGCAAGACCTCTGCAAACTACAACCTCAGTAATAAACATAGAATTAAATTTACACATTCTCTATAGTGTCAACACAAACTGAACACTGTAAACTTTCTTAAAAGGCAGAATTTATGGCAAAGCTGCTGCACTGAACTGCATGAAATTGTACAGGTGGATCTGACGCTGACTGTATATTATAGTTTTACACTACAGAGTGGAATAACTGAGTTTCCCACTTCTGATTTAAAACATTAGACTCTGTGAAAAGTGTGACAAGGTTCCTACCTGATTGTGGTAAAATTCCTACCTCAGCAACCAGGCAAATACTCAGACAGTGGCCCATCTGCCTTTATTAACCTTGTCTGTGTCTCTCCATGCCTCCCCTTTACTCTGGCACTCTGCCAGTCAAGCAGAAGGATAATGCTATCAGGCCTAATGTGATGATTTCAACCAGAAGTATTATAAAATAGGCCTGCCAGTTACGTTAATGGGGAGAGACAAGGTGTTAGACGGGGACTAGGTGGGGGTGTTGTTTGTTTTGTTGACTAACACCTCCCACATGCTGTTGGGATGGGGCGCTTTCAGCCAGGCAGACGCCGGAGGTGCCAATGCGTTGGCAGAGATAGGAAAGGTGGCTTACAGCCCACACACACACACACACACACACGGACACCTACACACAAATTGTATAAGCAGAATTTGCGCTCAAATAAACACATGACAAGTTGATGCTTCAGGTCTTTTTGTTTCATGAAAACACAGTAGTAGCACCCGTAGCCTACAACACCCACACTGCGTCTAGCCGATGAAGGCTCGGTAAAGGGAGAGGTCTTTCAGAATGGAACCTGAGAAGAGATGAAACAAGTTTATGCAACGCTTTGTGGAGATGGAGAGCAATGAGGCATATTGAGCGTAGTCGCCCACCTCCATTCCTCTGCCCCGCTCCCGCCATCGCTCCCTCCCTCTTTGGTCTCACCCATCATCCCCTCATCCCAAGCCCTGTGGCTGTGCTACAGATCGTCCCACATGTGTGCCCATCAGCTCCCGAGGGGTTCAGCACTCCACAACCAATCACCGTCCCAAATTGAATTTCTCTGGCAGGCATTCTCACACATTAGAACTGTTCCCTGCTGCTCTGTCTGCTCTCACTCTGCCTCGATCTGTCTATCTCTGTCTCATTCAATCTATCTATCTATCTATCTATCTATCTATCTATCTATCTATCTGTCTGTCTGTCTATCTATCTATCTGTCTATCTAATGAGTGGTGAGCACCAGCCATCTTGGTGTTTGCCTCTAAAACACAGTCATTAGCTCTGATTAGAATGTAAATCATTGGCAAGGTAGAAGACAAGGTATATTGTTATGCGAGTGCACTGACAAGCAATGTACTTGTCAAATGTGAGAAAAGAAATAACACTGTGGGAGATTTGTTTTTTTTTTTTGTTGTTGTTGTTTGTTTGTTTTTCATAGAGAGCTAATCCCTTGCATTTAGAATTTCAAGAGTGTTTAAGATTTTTTGCTTGTTTGTTTGAATACTGCATTTTGATCAAACTTCTGCTGCGAAATATAGCTTTTGTAAAAGTAAATGAACCTGGCTGCATGCCATTTGGTCATAAATTTGCATTAATAGCTTTGGCATCTTGTCTCCTTTGGAAAAAAAAAACACATCTCCAGAGTGTCATAACTAAAAGCCATAGTGTGAAGGCAAAATGTCACTAATTGCCTGAAGCTTAAAATAACCATTTGAGCTGACTGTTCTGCTAGACTACCTTATTTCCAGAATGTGATGTGGCTATTTTACGCAATAATCTTTATTCACTCGGAGTTGGCAGTCAAAGTAAATTTCCCAGCTGCCCCCCGTGCTGGCAGTCAGGTAGGCCAGTGATGATGGGGTTGGCATGGCACTGTTAGTCCTCTGGCCAAGGCACCACTGGCACCTGTAACCAACAGCAGTCCACACAGAGAGAGTGAGAGAGAGAGAGAGAGAGAGAGAGAGAGAGAGAGGATGAAAAAGGTGGGAAAGTGGAAGAGAGATGAAACGTAAAGGCGAATGATAAAAGGACAGATAACAAAGAAGTAAAAACAAAGCTTTAAAACTATAACCACACAGTAAAAACATACTACCACATATCACGTAATAACAAGACCCATATTTTCTCTATGCGCATCATTTTAAACACCTGATGGTAAAGACAACAATGCCGACCTCCCATCCACATCCTTGTTGAAATGCCTAATCATATTTTAGGAGAATTGGCTATAATCCTCTATCGCCTATTGTTTGGTCCATTCATGAGCCAGTGTAATGAGCTAGATAAAGGAGCCTAATAAGAACTATCTCAGTTAGCGTGTATGTGTATGAACGTGCACGCGTTTGTGAGTGTATAGTCTCCAGATGGTGCGAACACCAGGGCTAAGCTGTAAAACAGTATTATTCTGGATGTATATAAATGGCTAATATAACTCAACCTGTCCCAGTGAAAGCGCAGCCCACATTCTCCCTCCTCTCTGGGAACACAGCGAGACTGAACACTTTCCTAGCTCAAGCCCTCGTTTCCAGAATGGATTGCCACCTGCTCTGTTTTTTGGGGGTCAGAAGGATGAGTGCAATTGTCAGTTTTACTGTGATGCTCGGCTGTGGCCAGCAGCTATGGGACTGCTGGCTGATCCATCTGACATTTAGTTTATAGTCTATGCAATGCTGTTTGCCTCTGTGTGTATGTGTATGTGTCTGTGAATGTGATTGTGTTTGCATGCGTGTGTATGTTTGCATGTGTATGTCTGCATGCATGCTTTTGTGTGCATGTGTATGTGTTTGTGTGAGTGTATGTGTGTGTGTGTGTGTGAGAGAGAGAGAGAGCTGATTTGCCTGCTGTGTTTGGGTCTGGTGCCAGTCGCCATGCCCCACATCTAACACCGCCTGCTTCCTGGCTCCCTCCACAGGCACAGGCACAAAGAACCCATCACAATCTCTGCATGTCTAGCAGGGTTGCACCTCTTTCTTTCCAAAGCAAACACACTGCAGCCTGCCAGGCTACACACCCACACACTATCCCCATCCTGACAGGGCTGTCCAGCCTCTGTCTAGCCCCTGGCCTCCACGGACTGGCCCTCTCTTTCTACATGCAGCTCATTGACAGCAGCATGCTGGTTAATTGGAGGAAGCTGTAACATGAGTAATTATTGCAGTTTGGGGGAGGCAAGCTGTCGCCTGGTTCAGCACCGGGCTCTATCTGTTAGATTGTGTGTGTGTATGTGTGTGTATGTGTGTATAAACGGGAGGGATGAGTGTTATGTGAGCTGGGTATGGTGTAGCTTGTGTGCCAGTGTGTGGATTTGTTTTCCTGTGTGCATGCGTCTATACATGCACACATGCACATATATGCATCTCTGTGTACTACAGGGGGAGGGCTGAGTACACAGAGATGGCCTATTCATGGGGACAAGAGGATCACTAATTAAGTTTTGTAATGGAGGCACTTAATCAAGGCTTTGGAATGGAAACCACCTGAGAGAGGCAGAGGAAAACATCCAGAGGTGGAGAGTCAGTTGGAAAAGCCTGGAAGAGGCTGCAGAGCGCTGGGCGGGTTGTGGCAGGTCACAAAGGGCAGAAGTGGAGAGGCTGAAGTCAGACTCCAACATGACCCACTGCAAATTGTTGTCATTATCAGGTTCACAGGCAGCTGGCAAAATTTGATGCGCGAGAATCATTTTGGCATTGGCTCTCTAGCATCAAGTTAACTCAGGATATGTTTTGCTAAAGACTCATTTTTTATTTATCAAGACTGCAGAGTTGGTAGCACTGATGTGTCTCCTTCCCCAGCTGAGGATCCTTAGAATTGCTGTATTTTTTTTCAATACACCGATATGTTTGTCACTTTGTTTAACATGTGGACATATATCCCTATAGTGTGCATATTAAGGGTAAGCTACACTGTACTTTTTAAGGCAAAATCTCTTAGCTCACTTGAGGATTAATTGATCCACAGCTTTGCCACTGTGAGAAAAACTATTCTGCCCAACAGAAAGACTCACAGTCGGAGATGCTTAAATAAGCCAGTGGACAATGATTTATGTTCTTCTCTTGTTGGATTCTTTTGTATCTTCAGTGTGCACTGTCATAGCAGCAAAATGTACAACGTGCTTACATCGATTCAGACAAACTCTTACATTTAAGCATTTTGTGTTTTTGAGTTTGCTGCATTCCTGATAAGGTAATGTGGCTACAGAGTCCTAGCTGTGGTTAGAAAAGGTCAGAAAAGGTCAAAGACCCTTAGAGAAGGTTTGGATATTTTTGTAAGCAGAAACTGGGACTTAGTGGTCTACACTTTCAATACATAAGGTACAGAGTTATACTTAAGTTTTCTTATTCGATAAGTTTTCTTATTTATTTTCTCATTTTCTGAGAGTGTATGTCATCTTAACAGTCTGTTCCTTTTATCTTGAGTCCTTGTACGTAAACCTTACTCCCATCAACTGTTGTAAAAAAAAAAAAAAAGTGTTTTCATCATTTCTGAGGTAATAGAAATTCCTCCCTTGGAAAATGTGCAAGCTACCCAAACAACTGGCAGATATATTTAGTGAAATAGAAAGTATTCATTCCATTCATTTTTTATCGGAGGTGATTTCATTTGCTGCAGCATTTAAAGCGAATTGAGTAAACATAAAAACTTGATCCGCTTCTCTCCACAGGTAAAGAAAATTCTACTTCTGCATCTTCTACTCCACAATGAAGGGGTGCCTTGCTCATTTTCTCACTTACCTCTAGTCTCTCAGCACTAACCGCAATCCAAACTGCTCGTTCACCTCATGAGAATAAACAAGATTTCTGGTTGTAGTGCTACTTCTTAAACCTTGGTTATTGATTTTTTTAATACTGTCGTCCTCCCACAGATTTAAGCTCCATCATCTCATTTCATTGCATTTGCATGCCCCCGTAATAAGTCTTTGTAAAGAGATCGTTTTCGTCCTCATCAATAAGCTGTTAAATCATCCAGACGTGTTCTGATATATCCCGACCAATTTCCTGAATCACCACTTGAACATTTAAACCCAGATTACTCTCCCTTTCTGCCTTTTTAATATACCTAAGTCCCAGCTTGTCCTTGTGACAAGGTCTTAAGAGGTGGAGCCGTGGAATGGAGGTGATGAGGAAAGAAGAGACCCTTTTTGTCCTTATCTCCTTCACTTTTTTCTGTCAGAGTGCCTTTAACATGCCAGACTCACAAACACGCACATATACACACAGGCAGCATGGGCCCCGCTTCAATTTACATGAAATGATTTGAGCTGTTTTTTACACAAGACTTCCCCCAGTTAAAGGGTGAATATGCTCGTTGAATTTCTTTCTCTTTTCTATTGGATTTATTTATTTCCTGTCAGCACGGTTCCTGTGTTTATTACGGCAATCTGCCTATTTCTTCCCCTCCCCTTTTCTTCGCTCCCCCTCCCCATCTGAGAACACCATTACCGTATAGCTGCCCCCACTGCTGCTGATGCAGATATACTCAATTCAATTCTCCCCACTGCTGCAATGTGAGGGAGGAGGGATGGGATAGGTATAGGAAGGCAGAGGGAATAAGAGAAAAAAATGTAAGGAGATGAGAGGTAAGGAGCGGCACACAGCAGGTTGACAGTTTCAAGCCTTCCCTTTTCTCTCCTTGAGGGACATTATCATAGGACCCTGGTGTAGCTCAGCGCACCACGGCACGGCTTGGATCTTTCTCTCTGCCTCGGGCTCCAGCAGAGATGAGCACTGCTAGACCAGGGCTGATAGACGTAGAGGGTCTAATACACAAGGGTTGATGTTCAAACTAGTGCCACAATTTGAGAGTAGGCTTAAAGACTGAGGTGGTCCTCTGATCTTTTCCTGTGGCGCAGCTGAAACTTAATATTTCACTCCCTGACTGTGTGTGTGTACGTGTTTGTGTGTGCTGCATCTGCATAATTGTAAAACACTGATTATAGCAATTTCCAAATTGTAAGAGGTGGCAATTTTAATTACATGTAAAGGTGTTCTAGATTGCCTCTTAAACAAGTTGCTCTGGTGTTGCGCATAATTCCTGAACTGCAAATTGAATTGCAATTCATAGCCCGATAACAATATTCAGACGCACATTAGCATTCAGTGTCACAGCATGATTTTATTGCCAATATTACACTACCCTAGATGGTGTGTGTTTGTGTGTGTAGTTCATGTCTTCAGCCCCTGAAGCTACAAAGTATTGCTGCAGCATGTCAGACCACATTACCTTCTGAAAGTCATCCATTAAATGTAGTTTCTCTCTCTCTGTCTTGGCTCACTACTGTCCCATCCTTTTTTCCATTACTGGTCATTCCAATGTGTTGACTGAACACTAAAGGTGCTGTGTCCCGTGCCAGCAAGGTCTTTGGGTTTTGGAATGATCTGCCTCAAGCTAGGAATGTAATTTCAGTATCATCATCTCTATCACCCCTAAAAGCACACTTTTACTTGCTTGCTTCCTTGATTTATGTTGAGTCTTGCCTAGAGTAGTTACTTCTTTTATGTTGCTTTAAACTCTGTTGTTTTAATGGTGTGCACTGTGCACTGGTTTTATTTTTGTTTGGAAAAGCATTCCGTTATTGAAAACTGTTTATCTACAGCGTGCCATTACAAAAGCTTCTTTTCTCCTGGCTAAATCTCGTTCAATAACATCAGTGAATGATCAGTTAATGAGGAGCTTTGTCTCCCCTGGGTTATTCCAAGTAAAGCCGGCTCTGTCATGGGTTAAATACCAGATTGCTGCAGACTGTCCTGGAGGTCAGTGGAGCTTTGAGTTTTGAGAGGAAACAACATGTTTTCTAGCAAAAAACTTCAGTCACTTTTATTAGATTTCATCTCATTCCATTTCCTTGAATTTGTATGAATATTGGATATGAATATCCCAGTTCATGAATGTAATTTGGTGTGCTTCTTTTGAAGTATAATTAGAATGTCTGGCTAAACATGAATGGGTTTGATTCTGAATACAGGGTTATGTGGCCCCATTACAAATTCAGAAGATATACATGCGAATAGACAAATGCTGCCTGTCCTCTGCCCTTTTTCTCTCAAACACTTGATGCACACACACTCAAGCACGCGTGCATACACGCACGTACACACACTCTTCCACTAGGGATCTAACAATTAAGCCCAATGTGCAAGACATGGCAATACCAATTCAAATATGTATGGACCTGGGTGGAAGCCTGTCAGGTGTCTTTTGACATATCTGACTGTGAGAAATCGATTCATTTATATTCATGCAATTCATTTGTATTTATGTGCATGTTGAACAAGATTCATTCAAAACTTAAGAGGAAATTCTGACCACATGCAGTGCAGCAAGTTTTGATGCATACTAATAGATATTGCACTTTTCCCACAGCCCAAATACATTTTAGAGGCAGCACTGCCGAGTGGGACATGGAGAATGGGTTGATCACAGCACGGTTATAGTAAATAACATCACAGCTGTGACTTTTCTATAACACATGGCCTCTCGTGTTCTACTGAAGTAATATTCATTGGAACAACTTGAATGCTCAAAGCAACGATTTGGAAGTGTTCATGCATTCGAAGTTGTTTGAAGCCATCAAACACCAGGATTTGATTTTTTGCAGACTTTGGTTATGCTTTTTTCCTCACACAGGGAGGGTATTCTGTTCATTTGAGTTGATGATTTACCACAAGCCAAATATTGCAACCTCAATCACCAACTAAAGGAAAAACACAAAGATCGTAAAATGTTGGGGATATTGAGAAGTTTATGTTGTTCAGCTTCAGAGAAACATCACACACACATTACACATCATAGTGAAATGTGACACATTTTGTGCCTGTGAATCGAACCAAAGTAAATAAAAAAATGCACGCAATCATATTGAATCGTCAACCTGCTCAAAGATATCCTTCCTGCATTGAATCAGCAGCTACATATCGAAGTTCCTATTGAATTGGTCTAAGGAGAGATTCACATCCGTAATCTACACACAGCAACATCCGCTGTGTCTCCCTCATCCATTCTCTCCTTTGTTTAGTCTCTCAGAGACATACAGCAGTCCCCTTTCCTCTTTTGTTTTTCTCAGTTTGCACTTTGCAGGCTGGAGATGGGGAATAGATCAAAAGCAGAATGGATGAGCTGTTTTGCAAGATCCCCCAGTCTTAACGGATTTCAAGGCTGGGTGAGACTGTGTATGTGTGGGACCCTGTGTGTGTGTGTGTGTGTGTGTGTACATGCATTTGTGTGTATGTGTGTGGTTGTGCCTGTGTTTGTGTGTTTGTGTGTGTGTGTGTGTGTGTGTGTGTGTGTGTGTGTGTGTGTGTGTGTGTGTGTGTGTGTGTGTGTGTGTATGCAAATTCACGTGTATGTGCCTGAGTGCCTCTGTGCCCATGTGCCTGCAAGTCTGCCTCTGTGCTTCTCCTTTTATCAGTGTGCACAGAGCACAACTGGATTTCTACCAAGTCATGGAATAATATAGTTACAGCACAACCATAGAGGCATTATGACCTAATATGTGCTGTTTTATTTGTCTTCTATATGGGGTACAATCAGGGCCACAGACACAAGAGAGTATGACAGCCTCAGTTGTGTTAGCCCCCTCTGTTCTCCCAGAGCTCTCTCTTGTCAGATTCTCTATTGGATTCCCATTTGATGACCCCATTATGAACCCTAATGTTTCGAAGCTTCATATCACTGCTCTGGTCACTGTACTTTCAGAAAAAGCAAGGATAGAGCAGGAATGTACTGAGGCAATGAAAGAGGGAGAATAGAAAAGGGAACATGGGATTGAAATACACCCCTAAAAGGCTTGGTCTCCTAGCAGTGCTCGAGTCTGCCCTAACATGGCCACCGGGGATGAAAACATTTGGACGATCAGTAGCGTTGGGATGCATGGGCTGAATGGGGACTGCGGTTGCAAGGGCATCTATTGTTTATTATTCGTTCTACAGGGGATGCAACACTTGGAGTACTCACAGCTACGCTTTGAAGTGCTGCTCAGCCAGCCGAAAGACCCTTTCTTCAACCCAAGCTTGCCTCTCATTACGATGACAGAACAAGTGATGCTATTATTCACCATAATGCCAAATAATGAACGTAGAGACCAGCTTTTTGGAGTGAATTAATCTATCTCTAATAATGAGATGTCTGTGTGTGTTTTGCTCGGGAGTAGAAACACACACGTAGTGCAAATCACAGTCAAGACTGTGTTGAAAGCTCTTGAAAGCGCAATAAACCAGTTTGACCTTTGGCCACGCATTAGCAACATCTTGACCAGCAGGAAACCCTGGCAACAATGAAGCAAGAATGCCAGCAATCTTCTTGTCTTTTTATTTTCCACCAGCACAAGACTCGTGGCTGCGTGCTCTCCCCACTGATCTCTTTGCTACACAGCAACAACTGCGCTGCCAACCACCATCACCGCCATCTGTGTCCGTCAAGCCCCTTAAGTTTGCCCAGGGCGTCAACCTTGATTGGTCTCATCCCTGCTATGATGAGTCACAATGCCAAAGAGAGGTTCTGTACAAGGATAAACCATTTTGAGAGTGCCACTCAGTTTTCTGTTTTGAAAACTCACACATAACACACACACACACATACACACACACACACACGCATACCAATAGAGCGCCCTCATTCCGCAGCATACCTTGCTTATCATTTGAATGATGAGAACATTGCGAGGCAGAGTGGGGTGTGATCTAAATATAACTCTTTATTATAGCACTGTTTAGTTTTAACCAGGCACCAGCTGCTGATTCAACCAGTGGTGATGTCCGCTGATAGGGAGAAACCGCATCTACTTCAGCATATTTCACTCGAGCTGAGAAAGCATAATGTTGTTATAAGGGCAGAGCAAGCCCATCCTCAGAGGCCCAGGAGGATATTTCACTCCTGCAAGTCCAGAGTGAAACACACACAGGCACAAATATGCATGCACACGTGCAAGCATACAGCCCGGCACAGGCGTGCAAACATTTCTGTCGCGACTCAGACACAGACTTATTTGTAGCGCCTTGACACCTGAATGCTTTAGCCCCGGTGTAAGTGGGCTGTATGACATTATGCTTGATAATGGTAGCTATTGCTTCTCTCAAATATGATGGATGCCTCTGTCACGGCATAGTCTCGCCACACCCTATTGGATACGCCATTTCTGACAGGAAAATCAACCAATCCTGTCGCTTCAGTGAGCAGCCACCCTAATCTTCCCCTCATGCGGTAATTTCAGGTTCCCGAATGAACCTGGGTAATTCCTCACAGGATGCGTCGTTCCACTTGCTCTCTCTGTCTGTCTCTCTCTCACCGTCTCTCTCTCTCTCTCTTGCTCTCTCGCTCTCTCTCTGTTTCTTTCTCATGCATGCATGCTTGCTCTCTCTTGGTCTCTTTCTGCCTCTCTTTCTGCCTCTCTCTCTCATTCTCTCACCATTATGTTCTGGTTCCCCAGCTGCCTGCTCCTCATACTTTCTCATTGATTTTCTTTCTATTCTCCAACCCCACCACACCTACTCAATAAGTGATTGACATTTCCAAGCATCTGCTTTCTAATTCTCTCTCTCTCTCACGCTCTCTCTTTCGCACTCTCTATTGCTCACTCTCTTTTTCTCCTTTCCTGTTCTCCTCTCTGTTATTACACCCTATTCGTCTTCCTCATGTGTCACTATTTTTCAGGAATGTAAATCCCATACTCATCAAAAGTGTGAGTGTTGTATTATTTTTCACTGTATTACCGTGTTACATATTGTAATTGCAGTGTAAATACTAACTACTACACCTTTTGGGTTGATTAATGCATGCAATCGATACAGTTGCTTCACCAGGATTAATGCTTTAGTTTCTTGTTCTCTTCTCCCAGTGTTCCTGCGTCACTAAACAGTTTTTGATAAGGTGCTGCAGGGAAAAGGACTTATGACTGACAGTGCTGATGTTATTACCTGGTCCTCAGATTAATGACAGACATTGTAAGGCTCCAATTAGTCATTCAGTTTAATTAGTTATGGTGCCACTCAGACGATTAGACTCTGTGCTGGCATCTTTTCATCTTGCTTCCCGTTTTTATGGCAGCAGTCAGTGATAGCAGGTGAAATTCATCGCAAAAAGTCACAATTTAAAGAATTGAAATTTTCCTTTCACATCATTAAATGGATTTGCAGTGGTTGGCCCTTTACAGCAGCATTTGTACATCATGAGCAATGGCTGAATTTGCTCCTAACTCTATGTTTCTGTCGCTGATGTGTACACTCTCCTTCCTTTTAGCTGGAGAGAGCCACAGACAACATAGCTGTGTTTATTCCCCTCCTGGCTCACAGAGAGTTGACGGTGGGGCCACCATAGGGCCAGTTCCTCCCCCGTCAGCACGCAGTTCTTCACTCTTCCTGCTCACTGCTCCCTCATCTCCGACACTCTCCTCTCTCCATCTCCTGTCCCTGGGCAGGAGTCACAGTGCCACCCCACCCCATTACCCTCTTCCTCACCCATACGCTCAGACCTTGGTTGACACATGCTGAGCCCAGCCGAGCCAGCAGCTTCCCTGCCGCCTCCCACCACCTCTGTGGGCTTTGACACCTGATTGCGTACGCTGATTGCTCAACACCATATTTCAGGGATCCCTTCTGGGTCCTGCTATGTGCACATTTTCTCGCTCCTTGTTTCTTGAGGCCATCATCAGTAGAGTGTGGAGTGTGTAGTGTGTGTGTGTGTGTGTGTGTGTGTGTTGTGCAGGAGTTCGGTAGCTGCTGCTGTAATCTATTTGTGTGAGCTAGGTGCTATTTCTCCCAACAAGCACACCAGAGGAAATGGAAGGCGAGATCTTTTTGATCATACTCTCAGAGGAAATCTTTGATTCCGGGAGTTCTGTCTTCTCCTTTTTTTTTTTTTTGTTGTTGTTGTTGTTGTTGTGCTCACATCAGAAGTTAGGTATTGGAAGAGTGGGTAAACGGCTTTCAAATGTTGGCACCGATTAACTTGAATCGGTTGAAATCTCTTGATAATTTTGTCAATTTAGTCTTGAAACAAACAGTGGGAACTTGCTCCGACTGAGCATTGACGGCCTTGTTTTTTTTTTTGTTTTTTTTTTTTATCTTTTTTGTTTTTTCTTGAGGCCTCAAACACAGATGATCTGACAGTTCCATTCTTTGCTTCCAGATTTCTTAGCATGTAATCAGATAACTCATTTAAATGACATGGACTGTATCACACAGACTGTGTTTCATCGCAGTGTTTGAAAAGCAGATGCCACATTACTCTATGCACTATGCATATGAGGCCGGCCAGCATTGCTCATTGTTTGGCTGCAGTCTTCATGACATCGGTGACAGTTTCGATGAGTGTAAATGTAAATGAAAAACAGGGTAATGGAATTTCCGTTGTTTTGATTTTTTAAATGCATCTGTCAGGGCCAAGAGTAAGCTTTAAGAAATGTGACCGCTTATTTATATGCAATTTTTTTCTCAATAGTTTGCATAAAAACAGCATACAATATGATTTCAACATGATATATTGTGACCATTAAGAGACAATCTGTGCTAAAGAAAAATAAATAAATAAATAATGATAATAATAATAATCTTCCAAGACTATATTTCTGTTTTGCAACCTGTTATTCATCAGGCAATATTTTAAAAACATAAATGATCCAGTTCTCAAATAATTATGTAAAAAAAAAAATGTATAGATATTATACTACTGCTCTCACAGTTTATTAGAGAGCATTTTACATGTCAGTCACATGGCTGAAGATATAGCTTGTGTAACCACCATGATAAAAATGATGATAAGACGATTTCTGCTGCAGGAGTAAGACTGTGAAAAATGGATTAGCTCCATTGTTGAGGATGAGTATAATGCCCGCCAGCAGCCATTCTTCCCTGCCCAGACAAGGGGACTATTAACTGGATTCCTGCTGTGGTCACGCCTTCACACTGTGCCACAGGAGTTCAGCTGGTGTCTTCAGTGCCAATGGAGGGTTGGGTGACGAATCATTATTCACAGCAAGGAAAATTGTTTTGCTGATAACTCTCCCTGTGTAATGTCAACAGTATTATATAAATCCTCGCCATATAATCAACAGCAAACAAATATTACACTTTGGTTCAAGCGCCAACATCATGCACACATTTACAGCACCAGACAGGTCCAAAGACTGGCATCACTGTGGCAGGGGTAGTTAATATGATGGAAAGTGAATCATTGGAAAAGTTAGTTTCAGTGTCGGAAGTGAGCAAAGGTAAGTGGAGAAAGTTGCTGGTTTGCATACAATGAAGATCCAGAAGAGGAATGTGTATATGAAAGTGTTGAAAGGTATAAATGAAGGCTGTGAAGGGCAAAGTAGATTAACAAAGTATTCATGTTTATAGCCGTTGTAATTGACTGGATACAGTAATGGAGTCAAGGACAGACGTAGGGGAGGAAAGGAAATGAACACATGAGACAGGAGACTAGACGGACAGATACAGAGGATGGGAGGAAAGACACCATGTGAGGTGGAGGTGTGAAGCCCCACTTGAGCAGTAATGAGAATGAGAATACGGCTCTGCACCACAGGATTTGCCGGTAATTGGCTTAATGAATGCATTCTGTTGCCTCTGATTGAACACATGCCCTATGTTATCTCCTCAAGGAGCCACACATCATGTGTTGTCTTTGTCACATCCTACAGTCACTAACTTTTCCTCTCACCTTCTGTTTTTGCACACCATATTAGTATCCCCTCTCTACAGTCCCGTCTTTGCGAAGGTCACGTCGACTACCCTTTAGAGATGACGGTAGAAAAAAAGCTCCACAAAGTCTCTTTTGCCTTTCCCAACCATTGATGTCACTCGCTGATCTGTGTATGTGTGTGTGCTCTCTTTGCAGATTGGCCAGTGGCACTCTGAAGATGGACTGTCCATGGAGAAAAAGCTGCCGTCAATCAATGTGACGGACACCCTCTTCAATACCACTCTTACTATCACGACAATATTGGTGAGCAGGATGCAGACATACATCAATACTCACCTTTTTTGTATGTTTACTTAAACCCTTAAGCCACAAACTGAACTATTAGGTTGATGTAAAGATGATATGGCTGACATTCCATGGCTGACATTCAATTACCATATCAAAACCCTATTTAGAGCTTTCAGATCTAAGCTAAGTGCTCTTGGGATCAGAGGAACTGGTGTGGCGCTATAATGTTTTGCTCCCAGAGGACTTTGGTTGCGGTTGCATCAGAGTACATCGGTGGACGCTAATAATTCACCATGTCGGCCTTTCTGAAGCTCTGTTTCAAGTATAGAGCCTGTTAGGTATTTCTGCATCCTAGGTTGTCCCAATTAGGCTACAACGTACTTACGGTAATAAAAACGTTACCACAGTTCAAACCTCTTAGTCTTGTCTGCATGCACAAACAAAGCTAAACCGGTTTTGGCAAAGAGGAGATCTATATTACACGGCATCTAAGATGACAAATGAGGATAATAGCCTGCCTGATGGCTGAGATGGCCTGGGAGCTGGCATCAGCACTCTTGGCATGGCAGAGTGGATATGCTGGAGAGGAAATAGTAAGCTACATCTGTGTTGGAAACTCACACACACGGATACACATGATGACACAGTCCCTTCATTTTCCTAGTCGGACCTGCACACTCTGCTGGGCTGGGCAGAGAGCTGTTAAAGAGGGGGAGGTGTGAGTGTGACAAGCCATTTTCACATTCATCACCACCAGTGGAGATCCCTTAAGTGGACCATTAGAATTAGATTCACTTTATTCGGTGTAAGTGTGATGTCATTGGTTCAGAAATAGTTACAACGCTGTACTAAGTGGCACACATGGCACATGGATAACAGGAGCTCACGTACACCACTTTTACACCAACCAAGCAAGGTTTACCTGGGACTACCCACCAAAATAGCATGACACCGTTTATATTTGCAGAAGACCTGGACTGCATATTTACCTCCCATGTTAACTGCTGGCACAATCTTCCAGCCTGAGTGTCACTTATCAATACGCCTACATGGGTCTGAAATTAGCAAGTGACTTGTTGACACCTCTGCCAATGGGAGATGAACGCAAGTTTCAGAACGCCAGACTAAAATGCAGGTTAAAGCAGCCACTTAACCAAACAAGACAGCAGATTGTACATATCACCACAAATGTGTAGTCTACAGTTTGGAGTTGCTCAGATATCACGTCTCTGTGCTGATATGCTGCCATAAAACATTAAAAGGTTACAGGTGGAATCCAGTTGGAGCAGCATAGATTTTCAGTGATCTGTATTAGCCGTTCCTCATCCCGCAACACACTCACACAAACAATCGTGTCATTCCCTGCGCTAGCGGATGAATCAGAAGATAAGACATAAAGTAGTTTGTAAGCAGAGCCAAATGGCCCAATGTGTTATTCTGAGTGGCTGGTTTATCAACTGTGGAGCCATGGGAGCGAGGGAAGGACGTGTTAACCATATTTTGTCAACCCGCTCTGCCCTCATTGAGACTGATTGAGATTCAGATGGGACAGTCGTCTCACACAGGAGGGGAAGAGCAAGGCGCAGGGGGGGTGAGTGGAGATGGGTTTGTGTGCATGTCTGTGCGTGTGTGTTTGGGGTGTGGGGGAGTACAAATGAGACAATGTTTTCACAACAGAGAGAGGGAGTGAAAGAAAGCACTGGGCAAGCACAGAGCTTTGATTTCACTTTGGAGATATAGCATCCCCGGACCAAACTTCGGAAGCCACCAAGGAGCAATTTTCAGTGCCTATCACAGCTCATTCATCATGGTCTGATTGCTGTGTCGCCGTTATCTCGCTAGTGGGCGGCGGACGAACCACAGCTGAGAGCCATAAGACTTCCTTACCTTACCTGTAGCACTGGCCTGGGAGGGTGTCTGTGTGCGTGTGTGTGTTTATGTGTGTGTGCATGAGCGTGTGCATGTGCATGTGTGTGCACTTTTGTATATATGTGCTGATACAAATGTACCCGTTTGTGTGTATAGTCTAGTATAGTTGGTGCACGCTCTTCCCCGCCGTATGTGTGTATGTGTGTCCGTGCATGTGTGAAGTTTCTTGACATGCTCACCTGGCCTTTAGAGAGCAGTTTCATTACACCTACGCATGGCTGTCACCTTCCCACTTCAATTTCACAAACAGCTCCAGAAAAAAGCAGCCGCAGAATTGATTATCACTTCACTGCTGGGCCACACTCCCTGTGTTTGTAATCACTGGCTGAGTTTGTTACAGGCACTGGTTTAGGTGTTAGCAAAATAATATCTTTATACCTCCAGTAGCCTCACTGAAGTAATAAAAAGGCTACGCTTTGCTTCCTATAGATAAAATCCTTTTGGCTATGTTGTTTTAAGTTATTTTTGTGATATTGCAAAGGCACTTTCTCTGTGTTCTCTATGCTCGGAAGGAGCTTGACGTCTGTTTTCAGCTCTGTATTTTCAGCTCTTTCTGATCCCAGGTGACTGGCATTGCGGTTGTGTAAGGCTCAGTGTTTGAGAGCCAAGTTATTTTTTCAAGTGGTTCTATTTGGCTGGACAAAACGTTACCTCCTCTTTGCAATCACATTCAAGGTCTTGACCTCTCCTTTAATCTCACCAATTCGTGCCCATCAAATCAAAACGTACTGATAGAAGATGAGTTCTATTTATTTTTCTCTTTATTCTCTACACAAATGTGCATTTTTATCAGTTTCCTGTATTCCACAGTTGCACACTACTCGATGAGTCTTTAAGCAGGAAAGTCGTGTATGTACATCCACGTGCACAAGATCAGCTTATTGGATATGATTTAATTCTTCTCTACTACATGTACATCAGACCACCTGCAGCAGTAGAGACCCAGTATATTTGTGGATGTTTTATTAACCTTTCCTTGTACAGGTAAATACCTGCCTTCAGAGATACTTGTTATTCCTATGCAATGCAGATTAGATTGCCTTGGTTTGCATATTAAGTCAGTTATACCTGCAGTGCATAAATGCCAAGAGCAGCACTGTTTTTAGTGCTGCAATAGATAGAAAAGTATCAACTGCAATAGCTTGTTTCAATAGCCACACCATTACAGTTAATATACCGGAGACCGGCATCCTATTACCTTTTGAGACAGACCTCTGGCCCCATTTATGATTTCAAGGTTAGAATGGGCATATGAGTAATAATAAAAGTAATGGGAGAGATTTTTCACAGTCTCTCCTCTCTGGCTCACTGTACAGTAAATGCCTACATTTGTTACTTCTAACTTACAAATCATTACATAGTCTTGTGTCTGGATGTATCACTGATTTTTTTTATGTTCTGAAAGCCTACCCATAATCACCACTGACACAGTGCAGCACTCCCTATTATTCTCCTATAATTGAAAGAAAACAAATGGAGACGAGCCTTCCCTATGCTTCCCTTTTAGAGCTGCTTCCTTCCATTGTTAGGGAGTCAGACTCAGTATCAAAATCCAGCCTTAAGACTGATTTACTCATTACAGCTCGAAACCTGCCTTTGACTCCCACTTTACGAGGCATCCTTTTACCTTTTTCGACTTCTTTGCAGTCAGTCTCTTATTTCCATTGCTCTGCTATCCAATCACACACGTCTTGGTGGGAATTCAAGAGTGCACAGCACAGACTGATAAAAGCAGAGACACAGAACCAGATTTGCACACAGACACAGAGGCACTCAGGTATGTGCACATGAATTTACAAGTATGTAGACACACACACACACACACACACACACAGACGATCCATCCCCATTTTGCAGTTGATGCACTTCTCTTGTTGTTTTTTCATTTCATCTTTGTGTATTCATTTGTATTTTATGTTATTTATTTTCTGTAAAACACAAAAGTTGTTTGCTGAAAGTGCTTTATTAAAAATTGACTTGACCAGCACCTTTTTCCCAGTGACCTAGTATTTTCTGAATATTGTCAGAGCTTCTATGGCTCCTTTTCAAACAGCACTGCTAAGCCCTGTGAGAAAATTATATATCTCAGCTGCCAGTTTGCTTGACTCTGGAGAGCACATTTTTAAGAAAAGAGGGGGAAAAAAAATTGGATTGCTGAAGAGGGAAGCAAGGAAGGTTGTGCGAAGACACCTTGAACACCCTGAGGTTTAAAAAGGGGAAACTCCGCTGTGTTGTGTTAAGTCGCATCTGGCACAGTGTTCGTATTTGCGTGTGCGCGTGTGTGTTGTGCACATGTAAGTGTGTGCTTGTTCCACCAAAGTTATCAGTCCGCACCCAGACTCCACATGGCCTGGGAATAAGAGCCTGTTTTAAAAAGTCTGCATTTCTTTATAGCTTCAGACTCATAGCTTTATTGCTGTTTTGCTGCGGTGTGCAAAAGAAGGTAGATAGGATTTCTTTGTGATTTTGCCTTCACGGAAGACAGCGCTTTTATACCTTAGTATAGACTTTTCATACTTTTATATAGTTTTTATATAATTTTGCTCTCTACTTCACAGAGGATTCCAGGTGAAGTGGTTGTTTCACTTTGTGAGTGTTTGGTGGAAGTTTCTGGAGAGGTGAGGACTATGTGCACCAAATAGATCAGCATTTCATAGCCATCGTATTTCCCTTTCTTCAGCCCAGCACATGTCTGATTAATAGAGGGTTTTATTTGCTGCCTTTGACCCGCCATTTTTATTAAAACCTAAAGAGCGTGCAGAGAAAGAGAGGGGGATTAAAGCAAAATGACGAAAAAAGAAGAACGAGAAAGGAGAAACCTGTGGGTTTGATATCAGTCAGTCAGACGCTGTGTTATTGATTCCTGATGGGTTTTTATTGGTGTGATTGATGGTTGTGCACTAGGTCTAATGTTATTTGTCTGTACTTAACCAGGTCAACACAGAGGGAGGGAGGTACGGAGCGAGACAGAGGTTGCATTTTCCAGCCCCGATCCGAGAGGCTTTGCTTCCTAATGGCAGGGGCCATTTCTTACAAATATAGAATAGTTTTATCCTTCCTCATGCACATCAGTCAACAAGTCAGGCAGGAAAGGGAATTACAGTCGCCATTTAATTAGGTGTTGCAGAAGGACACACACACATATGCATTCACACATGCTGCTCGCCCTCAGCCCGGTTGATCAGAAGACAAATTAACTGAATCTTGCAGGTGTGTTTGTTTCCTCATTTCCTCCCTGTCTCCAGGCCCGCAGGAGTAATGTACATAGTCCTCTGTGAAAGCAAACTTCTTTAATAAGCCGATTTTGACAGAAAAGTGAAGGAGAGGGAAAGCTCCTGGCTCAACTTGGCTTGACTGCAAGTCGGTGCTTGAAAAGCTACAGCAGTCTGTGAGCTATGAAATTAGCGTTTATATTGTGCCTCGTGCATGCTGAAGCAAGAGGTGTCACATCAGGCCACTGAACTGACATGCGCGGCTGCTTTAAAGAGCTAATGAACAGATGGAGGGGTTTACATGTATAGAGTTGATCAAAAAAGGGAAAAGAGACTGAATGCTTTCATGCACTGATTATATCTGCAGTAAATTGATGTTTCAGTCTGCAGGCCTTTCTCAAGACAATTTGTGATGTCTTGTTGCTGTATACCATATGTGAGGTGTACATTTAGCACCATTTCAGCTATCTCACCCTCTTTCTTTCTCTCTCTCTGCCTTCTCTCTCTCTTACTCTCCTTTTGCTTCTGCTGTAAATTGTAGCCTACTGTTGCTTTACAGCGTGCCTGCGTAATGGATCAATAAGCCTGGTTGGATTCAATAAATCCATAATAGAAAGGATGAACTGATCAGGCTTTCGCACACAGTTTTCGTTTTATTCTCATTAATATCTCATTCTTACTCAGTCTTACACTCTAATAAGAACAGGAGACTGAGTGCTACTGTTTAGTGATGGGAAAAGTAAAAGGGCAGACTGAGCAACCAGGTATCAAAACAACCTCTCTCACCACCCCCCATCATTTCTGAGCTACAGGTGCAACCAACTGTTGCTATGACAACAGTTGTCGCGCCACCTGATGTGCTCCAAATTCCACAATGTTCCAAATTTCAGTGTAACAGCCCTTTTTTGTGGCTTCCACTGTGAGGCAAATCAATCTCCAGTCAGCCAGCCACCACACAAAACAGCATATCCAGCTGCGAGGATGACAAAACAATTTCAGTTCCTCTGGCTTAAAATACTGCACCCTGCTACATGCCACATAAGAGTGTGCGCTTTGTCTTCCTTAAAACTGTCACAGGGGCTTTAAATGGCTGACTACATACGTGACTCCACTCTCAAAGTCTGCAGTTACTCGCACTAAGCTTTTTGTGTGCAGTGAAGAAAACAACTTTTTTTTTTTTTTGGAGGGGGTTGGGGGTAGGGATTGAACTTCATTTCATTTCTGTTGTCTCTGTTTTTAAGAATGGAGAACTGCAATGCTGTGACTTGTTATTGATTGGAATCTGATGTCAAAAGGCCCATGCAGGTCAAAGAAATTTCATACCAGTGCAGCGAAGGATTTGTGCAATACCCATGCATAAACGCCTCAGAGGGAGAGCGAGAATTCACATTGAGTACAGTGAAAAACAGCCCCATTCTTTAGTTTGTGTTGCTTTTCAATTTTACATTGATCTCTGAAGGCCTGAATGCTGCCAACAGACAAAAGTACTCCATGTTTACTAAGATAGTAAACATGGATAGTAATCATGAAAACTCCAAATTGGATATTTCCTTTTGTGACAGAGTTTTGAAGTGTCTGGGGTTACATATGTTTTTGAAAGTAAAAATCCCATTTGTTTTCCCAAATGTAGTGTTACGTGACTGCCAGTTGGAGCATTTAAAACACAGGATGGGCAACAAACTCCACCAATCAGTATTGTCAGTATAAACAAATAGCAACTACATTGAAATAATTCACGTTCATTGAACAAAAGTCAAAAACTGTGTACAAAAAAAAAAAAAAAAATTAATGTTAAATGAACAAGTTCCTCAGTGCATAGCCACAAAAAAGGGCCAATCACTGAGCTTCAGAGCCTGATTTTATACAAACATTGGATCATTTCAGCAACTATTGAGCAGTATTTTATTCCTGGTTGGGATCACTGATCAGAATACAGTATTATATAATACTGAATATAGATGATTTTATCTTTTTGTATTGTTTATTTACCCAGGAGACTCTGTTTCTGTGGCTAATTTTGTGTTTCACATTAAAGGTAAAATTCTAAATGGGGAAAAACAGTTGCTACCCTGTTGTGCAAGCTTTCATTACAACTCACAAAATCTTATTTTCTAAAGTTTTGTGCAAATAATCCGCACAGAAATTCATGCCAAGTTTGCTACAGCTTAAAGTCGAATTTGCTCATTTCACAAGCTGAGTGCAGGGAAAATGCAATGGCAAGGTGTCAGAACGTGCTGTCTTCTTTATGATATAGTGGAGCCTGAGCTCACCAGTTTGACAGTCGCATTACTTTAAAAATAACACATACAGGTGGCTGAAAAATTCATCATTGTGGGGTTGTTTAAGTCATCCTACTACATCAACATAATGACAAAACAAGACATAAATAAACAGCTGAACACAGTGTTGGTTCGCTCAAAGACAGAGGTTGTAAATATGGTGTTGGAGGTGCAGGATAGAGATCTTTGTGTGTGTGCGTGCGTGTGTGGGCGTGTGTGTGAGGGTGTGTGTCCACACTTGTGCATGTGGAGAAGCAGCCGTGTGTGACGCCGAGTGAAAGTGCATTTGTTTCCCAGCCAAGTTTTGCTGGAGAGAACAGATGAGTATGTACCTGTCTGTGTTTAATTTTAGTAGCTGACTGGCTTCTCTTCAAAACCAGCAATCACAGTTTCCATAGCAGACAGTAAAGCTGTTATGAACTATGACCTCCAAAATACATACGGGATGTCACCTCTATTCCTCCTGTTTGCACCTTGTAAAATATTCAGTTACACTCTATAAAGCCTGTTGTATTCAACAGTAAAATGCAGTTTCCAGACTATCCAGACTGTGAATATAGTATAAATGACATCTCCGGTAACAGTATAACAATCTGGCTGTCAACTTAAATCTACAATATCTATAACCTGCACTGCTGCTGTCACAAATGCTCTACTCTGAAAAGAGCTAAGACTCTGTCATTTTTTAGTGCATCTTATAAATATGGAGATCCAGCTTCAAGCCACCACTCACTCTTGTAAGTGTTCATAATCCGACTGTGGTTGTTTTTCAGGAGAATCCGTATGTGATGCTGCGCCAGAACTACCAGGAGCTGGAGGGGAATGAGCGGTACGAAGGCTTCTGTGTGGACATGCTGAAGGAGTTGGCAGACATCCTCAAGTTCAAGTATCGCATCCGGCTGGTGGGGGACGGGGTGTACGGGGTTCCTGGTGCCAACGGGACGTGGACGGGCATGGTCGGAGAGCTCATCTCGAGGGTAAGTTGGTAATAACATGGGTGCATACTCATATGTGAGCCAGCTGTGAACAAGTTATACTGAAAAAAACAAGGTAAACAATAATAAAATCTGCCAGTAAGAGGAGAGAATCCCACCTGTTTCCAATGCAGTGTAACTTGTTTCAAGATTGTTTCTGGGAACACGTAAAGATAAATATGTTGAAACAAGGCAGAATAAGTCAAATCAGCCAACTAGAATCAAGAAAAAGTAGCGACTTCTGATTTATGGAAATTCTGGAAATAAGTGGGATTATCTCATCCCACTGACAGACGGAATCAGTTGTTTTAACAAAAAAAAAAAGATTTTAAGACTCAATATGAAACTAAATGACTAGGTAAAATTAACATTTTTGTATTGTGATAATGATTACGTTTATATTTATGTGAATGCACCAATTCATACATGTAAACACACAGGTACAGCTGAGCAGCTGCAGGATTCAACTCGCAGATTTCCCCTCCATGTCAAGCACTCATTTTTTTCCTCTTACTTGGCAGTTGGCCTTTTCAGCTTAAGCGTTGTATTTTCTAAAACAGTCATGGCTTGTTGGTGGCTTGTTTCCTGTTGGCTCCTTTCCTAAAGCCTTCTGAGGTGACCTTAACACACTTTATTTCTGAATCAGAGTCTATGTTGTCGGTGTTAAATCTCTGAGTGAGGTCTCGCAGTCTCCCAGCCACGCTGCATGGAGCTGTTAACAGGCAGATAAAGTTGTGTAAGAGTGGTGGAAGGGATAAGAGGGGGAAGGAACAGGAGATGGAGCAAGTGCAAGGAGAGAGGGAGGAAGTCAATCTCAAGAAGTGATCTGTCTTAATTCTGTGGGCTAATGGAGGGCAAGGCCATTAAGGACATAAAGCACGGAGTGCCTGCTCTTATTATTGTCACAGCCTGCCCCCCCTGGAAGTTACCTCTGGCTGGCTGGCTGACCTTCAGAAGGCCCATGGTAAAACCTTACATGTGTCTCTGACAGATACATGAGCAAGAGAGGGGCTCGGCAAGAGAGTTGATGAAGGGGTGGACAAAATTTAAGGGGGTGCGCGTGCTTAAAAGTGTGATTTGTCATGGGATGGGGGACGTCTGGTGGTTTGATGTTTGGTTTAAGGCTTAGAAAGGAGGTAAGAGGAATGGAAAGGGTGGCTGAACAGAGAGACAGATTGTGAGAGAAAAGTAAGAAACGGCCACGCTTGCTGATGAAATGCATAAGATGAAAGGATATGAGCAGATCCAGTTGGTAACAGTAAGAGAGGATGCCAGGGGTTAGTCAGGATAACAGGAGCCTGTGTCACTACCAGTGAGCCTCAGACTCTGAAGAAAATTTCACTATGTGAGGGTGATCAGTTGGACAGGTGTCAGACAAGCTGAAGTTAAAGTCAGACAGACCGGAGGCTGTTCAGCCCAAAATCTATCTATGCCCCTTCATCCACAATGCAATGCAGTTAGTGGAAAATGGAGACATAGCTGCAAAGAGAAACAGAACGGCAGACTCAACTCTTCAGGTAATGTCAAATGCCACATACAGAAACTTCAAAGCTAATGTTTTATTCATCTCTTATAGTCACAGCTTTTGATTTTTTTCTCCTTTTGTGCTTTTTCTGTCCTTTTTACCTGGTTAGCATGATATGATTGAATGAAAGTGGAAACCAGCATGGTAGGACAGGGGCAGACAGACTAGCAATGCCATACTGAATATCCAACTTACTAGATTGTTTTTTGAGCTGTAGTAGAAAGCATAAAAGCAGGCAGACAGAGAAGTCCAGCAATCAATATTAATATTCTATGGCCACATAAATATTTCATTAGTTGTTACGACTCTGTGTTCATATTTCAAAGGATAAGCGACTTTCTTTGTTGAAATTGCCTGGATGGTTGTTCCCTGTGCGTGGGCTGCCTTCCGGGGCCGGGAGCATGCGGATCAGACTTTCAAACAATGGAGAGAGGAAGATGAAGCGAGGCTCGAGGAGAGGCGATTGGAGGTGGAAGGGCAAAGTTTGGGGCTGAGGCGAGGGCAGCAGTACATGTTATGTTAGGTCTGAGTCAGGAATGTGTGTCAGGGCAGAAACGCAAGAGGAATGCACTAATTAATGCAGAGACAAAGACTGACATTGGGGCTTGAGGTAAAACACATCACCAAATGTCTAGTGCTAGTCACTTTAAGCAGGCTGTTACTGAAGACATGCTTGTCACATTTTTGAAATATTACATTAATTATGCCCTTTTTTGTACCAGTCAGCTTGGGACAGTGTTGGCATATGAGCTGCATCCCTGCATAGTGGCAAAATAGAAGCCACTAGTTTAAGATGTCAAAAGCCATGACCATGGTTTAGATATATTGGCATAAATCATGCCCATGAATACTGTTAAATCATTTATTTTCTGCATCTGTACAAAACAAATTGTTTTGTTGTGGAAGGTAATCATCGAAATCATATTTCTCTATCCCACTGCTCACTCAGTCAGTGCTCTTTTAGCTTGAAGGGAAGTCTAGCAACAAGCTGTTGCAGCGCTCTGACATGCAGAGGCAGGGGCTTGGACTGTGGCTCAGGTGGAGACTAAATATGCAAGCTTTCCCACCCACAGGGAATTTGTCAGGAAAAAGCTGTAAGCCAACAAATACAATAAAATATTGTGCAGGAAAGCGCCTGAGGATCAGTTTTTCATATGGGGAGGCTCTCTAACCCAGGCTGATTCTGAACTTATTGTACAAACACACACAGTGTCGGTGGGGGAGGACGAAGCTGAGCTCTGCTCCTGTATTGTATATCCTGATCTGTTAATTTCGTCAACAAAGACGATGACAAAAAATGTTCGGCAGCAGCCTTTGTTTCCATGGTGAAGATGAGACGAAACAAGCTATGAATAGGTCCTAGATAATAACAGCTATGACAACATGTATGTTTGGTTTTTGGTTTCTTTACCGGTGGCTCACCAGTAAAGAGTGTGCACCATGTACCAGGGCTTAGTCCCAATCGCAGCAACCGGGATTCGTATCTGACCTCAGGCCCCTTGCTGCATGTTATCCTCTCTCTCTCCCCCGCCCTTCCTGTCTGTCTACACTGTGACTGTCAAATAAAGCAGAAAATGCCAAAAAAATCAAACAAAAAAAAAACAAGACAGGACAAATATGTTATTAGTAGACTGCCATATGTTTAAAAATCACAAAAATGCATTTGACTAAAATGAGACTAAAAATTTTAGTGATTTTGTCAACTAAAACTGGTCTAAAACCAGCAATAAGTCAGATGACTAAAACATGACTAAAACTAATTTTAGTCAAAAGACTGAAAATTAATACTGCTCCTGAACAAGCTCTGCCCTTGAATCAAAGTTACAACATATCAGCTTCTCAGTGAACTCCCTCACAACTTGGTCTGAGGAGGTCAAAGCAATTCACTTCAGTTCAGAAATATGAAAGAGGCACATGTATCAGTTTATGTCAAAATATCTGCTGAAGCAAAAATGTGTTACTTTTGTATTAAACACAAAAAAGCTAATTGTGCCTTTGGGCATTTGATACTTTAATGAAATGGACTCTGCAGGAAAACTGACTCTATTTGACACATATTTGAAAAAGGTCACTGCATAGGCATTGCATACCTGCTTAAGAATCTCAACTGTCAATTGTATGTGAGGTTGCCCACACCGATTGGTTGATCACAGGGGATGCTGTGTATGTGAATTCAACATGAAGCGTTATGCTGTTTATATTTGCGATTTGCATCATGTTTACCTTACATTTGACTTTAAAATTTGGTAAAGGTTCATATTTATTTATTTATTTATTTTATTTTAGGTACAGAATGAATTAGATAGAACACTAAATTGTTTGAAAAGCATTGCAACTCTTCTTTTTCCTCCCCGAGTTTCTTTGTCTGCCTGCATTAAAAGAACAAATGAATGACTGTGACTCTCCTGCACTGCCAATCCAGAAATAATAATCAGCTAGGGCCCCTGTCAACATCTTTTCCTGTCTAACCACTGGGAACAGCTCCTGCCTCCACGCCTTGATTGGTCAAAATTACACCGCTGATGAATTTCAAGGAGCAATTGTTGATTTAAAGGTTTTAAATTACAATAAAATATAGGCCTGTGTTAAGAAGGTCCTTTTGTGTAGATGCCCCCTCCTCTCCGTCTCTCTCTCTCCAGCCGTCTCTCTCTTTCCTTCCGCTGTCTTCTTGAAGCAGACTGGGAGCCTCGAGATAGAAACAGAGAAACTGTAGGTTGTGGATTTTGAGTGGCATCTGCAGCGCAGCAGTAGGGTTCACCTCTCCTCCCTCTCATCCTCCCATTCCTCTCACTCTCTCCAATCCTGTTAGTCCTCCTGCAAAGGACAAAGAGCAATGCATTGTTGCTTTGATTCCTTGTTCCTCGGGGAGATGAAAAATCCCTTGCAGTTGCACTTTGCTGGTCTGTATTATTACTGGGGAGCCATCTAGTATTCAATGTACATTGTCCATTCCTGTGTGTGTGTGTGTGTGTGTGTGTGTGTGTGTGTGTGTGTGTGTGTGTGTGTGTGTGTGTGTGTGTGATATACTGTACCACTGGCTGACTGGCTGCTTTTTCAAATGATTTGTCTTGACAGAGTTCTCTTGGCCTGGCACAATGGCTGCCCAAAGCTCTCTGGTGCCATACACGCACACACACACACACACACACACACACACACACACACACACACACACACACACACACACACACACACACACACATACACACACACACACACATAGCCTATGCACAGTGCCAAGACTGGATTATCCTCAGCACAGATAGCGTTATGGACATACAAAGGGGTTATTGGGTATAGTAGGGCAATTATGAAATAGTAGCCCACTTCTCAGCTTCTTTTTAAGCGTTTCATTTATAATTCCAGCAGCACTATTGGACAGGGTTATGTTTTTACATCATTATAGATGTTTGTCTGTAAGCAGGATGACTAAAAAACATCAAACAGATTTGAATGAAATTTTGTCGAAAGGTTTTATCACCAGTTGGCCAGAGGCAGCAGTGACATTGGGGCATGAATTCTCCAAAACACACAGTTGAGCAATTAATTGAATAATTCATGTAACACCACCAACATCACCAGTCTTTGTGTGCCTATCAGCAGACATAAGTAGAGACAAGCCCTCTATTACTGGCCTCAAACAACCTGGAGGCAGTGGCGAACTCATTTGCAGTTTTAGCATAACAGAATGTCCAAAGCCTGCAGAGAGAGCCTGACGGCAGCTAGTGACAGGAGAAATGCAGTGCAGTTTTTTGAGCATTGGGGGCAGTGTTGAGCCAGTCCAATATCAAGGCAAAGCATGTAATCGAGGCATCGGTCCACCAGAGGAAAGTGTGTTAGAGTGACATTGTGTGTCACTGAGGCATGAAAAACACATGATTGTATGAAAGAGCAGTAAAGTGACATGACATGACATGAGAGTGACAGAGTCCACATGAGGAGGCAGGTGGGCTGGTGGAGGTCTAACACATGGACTTTCCCGTCAGAGACCTGAGTTTAAATCCACATCCAAAGCAAAACCGGATTTTATTTTTAGCGTGTTTGCTAATTTTAGCTAACGTTTGCTAATGTCTCTTTGAACCTCCATCTGCTTCATTTCTCCTGTTCAGAATTCTAAAAGAAAAAACAATCTTTTACAGAGTTACCATAATTATACCATTATTGTCACCACCTGGTTGTGGATTCAAGATATTCTTGAGGATGGTGTATCTTCCTTTCTATACTGTCACTGGGGTGCCTCTATATGGCCATGCCTTTGTGTGTATGTGTCTGAATACATCTGTGTGTGTTTATATGCACATGCTCCCATCTCTGTATGTTTCAGAAAGCTGACCTGGCAGTTGCAGGCCTTACCATCACAGCAGAGCGTGAGAAGGTCATTGACTTCTCCAAGCCCTTCATGACCCTTGGCATCAGCATCATGTACCGTGTCCACCTGGTGAGTTACCTTCTCCTGCCCCCCGCTTTCTCTCACTAACCAATCCAACAGCTTCACATACAGCCTGCTGAGAGCCCACAGCAGGCAGTCAGCCATGTCTAATAGCTTACCTGCAAGCCCTCTCTCTGTAGGCCCATACAGCATATCTGTCTGAGTCTATCTAAGTCCTTCCATAACCTCTCCTCTTCTGCGCCTTATCGCCTCCTCTACCCCTCAGCCGCTCCATCTCCCTGACTTTTGTGAGTCTTCCCTTCAGCCAGGCTCTGTACCCCTCCACTCCTCTGTCTTCCTGCTGCTCCTTCATGCCATCATCATCCTTCTGTCTCTGTCGCTGGAGTGTCTCCTTTTTAAAGGACCACTTCATCCGAAACACAAGAAAATATATCAATTTAGATAGTTTCTGTGTGATTTAGTGAGGGTTTCAAGTCTGCTGCAATCTTCCTTGTTTCTGCAAAACAGTGGGGCTGGATGGGTATTGCTTTGTGGATGTTAAAGCATCAAAAATGTATTTACATGCTCTTCCTGCCTGAGCACACTGGCAAAATGTATCTACTTATTGGGGGCAGATGAATACAGCTTGCTGATGCTCTTCACTAGAAAATTGTTCCCTGAGAAACTCTTAACCGCCGTGAGCCGTAAACTATGTCATTGTTTTTGGAAAAAGCTGTTGCTGTTGAGCTTTTCATTAAGGATGCTCCAATAGATTTGAATCGGTTGATGATGACTCGCTCGTTGGTCTCCAAATTGGCTAATCTGGAAAACCGACCTATGATTATGGATCTGTGCAGGGTTACCCAAGCCTTGCCTCTCCTGAAGTCCTGACCGCCTGAGGCCAGTTGTTTCCAACCTTTAGATGTAGGAACCACAGCCAGTTTCAATCAGCTGGCGATGACTGTGATGAAAAACTAAACTAACAGGAGACACCACTTGGCTGCTCCTCCCGCTGCTGCGGTGGTGATGGAAGCTAGCTGTTAGCCGCTAGCCTAGCTGACACGGGATTAAATCATCCTGTCTCTGGCTGGAAGCCTGGAAGTTTAATCAATCTGAATAGAGCTTCTGGTCATACAAAACAGAACACAGTGAGCCAAACAGGGAAGTCACAAGGAAAAATGTTAATCACTGTAATTTTAATTGTTGATGAATGTTTTGTCGTCTATGCAGATAAATAGAGAGTAAAGTGGTGATCATTTGAAAGACTGTTCATGGTGATATGTAGCAGTAATTATAGGCAGGACAGTACCAACCTGTGTCAAAAATCAAAAAGACAAAATTGTTACTATGATGTATTGTCCAATTTGACTTCTTTTTGTTTTAAATTTAAAAAGCCTACCAAATTCGAAATGTGTTACTTGGCATTTGCCTTATACTACAACTGAGCTGGCAACACATCTTTCAGCAGTCCATAGAGCCCTCTTTCTAGATTTTTCATCGGCATTAAACACAAAACAATCGGACATTCTGGTGTCAAACATAATTAAGCTAGAACTGAATCCATATTGGGATTCACTGGTATCCGTCTGGTCTCACCGATAGAGCTCAGATTGTGAAGGTGAACAACACCATTTCATCTCCCATCACGACCCATGTCAGTGCCCCACGGGGTTGTGTGAGTTCAGCCATGCTCTCTACTCTCAATACTGGCAATTGTTGCACAATATATTACATTGCACAATAAATTCTGAAGTATGCTGATGATACAGCCTTAATATCGCTGCTAAGTTATACAGAAAACCCTGAAATGCACCAAAATGGCTTAAATAAAGTGGTAGAATGGAGTGACAGTATTGCTTTTGAGATAAACACAGAGAAAACAGAGGGAAATGTCTTCAGTTTACCTCCTGATTCCTACAACGTTCCTGTCGTTATTCATAATGAAAAATCATGCAGGTATTTTCATATAAATACTTGGGTGTAATGATTGATCATCTGTTATCCTGGAAATACCTTGTTGACCTTGACCCAAACAAAGAATTTATTTTCTCAGATGTCTCAGGTCTTATGGCACTGGGAAACAAATTCTGCTCTTATTTTTTGCTTCTGTGATTATGAGTGTTCTGCAGTGTGTTCCTGTGTGTGTGTGTGTGTGTGTGTGTGTGTCTCATTGTCTCTAACTCCCTACAGGGTTCCACGTTTCAGTACAGTCAGACTGAAACCCTCTTTTGTGTATCAGTCAGTCCTAAAGTTAAATGAAGAATGCAATCCCAGATCAAATGTATGCTGAAGTGCCCTGATATCTGCAGTAGTAGAGTATTGTCCCCAGCGATTGTGGTGTTATGTAAATGAAAGTGCTTTCTAATTGCCTTTTTGTTACGTGCTGTTACAAGTGGAGCTGCTGTTGATGCACAAAAAATTCCAGCCCTGGGTGACAATAAAGTATCAATCAATCAACAATGTAGAACACCACTCTTAAAAAGAGACAGCAGTTACAGTTTTTATCAAAGAGAAACATTTGTCTAGATTAATAATAATAATAATAACAATAATAATAATAATAATAATAATAATAATAATAATAAACTATCTGAATCAAAATTGGCTGATCATGTGTGATAGGTATTGGCCCCAAAAATCCAGAGCATCCCTATTTTTCATATGTACATTTCTGATCCATAAAACAATACCCATTTAGCCAGGAAACAAAGAAGATCATAACAGACTGGAAACCTCACAATATCACACAGAACCTATCTGCATATCTGTATTTGGGTGAACTGTTGCTTTAACACTGCTCAGTTCTTTTCACTTGTCCTCTGTCTCCCCATTTCCTCCTTCTGTCACTATGCACTGTCTTGACAGCACCAGATGGTGTGTTTTTACGGTGTGAACCGCCTGATGAATGTAGCTGTTTCACAGTTGTTCTCTGCTTGCCCTCTGATTGGGACTAGCCATCTTATTCACACCAAATATCGCCCACCACTGTCCACGGAGAGAAAGCACAAGCAACAAACAGTGAAACAGCTACGCTGGAGGTGGAAATGAGCCAGTGTGTGCAGAGCCCCTGGCCCATTAATCATCAGTCCTCCCCCCAAAAACCAAGGTGACACAATGGGGCCCAGTATGGCGCTGGCCACAGGCCGTATGGAGGTGCTTTGGCACCAGTGCAAGCTAACATTAGTGTAGTGTCCCAGTGGGGCGTTTACCTGCCGTCCCTCTTGCTGCTCTCTCACCTTCTTTTAATACTCCCTCCATCCCTCTTTCCCTTTCCCTAGTTGGCACACAGCACTAATAGGTGTAGCAGCGAGGGACTCAATTGAGCACCCAACAGTTGGGGAGAATCAATCGATGCTAGCAGCAGGTGCTGTGTTAAATGGGCCGCTGCGTAGCGTATCACCTTTGAAGTGGGAGGCAAGGAGGCAGGCAGTCGGGTGGCAGGATGAAGAGGTAATAGGGGGCTGACGTCTCTCAGGGCCGGCTGTGTGCAGAGTCACATGGTAGAATTAGCACAGATCTGTCCCAGTTGACCCCCGATACCGGTGTAATAGGTTAGCAAGAGAGAAGGAGGGAAAGCACTTATTAAGATAAGGAATGGTCGCACAGAGTGTTTGGAGTGAGAAAAGTGAGAAACGGGAAAGGGTAAAAGATAAGAGGGAAAGTGAAGACAGGTGTCCTTTCTCTTTGTCCCGCTCTTTCTCTGTTTTTCTCTTGCAGCCTCATTCTGTCTTCCTTACTCTCACTTTGCCCTGTGACATTTTCTCAGCTCTGACTCAGAGCAGTCCCTTAGCAAGCCTCTGAAATTCGATATTTGAATTTCTGTGACTGCACTTGTTTAGTTCTAATCTGCTGACTATTGATCTGAAACATAGCGATTCTTACAAGGGGGGTTGCTGCTTATTTCAAACTTTAAATGAAAATTTCAGTCTGATCAATAAGAATGGTGAATGCAATAAAATAAACACGCCTGTTGGGTATTAATTACCTGCAGAGACAATTCTCTCTCTCTCTCTCTCTCTCTCTCTCTCTCTCTCTCTCTCTCTCTCTCTCTATCCTTCCTTGTCTCTTTATGTGCTTCCATGTATCTGTATTATGAACATTGCACTTAGCAGTAACATCAATACAGTATAAAAAGGACAACACTGTTATTGCAAAATTGTCCACCTCTAGTGGAAAAGTGTTTCCCACAAGTGTTTCCCATGTTCCACGTCCTATACCGTTATGGATCCAGACAAACCTGACTGATAATCAGAAACAAGGCCATCTAGGTGCCTAAGGCAAGACACCTTCTGTCAGTAACCAAGAATGCAACACTCACACGCAGGGTGAAACTGTTCAACAGTACTTGGCTCTGCCGGTGATGATGCTTTAGGCTACTCCCCTCTCCAGCTGTTTGGGTTGTCCCAAGAAATTTTGTGAGTGTACCTGTAAATTTTGCATAATATTTAGCCTTTACAGTGCAGATGTGCAAAGACTCACAAACACAGCACAGTCCAGACCTGCAACTGTAGACAGCCTTGTCAAATTGATTAGGCTCAATGTTCATTAAATTATCATAATATAGGTCAAACATTTGATACATGAGTGACTTCATCAATTGTGTTGCCCGACAGTGCTCTCTTATATGGTATCATTGGTGTGAGTGGCAAAGCTTGTTAAAGTAGAGTGTTTAAGGGGCATGCTTTACTGTAAGCTAACTAGACTATAATGCTGTAAAAACCATGATGCTACTCTGCTCTGCTTTTCATGTTTGTTGCCTAATGGGGCCTCCTTGCTGCTAATAAACATAGCTAGAGAGTTTTTTGTTTGTTTTTTTGAATCAGAGTTGAACTGCGCCTGACCTACCTGTGCTGTGCAAATTCATCCCCCACTCCATCTGTGCTGTGGCTGCTGCTCTGCTCTCCATGTCACTCTATACTCACTGTAGGTTAAATCCCAGGCCAGGCAAGGACATCGATGATAAATATTTCTTTGCAAAGAAAAATTGCTTGTGAGGTATATGCAATGCAGTGGTGTATTCGTCATAAATCAGATCTCAGACTCATCTGATGCCAGTGTATGTGGCATTTCACATTTAATGGGGTGCTGTGCCAGTCAATAATGTTATTCCTCCCTTTCCTCCCTCCTCTAGTGCCCTCTCCATCAGGTAGCGCCCTATGAACTGTCCAATTGACCAGGGCCCAACAACCTTGGTCAGAGAGGTTTTAATGATCAAAACCTGTCCTCTCATTACAAAAGACTGCATGATAAGCAAAGATTCGAACACTGTGAGGGATGTTAAGGGCCATCCCATCATTACAGCATCCTCAACTCTCAATTAGACTGCAGGACTGTGTGTGTGTATGTGTGTGTGTGTGTGAGTGAAAGAGAGAGAGCGAGAGAGCGAGAGGTGCCTAATTAGACAGAGGAGTTAATTAGGGGTGTGTAGAAGCCGTGTCAGACTCAGGAGCTGCCCTCGGGGTAGAAGGAGGCAGAAGCAGCCGTATTGACTGTCTGGCCACACATGACCCCAGACAAAAATTACACAGTCACAATCACACACAGCCCCGTGCAAACATATGCAAACACTCGCACAATCTCATAAACACACCCACATACTGTAACACACGGTCACTCACGTACACAAAACACACAGACATAAACAGGCCAGACAGCCCGGAGAGCCCAAGGAGCAGCAGGATGTCTTTGTGAATATGACCCTCGACAAATCAACAGCTCTCCTCACATTGCCCCTGCTGCAGCCGCAACAACCCAAACAGCTGACATGTGTGCCCTGACACAATTAGCAATGCACATTGTATCAAAGAAGCCAAAAAAAAAAAAAAGACAGGAGGCAGGAAGGGGGGAGAACATAAAATAGAACGAAGAAGCAAGAAATAGGTCAAAACAGCGGAAAAAGGGCTGGAGAGAGAGCAGAGGTAACTGCTGGAGCTGGAAAAAAAAGCAAGAAGGAGCGAGAGTTGAAATGACAATCGGTAGTCTCCTTCTGTGAGTCAGTATTCAGGCGAGCTGCCTCAGGGGGCAAGAGTGTGGTGTGAATACCAAGAAGCAGCATGACTAGGTGAATTCCTTGACTGGATAACCTCACAAGCTCCTCTAGCCACGATCCTAACATGGAGGCAGTCCCTTGAGAGCGAGGGAGATAGAGAGTGAAGAGAGGGAGGGACAAGGAAAAGGAGAGAGAGCACAAGGGCAATCCAAAGTAAAATAAACAAGTTGTCCATCTGCTTGTTAAGAGGGACCACGGACAAACGGACGATTTTTATAGCCAGTGTTTCCTTGCTATTATATTTGTTGAGATGGGCTCATAAAATAACAGATATGAATAATGGCCCCCCTAAGCATTACCTCTGTTTTCCATCTTGTCCTTTTCCATCCACAAAGATTACTGTTGGGCCTGTACCGCGATGATAAACTTCTGTAAAATGACCCCCTTCTCCTTCCCAGGGCCAAGGCAAACCTTTGCATACTTCATACTTAATGATTCAGTGTCTTGCCCAAGGGCAGGTTGGCATGCAGGATGCAAAATGAAGTCCATGGCCCACCACGAGGTCTCAAGAGGATCTCAGAGGTTTGCCAGTAAAAGGAGGAATAAATTAATTTCACTTTTATGATATTCCTTGTTCCCCGTGACTGAAATTTCAGTAGCGCTTCAGTGCAATTGTACAATGATTGAATTCAATATTAAATTTCATGAACATTCAGTACTCTCACCGAATGTGTTCTACAAGCTGAAATTTCATTTCAGTGAGTTAGAATAGAAGAAGGGGAAGGATTGTGAGAGTCAGAGTTGCAGTTGGCTCTTGACACTGTTTGACTGCAGTAGTCAAACAGCTGAAAACATTCAACAGAATTAGACAGTCTACCACGTCTTGAGTCCCAGTCCACTTCAACTTATTGACAGACCCAGTGTCAGCAGCAAAACACAGAACCGTTTCACTCACAGAGTCAGTAAAGATGGACAAGCAGCCAACACACGGTACCAAAAATCCCAAAAGTTTCTGCAAAGCCATTAAGGGCAAATACGACTACACATTGATTGATGTTTTTTGTCTTGGTATCGTTGCAGTATTGAATTTTTTAAAATATTAACATTAGTGGTGGTATAGAGGTCCACATTCTGGTATTGTGAAAGCAATCGAAGGGAATGAAAAGAATGTCTGATTTCATCATCATTTGTCGTCATCCTCTAATTGTAGCTTGACTAAACCCACATGTTTTGTTTTGTTTTTTTTTTTTCATTTCTGCACCTTAGGACACAATCCTGTTGTACATCAGGATCAGATGGTTCTTGCATGTAAATTTTAGGAGCCCCTGCCAATGCACCACCCAGCTTCCCCTGAATTTCTGCTGCAGTTTTTGTCTCAAAATATAAGCACTCTTAGACAGTGTTGGGGAGTAGTTTCACTACATGTAATTAAATTAGTTAAATAAATTTCCACTAGCTTGCTGGGATTTCAGTTAAGTTTTCATTTGCAAGTCAACAAGATAAATTACAGTTTTGGACGATTTGAAGCGTCAGTGTGAAGAACCCATTTGGTGTCAGACAAGTTTAGGAGGTGTTTTCCAGAGAACTAGGTTAGATTGAAAAATATTTGGGTTTAGTTTTTAATGTTTTGAATGTTAATGTGTAAAACTAAACTTAAATCTATAAAATGACAGTTAGTCATAAACAATGATACAATTCACAAATATTACGTGAGGTGGTTGCATGCTTTTTTGAACTTACCTCTCAAATTGAAATTCTGCTTGGTGCAGCGATTAAATTGCACAAGACAGGTGTCTGAATGATCGACATTGTACACAAGAACAAAGCTTTTACTTTCATCTTCCATCATCGTCTTTTTTTTAAATTAATTGTGTGTTTAAATGTGTGATATGCAGGCAGCATAAAGTCAAGTAAAAAACCTTTCACAATAAAGGAATTATAGTGGCAACGTTTTATGCAATTTGTTATAATTTTGCATTACATTTTTTGATTTGATCATTTTTCACAAAGTACTCTAGTTTGAGCTACTTTTTTCCCCAAATAGCTTTAGTTAACCAAACAATACTTCTCCTGAGGGTAGCTTTTCTGTAGTTCAACATCTCCCAGTGTGATTTAATTGCTAGCCTACAACGCTATGATTACAAACCAGTTGCTCCAACACTGCACTCAGAATGATCCTTTGAAAACATGCAGCACAGTCAAATCTGCTGTTTTTCATTTGCAAATCAGAAATCTTTGATCTTTTCAGGTTCTTACACTAAAATTGTCCAAATTCTCGCGTTCTCCCTCTCGCACTACACAGTAACTAAGTACCACCTTAGCCATGCTCTTGGTGTTTCTCCTGCCAGGAAGCTGCCTCCTCTGCCTCAGCACAGTGGGTCCCTGGGCTGCCCAAGCATGCCTCTGCCCTTCTGTGGATGAGTGACAGTACAGACAGCTGCTGACAGGCTTTGAAATATAGGCATGCGCATACACACTCACATACACGCACGCACACTTACTATCTAGCACACACAGGCTCACTTGGCTCACACTTTGAGAATGAATGAACCCCTGTCTGAGCTCATCCAAGTCCATTCAGTTAAATATAGTGCTGTATGGACCGGGAGGCTCTTATAAATAAAATATTGTTTCAGACCTTGCCCTCTCAAGTGAGTTTATCATTGATAAATTTAGGATTTTTGAATTATGGTCTTATATAAGTTATACCGTCATTATACTTACAGTGTTGGCATGTAAACGTTAAGATGATTAGAGGTACGCCCTTGTGATGGACTGGTGTCTGATGCGTCACACTGCAGAAACGAGAAATGGCCACCTGACCTCTGAGATCCTTGGCTCAAGCAAGGCTTCCATGGATTATTTAAGATGCATTCATTTCAAATTGGAACTTGAAATGTCTCCCATGTAAATTTTTGACCTATAACAACCTTGAGTAAATGTGGATGCCAGCAAGAATTTTGCTCCAGGTGTAAAACCAGAATGTATACAGTATTTGTTTCCTTGCTAAATAAACACTCTTATATTGCTTCATTTTTACCATAAACAACAAAAAGACAATGTGTCTTCGGCCATTTTTGTGTGCCCTGACACCACCTTAACTAAACTCAGAGAAACTGAAGCTCTGAAACAATACCCAAATTTCCAACTTGTAATTCCGAGTTGGCTGACCCGTCAGTGTTTTTTTTTTTCTTTTTTCCCCCAAGTCGGAGTTCTGAGTTGAAATGACCACAACGTTAAATAATGTGAATTCCTGGAAGTTAACTTAAAACCAATTTACAAGCACACCATTTTATATCACGTGTTGTGTGAATCACCCAGATCATGTGTCACAAAAATGTGTTTGTTGTCACTTGATAATTCTTAAAGAGAGCCTGTAAAACCAATTTCACTTCATTTCAGTTATGGAGTTTTGCAGTTGTAGCATTCTCCCAGAGAAAGTAGCTTGCTTCGTTTTTTGATGTTTGCAGATAGATTTGTTGTTGTTTTTTTAATTCATTTTATACAGTTTTCATTTATCAGAACCTCCGCTGGCTCATTAGTGTGTCTGCCACAGCTCCTCCATGTATAATTCCACCTCTCAGTCTAGAAAACATCTTTCTTACAGAATCTCAAAGCACACAACATTACAGTGCTACAGTCAAGGTTTGTCAACATCATGACCACCCCTTGTTTTTCCTGTCGTCCTTGTGATCTGTCTCTCTCTGTCTCTCCTGCTATCTCTCGCTCTGTCATTCCCTCTCTCTGATCTGCTTCTCTGCTCTCCTCTCCACCATCTGTTAGCATTAGACAGTCGTGTCTCCGGAGCAATCTTCATGCTTAATAATAGTACCTTGGTGGGAGCTTAAGATGGGGACAAGCAGGGCAAGCAGTTAACAAAACGCTGCTTCAGCATGCACCAAACTCGACCAGTAAACAGGCCAACTCGTCAGCACATACTGCTACCACCCTTAGTTACAGGCTGCCAGCGAGGGAGGCTTGGCAATAATAATCACTCGACTACGGTTTTCTCAACTTGTGGGATGGCCATTTTGCATTGCACCACTCCATTGTTCTAGAAATGGATTTTCAGACAGCTATCATCATCATCGTAAGGGTGATATTCTATAGATAGACTGACAGACATTAACACAGGGAGGCTGGTTTGAATCATGCTAAAAATGACCCTCCTCTCTTGCTTTGCCTCTCCTTCCTCCTGCGTCAGTCGTATTTTACTCAGATAGGCTAATATGCAAGTGATTAGAGGCACATTAATGAATTTTCATCTCTGTGGAAGCCTAAATGGAGGTTCGTTTATCATAACAAATGCCCAGGAAAAATCATCTCACCCTCTTGCTGCAAATTTAATAATAGCTTCCAGGGCATCAGAAATATATTGCTGCAGTGTTTTGGCAAGAATGATGTTTCTGCACCTAGTGGAGTGTCTTTAAACAAAAAGATACGCAGGCTGTTCAGGTGAACACAGCAGCACTGCATGTTGATGTAGAAAGGGAGAATAAGTGTTTCCACATGGTTGTGTGTGTGTCCTCTCAACATTTTGACAGTTGGTTGTTTGATCATCCACAATATTTAACCGTCCTGCTGCCCCTCTGCCAGCTCCGCCACCAGTGCCATAGTCATTAGCAGGTGGCCGACGTGCATCTCTATGTAGATGGGTGATTTTCCCTGGCTGATGCTTAGTCGGCAAAGCTATATACATACACATACCAAAATGCAAGTGCATGCACGCACACGCACAGTCTCCCTGCTCGTTGGCTGTATTTCACCAATAATTGGTTTCATTTAGAGGACAATCGCTGTTGGTACTGGATAATGAAACATTAGGAATTAGCCCCTATATTCCCACTGGCACTACTAGCTGCCAAACCTATTTTAGCCACTTTATCCCAGCTTCCACTGGTTGCCAGTTCGACTTTATACATTACAGCGTATAGCTGCACCAGCACAGCTAGCCTCACAGTTTAATCCAAACCTATTAATCTCTTCCCCGTTTTTGTCTGGGCAAGGCCACCACATGCTCCCAGGCATACAGAAAGTCAACTATAGGTCACAGGAATGAATGTCTGTTTAATGTAGCAGTAATGGTTTAGTTTATTATTTGACCTCACCATCCCGGTAGAGCATGTAACCTTGTGGAGAATGCAAATGCGTCTGTTGTCTTTATCTCTGTTACTTAATTTGCTAATCTGGCCTTGGCCCTCTGTGTGCATGGACTAAATAATGTATCCATTATAATTGCATATAAGCAGTACACTATACTAGTTAAAAGGAACTAGCTCAGTGAAAACTAAGCTGTAATGTCGTACCAATATACAGCCTTGTGCTGCTCTGCTCACAAGCCATGAGAGGCTAAGCTGTGCTTTTATACAATGTTAACCTGAATGTTTACATGCAAATAAGATCCATATTATTATAGTGATTTAGGATGGGGAGTTGTATGCTCATCATGTCAAAATCCTTTTATTTACTGCTAGAGTCATCTCTATCTTTTTTTTTTTTTTTTTTTCAAATTATCCAGGCGGTAATAAACGTTAGTTAATACAGATCAAATTGTGCCCAGGGCACCAGAATCAACGCTGAAATTCAGCAGTGTTTCTTGTTAATTAATCTTGGTGCTCTCTGTTCAGAAGTGGTGTTAAACACTCTGATTTTTGTTTTTGTTTTTTTTTCACATGCTAATTATTTCCTCTCCACCTCTACCTGCTGGTACTTAACCTGTTACCCCTCCTCCTGCAACAAAAGCTGCTGTTGGGCTTGCTTGTGTAATTTGGATGTAGGTTCAAAGTGTCACTGAGTGTAAGATGAAAGCTGAAATGATTCTAACACTGTGCCGCTTGTCTGTGTCTGTGTTTGTGTGTTGTAGGGACGAAGACCAGGCTACTTCTCCTTCCTGGATCCCTTCTCCCCTGGAGTTTGGCTCTTCATGCTGCTGGCCTACTTGGCTGTCAGCTGTGTCCTCTTTCTGGTGGCCAGGTAAAGAGATCGCCATTAAAATTTACTGGGCAGTGAGGACAGAGGGAGAAAAAGGAAAGGGAATGAGAAGAGGAGCACTAAAATAAGAGGAAGAATTTTAGGGGGAAAAGGGACAAAGGAACAGGTGTCTATCCAGTCTCTCCAGCTGATCGTCCCCATCTCACTGAGAGGGACGCTCCCTTTCCAGCAGCAGGTCCCCAGCACCACACTGACACCTGGTGGCCAGGCAGGGAACTGCCACGACTGCTGGTGCAAATCAGTATCACAGAGACAGTATCATTATTGCCCTTGACTCCTGCCTTTGCTGAGGATTTTTCTTTATTTACAGTGCAAATTGCATGCCTTGTGTAACTGCTGCTGGAGTGAAATTGACATAAGATGCCCGAGACAGCTAGATCACTCCTCTAACAATTGCCAAGTTAATAACACCTTTTGATATGGAATTCCTCATGTTAGTTAACCTGTGTACAGTCTGTCTGCTGAGGACAGCTAAGTACAATTTACTGTTATTATGTTCAGTTCCTCCTGTTGCAACACAAGTGGGTGGTGTAGTGCCTCGAACCTCACACAACCTCACGCTTCAGTTTTGCCACCTGCAAAAACATTAATTTTCTATGTGGCTCTCTGGTTAATTGTTGCTAATCAGAATGAAGTCTTACTCTGGTTTTCTGACATAGACCACAATATGACCACAGTATAACATAAAACATGCAGTTGTCACACACCTTCCAACAGTTCCACTTCATACCACGACATTTGAACATGCCAATTATAGGCTGCCTGCACTCCCAGCGTGCATGTAGACAGCTCATGGGGAATGGAAAGTAGTTTGCTCTCCCTGGGGAGCCAAGGTGACTTTGTGCTCAGTTGACTTGTTTTGCTCCTTCTTTTCCTCTCCCTCTCTGTCTCCATTTCACTTGCTCCCTGTCCCTTGAGTTTTGCTCTCGTCACATTTCATATCTTACTTTCACTCTTGTTTGTTTCGCTCTTGTTTGTCGTCCCCGTCCCATAACTCCTCCAACTCTCTGTCACTTTGTGTCATCCTCTTGTCTCGCTTTCCCCAGACTGACACCTTATGAGTGGTACAATCCACACCCCTGTCTGAAGGGCCGCTGTAACCTGCTGATCAACCAGTACTCACTCGGCAACAGCTTCTGGTTCCCCGTGGGAGGCTTCATGCAGCAAGGCTCAACCATCGCCCCCAGAGCCCTGTCCACACGTTGTGTCAGCGGAGTCTGGTTAGTATTGACCACAGAGATGCATGCAAATATAGACGCATACTAGAGATATGCATTTCAGCTACTCTCATAGACATTTAAACAGAAGTCTTACAAACAATTGTACAGCTAATCTAAAATAAAATATTCTCTCTTATAACAAGGTCTAACATGGTTGGAAAAAAGGTTATTATATGCATTAAAAGCTATTTGAAAGGCTTGGTAAAATATGACAATAAGCAAATATATTTGAAATTCTGCAGAAGAGAGGACCGTTTTTAGGGGTGCAGTATTATTACAGAGTCGCGCAGTGGCAGTCAAAGAAAAAAATAAGCTGTATATCAAGGCCACCTTTTATCATGACTGAAACAAGGAGTTTTAAGAATTAAGACTCTTAATGAAGTCAATACAAGTCAATTGTGTTAGTATAGCCCAATATCACAAATTACAAATTTGCCTGAAGAGGCTACAGCAAGGGGCTACAGCGATGCAACATCCTATGTCCTTGGACCCTCACATTGGATAAGGAACAACTCCCTTAAAAAAAACTGTAAGAAAAAATAAGAAGAAACCAAAACGAATAAAATGTGGGAGCAAAGCGTTTAAAAGTGGATGGCTTCTAAACAGCTCGACTAGTACATCTGGTGCCAACTAGTAGGACCAGTAACGTTTTAGGCCTGTAGTTGACTAGTCTCACACATCATTAATGCAAATTCTGCTAACAACCTGCAAATACCTCACATAAACATAACCAACATCTTCCAAAGTGGAATGCCATGGATATTGTTCATTTGATAAAGACCAAAGCTTATGCATAAATTTGCACACCATGCTTGTACCCTCACCACCTCCTGCACAGACACACACACACACACAAGGGCATGTTCACACATGTATTAATTCTAATTTGTGGCATATTGCTTCACTGAGGCATGACGGTATTTCATCCTCCATGGGGTCCTGAGGCTTCGTTCTTCAGGTGCCATAACATTGTGGTTGCTTTGATTGTCTGTCTGGTCTCTCCACATGGTTGGACTGCTGGAGTGGTGGTGGTGGCATGTGTATGCACATGCATATGTGAGAGATTGTCTGTGTATATGTGCCTATCTTCTTTGCAGTTGAAAGCTCACTTCATTTCATCCAACCGAGCACCGTCACCATTATCCATGCATATCCATTTGTTCATCCATCCGCTCCGTCATCCTTTGAAAAACCTACAACAGCCTCACCTCTCAGGTGCACGTTTATTTTCATCGACACTTCTTGCATGTCCGCCTATCTCCGTATACCATCCTGCATATTTTCACACCTTCATACATGAATGTGTGTTCCTGCCACATAACTGCAATCCCGTTCCCTATCTTTCCTCCTCAGGTGGGCCTTCACATTAATCATCATCTCGTCATACACTGCCAACCTGGCTGCCTTCTTAACAGTCCAGAGGATGGAGGTGCCTATAGAGTCGGTGGACGACCTGGCAGACCAGACGGCTATAGAGTATGGAACGATGCATGGAGGATCCACCATGACCTTCTTCCAGGTCAGAGGTTACATACGTTTTTTCAAATAGAAGAAATTAGGGCTACAAGCAATCAAACAAGCAATATCCTTAACTTCAGTATCAATATTGTGACAATAGTGTAGGGAGGACTATTGATGTTCTCATGAGACATCCATGCACAAGAGATTTCTGATAAACAGTCATGAGTGATATGGATAGGAAGACCAAGATAGGAAAGGCAAATAATAAAACAGCTACAATAATAAGTCTAATAAGTTCAGGAAACTGCATTAGTTTACCTTAATGCAGCCTTTAAAACCAAGAAAAGACAAGATTTGTGCCATATCATGTGCGATATCCAAAATCCCTGACGGTATCTGCTCTCATATCATTGATGCTGCTATAACCGCAAAATATTGCTCAGCCCAGACTTGCAGAACACATAGTCTAACCCATGCGCACACACACACACACACACACACACATACACACGCACACACACACACACGCACACACACACAGAGGCCGACCTTGGATTCCTCCACAATCAATGGGTCACCAGTGATGTTATCCTCCCCGTCACTTCCCTATCCTTCCTGTCTTCCTCGTCTGACCACAGGTTTTATCTGTTTCCTGCCTGTTCCCCACTCCCATCACTCAATATCCCTCCTCCTCAGGCAGATGAGGCACTAGTTCAGTCTGGTGCCCAGGAGAGACGCATGCTATCGCCTTTCATCCTCCCTGATCCTCTCTAGATTCGACCTCAGTAAGAGAGAGAGACAAAGAGAGAGAATGGGAGAGAGAGTCACAACGGAGAGAGAGACACCCAGGGATGATAAACGGAAGCAAAGGGAGACATCACCTTGTCCTCTCCTGCACTTTTATGTCCACTGGACCTTGAATAATCCCAGGAAGGCAGTGTAGGCCAGGGGATTGTGTGATGAAGATTCTATTTTGGACTCAGTACAAGCTGTGCTAAAAAAAAAAAAGGATTTTTTAACATTAAAGTGCAGGACAGCTCTCAGCAAATCAGCCTTTGAATAAATCCATCAGTCAACAAATGTGGAATAAAAACAAACAAATGAGAAACAATCTGCAGAACCGCGAGATTGAAAAAGATGTGTCTGAGAGCGATAGATTGTTTTGTTTACAGTCCCCTGTGTCCACCTGTCTCTGTGTCTCCTGATCATATCTCCGCTCCCTAATCTCCAGAACTCGCGCTACCAGACCTACCAGCGGATGTGGAACTTCATGCACTCAAAGCAGCCCAGCGTGTTTGTGAAGAGCACAGAGGAGGGCATCGCCCGCGTCCTCAACTCCAACTATGCCTACTTGCTGGAGAGCACCATGAACGAGTACTACCGCCAGAGGAACTGCAACCTGACTCAGATAGGAGGGCTGTTGGACACCAAGGGCTATGGCATCGGCATGCCACTGGGTGAGTGGAGGGGGACAATATGGCAGGAAAGGAGGGACTGAGGGTTGGGTAGAAAGGGTGACCTACTTGATTGTCATCTCACACAAGAAGGAGGCCTGCTGAGGAAAGTGGGAGGGTAAATGTGAAAGAAAGGAGAGACGACAGTAGGAAAAATACAGAAGGGTTTGGCTGAAACGTGTGATTCACTCTGAAGTTAAGAAATGAGGGTACAAGAGGATATGTAAACTTCTCTCTGTTGTGTAAGAGGAGCTAGACTTCGGCAAAGGCACACCACAGGCTGCTGCTGTCACAGAGGAAAATGATGCGGGAAGGGAGAGAGAGAAATACTGTACGACCTTAATGGTTATGCTGTTTTCATGCTGCGGTGTGAGACGTGAGGAGGAGTGAAAAGGAATTGGAAAAGCTATATCTGCTGAATGGGGAACTGTTTCTGTATGACTCCCTGGCTGCTCTGAGAATATAAACACAAGGTTTACCTACACTTTGATCTGAGGTTGACTCCAACTGCAGGTGGAAAAAAACTCACATAAAATAAAAAAAAAAATGGTTGATTTGAACTTCTTTGATGTTTAAAAGATAAATAAACCCACTCTTTAGCATGTGATTTTCAAACTTGCTTACCATGTTTTGACCTACAGTAAACTACAAAAAATGCTCAAGGCACTTCATCTTATATTTTGTCTTATTTACTTATTTATATCTTTCTTTATTATTTGAAAAGTTGAACATTTCTTCAGAGAAGGAAGATAGTTTACCAGTGCAAAACAACAACATTCAACAATTTGAAAAGAGTTGATTGGTTGTTGGATCAGGTTGCACCGATAATGAGTGAATTTTAATCATTGGAGTGCATATTAATTTTGTCTTTCAGAAGGTACAGTTGTATGGCTGAGCACAAGATTGAATAACTTGTTAAAGGGTCAGTTCCACTGGAATAGAAAAAAGACATTTTTCCACTTTTCCCCTAGTGCAGTCCATCTATCCAGATAGCTTCTGTGTGATTTGGTGAGGTTTCCAGTCTGCTGTGATCGCTCCCTATCTGCTCGTTCCCCAGTACACTGGGTATTTGTTTTGTGGAGCTGAAATGGTCAAAATGTATATGTGAAAAACTCAACAGCAATAGCTCTTCCCAAAAACAATTACAGAGATATCCAACATAATCTACAGCCATCCAGGGAAAAGAGTTTTGTTGAGAACTATTTCCTGCTGAAGAACAAGGGCAAACTGTATTGACTGTTTACATTTGAGCTCCACAAAACAACACTCATCCAGTTCAACTGCACTGGGGTGCTGGGAGACAGGGGAGATCACGGCAGACTGGAGACCTTGGATAGATTCTACTAGGGTTAAGTTGGAAAATATTTTTTTGTGTGTTTTGGGTGAACTGTGCCTTTAAAGACTGACCAATGTGTTATGCTGAGCACTTTTCCTGTGTTCTCTGCAGGGTCAGTGTACCGTGATGAGTTTGACCTAGCTATCCTGAAACTACAGGAGGACAACCGTTTGGAGATCCTTAAGAGGAAATGGTGGGACGGTGGCAAGTGTCCAAAGGAGGAGGACCATCGTGCCAAAGGTTTGTCCCCATTTATCCTGGGCCTGGCTCTTGGAAAAGGGTTCCAAGGGCAATGCAAGAACCCTAATGATTGCTGTGCCCTAATGTCTTATGTGAAAGTGAGAAGAAAACTTAATGTAAATGAGGAGGATGATGCTAGAAAAGGGGAAACTGCTTTTAGATCAAATAATGGAGACCAGCTGTGGCATGGCATGCAACAGCAGAAAATTAATGGTATGTTTTTGGCTCGCTGGCTGGCAGGGCCTGAGGACAGGTGTGTCAGTCCTGTCCAACACTTCACTCCACGGCAGCATATCTCAAAATCTGTTGGGCGGATTCTCTTGACATTTTGTGAGCTCATTCACACTCCCAAGAGGATGAACCCTGTATAACAGGAAAAAAAGTCAGTTTTGCACACAGGATATTACAAAATGCAGTCAGATCTGTATGCAACATATCTCTAAATGTAATAAACAAATTGCCGTGATGTTTGGTGAGCACATTCATGCGACCCAGACTATGAACCCTGTTAACCCTGTTGAGCGTTTGTGAACCCTGTTTTTAACCCTGTTTATAAACCCTGCTTACCTCCAGCGCTACCCTCAGGGCAAAATGTTCAAACTCATTGCCATTGACATGTGCCAAGCCAGCTGGACACCAGCAGCGGAGGGTCCATGCATATTCTTTCATTTATTAGCAAAACAATTAGGCTTGACATTTGTGCTTGTGATCACTCTGAAAAATGGTGGGGGCAATAGTTTAATGTTATTTATGTCATACATTTGACCAATCAGGGATGTTCAGCTAAAACTACCAACCAACAGCCCCCAGGACACTGAAGCATTGTCCTGCTTCAGGTGCAGGGACCGTTTTTGGGCCCAGGACTAAAATATGGGCTTATGCCTTTGGTGGAAGCAGGGATCAGGGTTCCCGGTTCTTCAGAAAGAGTTCCTGTGTTCTGGGAGCAGTTCCTGCAGTGGAAAAGGGCTATCTGTCGTGCTTCCTGGTTATATTCTGTCGTCTCTCATCTGCTCTTTTCCCTTCTTCCAGGTCTGGGTATGGAAAACATCGGTGGTATCTTTGTGGTGCTGGTGTGTGGCCTGCTGGTGGCTATCTTCATGGCAGTGCTGGAGTTTGTGTGGATGTTGAGGCAGACACCAGGAACTGAGGTGAGAGAGGGCTATCTAACCTGCATCTGCTTTGTCTCCCTCTCCCCTCCCTGGCACCCTCCCCCACGTGGAGCCGCTAGGCTATCCCACAGTGCTCCACTTTGACAGGAAGGGTTATAAGCCTCCTGTTCCTATGGGTTTCGTGCAGCCCTTGGCCTTCCACTCTCCAGCCTATGAGACATAATCAGCACAAAACCAAAGATATACCTCACTTATACCTCATTTAGAATAATCTACTAGCATTTATGGATTAGTTCCTATGGTATAGTATAGAATTCCTATATAGAAATATATAGAGAGAGCATTTAATGAGTATAGTTAGATCTCATCAGTGGTAAAGTACAGTACAGTGATGCGTATAGGGTGCCAATGAAGAAAGCTTACTCTTAAAAAGTAATTGTGTGAATGTTAACCGTAACCTTAGCCCAGGCTTTCCAAGTCTATATTTTTACTTTAAACATGCCTTACACTTGTTTCTGATGTGATTCCTTTAAAAGATACTTGACAACTGTCTTTTCAAGCACTGTGATTTTTATTCAATAAACTTTCAGCATGTGAAAGTCAAAAACCACGTCATGTGATTTCTTCTTTCCAAGACCTTAGACTTACCTTACACTGTGTATGTGTGTGTGCGTGGGTGTGTATATGTTTATGTGTCTACCTACATGTGTATGTATGCCTGCCATGCTTGTTATTGTGTTCATGCGCAGCATGTGTGGACTGATACCTAATTACTCTTGTTTTGCTCTTGGCTGCAGTATCTTGTCTCTTAGCTGTCATTATAATTGGTTCACAGTTTACACATCTTGTAGATACACAGTGGAGATCATATTGATCGGCGGAGGAGACGTGTGGATAAAACATGTATGTAATGTGTCTGTACGTGTCTGTTTTACAGCAAAGTAAGGCTAAAAATCCCACATATATCTGTTGTCTTCTCTCCTGCCATTTCTTTGCGCTATATCCACGATCTCTGTTATTTCCCACTGTGCATTGATTATCAAGGTAACCATGAAAATTACATGTGATGTGCCTGTGATGTCTGCTGTACCAGTCTGTCCCGATCAAGTCAGTCAGTCAGTGAGTTGTCCGGCCTTTCTCCCTCTCTCTCTCTCCTCTCCTCTTATCCCCCTTTCCCCTTTCTTTTTTCTCCCTGTGTGTGTGCTTTCAGCAGTCAATGTGTGAGGAGATGCTGCGGGAGCTCCAGGGGATCGTCATGTGTCGCGACAGCCTGCAGGTGAGGCGCCGGCGGGGAGCTTCTATGCTGCGACCGCGGCCCCTACCCCTGGAGGAGCGGCGGGCGCGAGCTGCCGCTGTTAGCCTCAGCAACGGCAAGCTCTGCGGGGGCACTGGACTGCCTGAACCCCTTTCCCACAGACTGGCGCAGGAGGCTGCCCTGGTGGCGAGGGGTTGCAGCCATATCCGCATTTGCCCTGAGTGCCGACGCTTCCAGGGACTGAGGATGCGTCCCGCGGGGGCCACCGGGACGCTCCCCTCCCCCACACACAGCGAGGAAAGCATAGAGTGGGAGAAGACCACAAATAGCAGTGAACCTGAATAACATCCAACACACATATCCAGGACTCACTTTCCCAGCATCCACCTCTCCACTTTACAGGGATCAAAGGTCATGTGGTAGCTGTTGTGAGCTTGACCTTAGAGGGCAGGACAATGCTGTGGACCTTGACACCCTGAGGCATCAGCCAGTAGTGAGCTTTGGAGTCTCCTTGGGCGATGTTTTTTCCCTGGTCATTGGAAAAACTGATGAGTCTGTCTCCTTGTGGTCTGTCCCTGTTGGCCCTCTGTCCTATGTTGAGCAGGACGGACAAAAACAGCTATGGGGCATTTGTACTATGCAGTATTTTCAGTCGTTCATCATTGTGCTGTTTCTTTTTCTTTTTTCTTTCTTTATTAAATTATTCCCCTCCTCTGTTATATTATCAGTACTGATATTATTATTATAATTCTTTAAGACTTCAAGCAAATTTTTCCTTTTTTCTTTCTTTTTCCTTTTTTTAAATCTCACAACTTACTGTATGAACGTATATTGCCTCTGAAGAGCTGCAAAGTTGAACAGACTAATGCAAGGTCATTTTTTTTCCCAAAACCTTTTATTTTGAAAGTGCCAAAAAAAAACATACGTATGATCTTGTGGCTGAAGAAAACACCACAGCCTTGAGAAGACAACAAAACAACAAACAACAAAAAGAACTGAACCTAAAAAAAAAAAAAAAAAAAAAAAAACCACAGACAGAGACACACTGACACACGGACTTGTTTTATAGTAGTGATATTCTATAAAAAGAAAATCAAAAAAAGATGTTTTAATTGTTGGTATCTCTGAAAGACAGCGATGTATGTCCAGAGGTGTTGGCGGTTGCTCATTGAATGATTCGTTGCTGAGGTGATTGCTGAGGAGCTGAAAGGCTGATTCCCTGTTCAGAAAATCTGCTCAACAACATGGTGGCTGGAAATGCAACTAGAAATCCCCAAAACATAAACATAAACCCATCCATCTGTTCCTTCCTCCTCTGTGTCTTGACATACCGTCCTCCTCCATCTGTCCTCTACTCTTGACACCCTGACATGACTAGCATCTGTATGATTGTCTCTCCTCACCTGTCCCAATGAAATCGCACCGTCCTTTTATATTTCCCCAGTCCCAAATGTACACACAATCCCCTGCTCAGTATACAGACTGTGCCGGAGATTGGAGGTCATATTTCCCCATAGTGATGCATTCCCTCCATCTCACCTCCTCCTGCATAATAACACCAGGATGAATTCAGCTTTCATCAGGATGAGCCTGCCTGTCTGTGTATGAATTCAATACAATATTAAGCATAGCAGAACCGAGGAAAACATCAGGTCCCTGGAAAAGGATTTTTTTTTTTTAATATCAGCAGTTCTTTTAAATGTCAAGGCAGTTCAGCTATTACTGAATGTGATGTTTTACACACTACGAGAGGAGTATTTCAGTTCAAATCAAGATAGACAAGATAGTCTCTGACATTTTTGCAGCTTTATTTTATTTATTTTATTTTTTTGTGGTGAAACCAAGCCAAGCTTAGAATATATTTAAGGACAATAATCCTTAATGGTCTATTTTTTCTTTCACAGTGCTACATAAAAGTAATTGAAAAAAGATTGAATTGTTTGACTTATCAGTTCAGTTTTGGTGGTTAAGATTAAGTGGAGGTCATAAAATCAAATGTATTTCAGTTTGGACAGTTTTTATGGAAAGAGTAGTCATTTTTATTAAATTAGTCAACCGATGGCTCCATTATTCCACACCATCACCTCCATAGGTGAAACAGTGGGAACAAAGCACCAGCAACAGGATTCCTAGGATCCAATTACTATGATTATTATTATTATTACAATTTGATTTGATTTGATTTGATTTGATTTTGTTTTACTCTCCCATTGCCTGTAACAAAAGAAAGATATTTTCCAGCTGAACAGCCTGGTTTGAAGGTCTCGCTGTATCGGTGCCTGAATGTTGTACAGTGAGAGCCAGCTCACATCCACCTGTCTACAGCATTTCTTGCTCAGCTCTGATGTGTCAGTCATTTTAAATCTGACCACGAGATTCTGTCAATCACCACATCTCAGAACTAGGCCACCAACTAAACACAGCGTGAAAGCACCAAGCGCACTCTGCCTCTCGTAGTTTCACTGGGCACAGTCACCTTTGCTAGCTTCACCTCACCAGCAGGTTATCATGGTTGCACATGCTCTGAAAAGGCTCTTTTAAAGCAGCAACCTGAGAGGAGGGAGGTGGATTTTGGAGTTAGAGACATTGTTATGAATCCCCCTGCCGATCCCTCTGTAATCATTCACCATGTTTATATGTAGCTATATTTTAAACTTCATGTAGTAATTATGGTAATCTATAGTCTTTGATTTTAGGCACTCGCTGTCTCATAATGTGCATGTGTAAATTGCTCACTCTGTCCTCCAGTTGTTGAATCGTTTTTCCATTCCATATGCACCATACTCTTTGCCAGAGATGTATTCCTCCAGCCTGTTACTGTGTGGTGAGAATGCTAATTATTACACCATCTGTGAGGATGGCTGTTCTGTTTGAGAAGTTGCTAAAGAAGCTGCTAGCACAATCCCATTGTACTAATTGAGTTTTTGGTGAATTAATGGTTTTTGACATTTGGTTTTGTCCACCTGGAGTTACAAATGGGTGGAATTTCTACATAAAGGGGCTTATTTCCACTCTTCCAAGGTAAATGCAATCAGTCACAGAAAAGTATTTCATGATTCAGGGGGCATTTTGCCTCAGGCCTGCAGTGGCAATCTCACACAAGACCATATCTGTGCTTGAAATGGCATAGAACCTGCTTGATTCAGCACCCCATAGAGAATAATGGGAACGGCAGAGAGGGCTGTACAGTGGTAATTGTTTTTATTTACTGAAGTAGCAGCAGCGCCAGTGCACCTAATCTTCAAGTAATGACTATTGTTTTACAATAGGTGTGTAAATACAGTATGATCAGCAGGGTTTCCTAGTAATGGTTCACATGGTGTCATTCTTTTTGCTTTTTTTTTTTTTTGCAATTCAAGAGTTAACAGTCATTTTAAATTGAGTATGTTGATAGAAAAGAAAGATACAGACTTAAATGTGCATAAATGTAGATATAGAGTGTGATTTACAAACATGTTGTGAACACACAGTAAACATCTCTGTTCACAAGTCGGTTCATTAAAACTTTCTAGATTTCTTTGTATAACTACTTGTTACAAGATAATTGCTACGCAAATAGCAAAGGTTAAAAAAAAGACCCACATTTCAATAACAGTTTTATAAAAGAAGTTTCTAGCCATTTGCCGTATGTCACTAAGAAACCCCTGGGAGCAAGAAGGCTCTCACTGCACCCAATGCCAACGTCTTAAACACTAAAAACATTTACAGGGGTGTTAAATCAAGCGTAGTTGGAATGAGATTGCCAATTACCTTGAAGGCAAGAAGAGGAGTCGAGTCAGAATTAAAACAAATCCCACTGAAACACTGGGCAACCTTTGCTGGGAGACCACTGGAAGAGATGGCAGGGTTTGGCTGCTATATTTTATATGCTTTATTTTCTTATGTTGACATTTTTATTCCACTATAAAGACATTTCTTAAAACAGCCTCCGTTTTGAGGGGTTCTGGTTTGGTCTCTTCTTTACTCTTGACATACTTGGCCTTCAAGCAAATGAGATCTGTCAGGCTAAATGGCTTGAGTGTGCAACTTGTGTTTTTGAGAGTTTTGTTATTCTAACCGTGGGAAATACTTAGACAATGTACCTGTTCTGTTGTGATGTGTACGCAATTTGAGCTGCGGAGAGGGGAGTGTGTGCAGGTCTCTGGCTGAGAAAAACATGAGTATTGTTGAGTGAACCAGAAGGAGCTGATGCATCTACCTCTCGTTTCAACCTCTGACTAAATTAATGTCTGTACTCGTGATTCAGTTGAACAGCTCAGAATTCTTGTGAGTGGGAAATCTAACCGAGGCCAATGATTTTCAGAAATCACTCATACACACTCACACACAGTCTATCTATATATCGGTCTGGTGCTCACTGTATATTTTTCTCTCCTCAGGATTGTGAATGAGTGAATGCCACACAACAATTCCTCCCTGCGTCTGATTTACGGTTTAATCCATCCCCTCCCTCTCTCTGACGGCCTGGCGCTGCACTCCACATCCACTGCACATTTGACAAGTTTCTCAGCATGTCGCCACATTTATGTCACAGCACGCATCCACAGCACAGGCCCACGCACACACACACACACACACACCATCACCTCCACCACCTGTATGTCAGCGCTGTGTCAAGTTTATTTCATCATGCTCTATACGCTTCTCCTACCTGCCTCCAGTGCATCATGCAGGTCCATAAATAAAACGCATCCCTACCCACCACAGCCTTGCAGCTGTTGGATTTATGGAGCCCATGATGAGCACTGAGTGCCTGCAGAGGTGTGTGAAAATCTACTTCCCACCTCAAGCTCACCCAATTGTAGCATATAGCAACAGCAATTTCCCCGTAGTTGTTATTCTGTAAGGATATTAGACTTGTAGTGCACTGAGTTTGATGCGTTTTGGCATTCTGAAGGCTCACATCTCAAATGCTCTTCTAGTGAGACACTGACTTTTTATTGACCCATTCCAGCATAAATAGTTATGATGGTTACTGGGATTTGACGCACGTAAAACATCGTGCTTTTATGGGCCAAACAAAACCTGAATTCAGTAATAGGAAACCAAAATGTGAGACCTAAAATATGGAGAAATGCACAGAATATTGCAGATTCTCTAACTCAACCTTCATTTTGATTTCAATAGAAAATGTTGAAGCTATTCATTCATTGCTTCCCTCTGTCTGACAACAGTCAATATTCTCCCCAAGGTTAATGGTTTGCATGTAAACATCAGCCCCCAACAGCCACTAACAAGCACCGGATCTATGGGTGCTGGTGACAGAATAATGGGCCGTCAATAGTAACAACATCATGAGCAATTAGACGGCAGCAAAAAATTTTAAGATGCAGATTTCCTATTGATTTTGCTGGCAATTCATTGTGAGGCCCTGTTGTGTGCTTAAAGAAAAAGGTATTGAGAGTGGTGGAATTCTCTCCAAGGTGAGACGCTGTCAAAGCTTGTGCGGAGCCTTTTGTTCACAGACAGTTGTTGAATATATTGACTAAAACATCTTGACATTGTTTGTCTTTCAGAGAAATAAAATGGAGCTTCATTTACTTGGTGTTTCGTCCCCTCACTATTCAGTCCTGCCTTGATCGATGGCCCTCAGATGGAGAAGCATTGATTGCCTAGTTGTGTGTGCACAGGTGTGTGTAGGTGTGAGAATGTGTAGGTATGAGTGTATCTCTCTCTTTCTCTCTCTCTCTCTCTCTCACACACACACACACACACTGGCTAGATGTGCTTCCATGGGAAATCACTGTGTGGGCATCTTGATTCATCAGCTGGAGGCCATCTTGTAGCATCATTACCCAGAGAGCCGCACACACTGTAGACAGCCAAGTCAATTTCAGTGGAGGAAAAGCAGCCAGGACCACAACATCAGGTATTCATGAGAAAAATTAAAGCAACCAGGTTTTATTGTGGAAATTGGTCAATCATCCACAGATAAAAGCTTGTTTGGTTTGTCCACGCAGCAGAAGGGTTCCTCTGAAATTATTGCCAAAAAAAAGTGGTTTGAATGTCAGCCGGAAGTTCCACAGAATGAACTACATGTTCATAGAGGGCTGGCTATTTTTAAAACAAGCGTCATCTATCTCTGAGAAGATGTTAAATTATATTGTTAGGTGATGGTAGACACATTTTCAAATTATTAGGCACAGGTCATTATTTGTATACTGTGCACGAAACATTCTGTGATATTCTTTATTCGGCTGCGAGCATGTTTAAAAAAAAAGTTTCAGCTAGAGAAAACCACAAAGACAAGTTTATTATAAGTCACACTAGCAACAAATTATATGCCCACTAAAGCTGTGCGTTCCTTCCCCTCAGTAAAAATACAGGTGCAATATGCTCTGCCACATTTTGGGGACTGGGAGGACTCCAGTCGAACCCATTAAATCCTAAACCAACAGAAACACGAACCCTCCAAAGGCCTTGTGGTTTGAGGAGAAAATATTGGCTCACAGATAAAGGATTCTGAGTTCCTGTGTTAATTGGTCGTTAGAGCGCCGAATTATCCTAATCCCTGAGTAAATGATTCATTACCTCACAGATGAGAGGCTAAAAACATTGCACTGGTCCATGAGAAAGACCCACAAATGACAGCCTTGGAAGTAAAAATTTGTTTATCCCTCTTCCCACAGGGAAGTTGGGGTTTAATCCATGCCGGGTGGCTAAATATATCTTGGATCATTAGTTTTTTATTTATTTATATATATATATATATATTTGGATCATTGTTAGACTGCCTCATATTGAAGATCTCTGTGTTTTTCCAGTTTTTATATGTGTTTTGGTTTCATATTTCTTGCTTTATAGATTTATTCATCATATTTATAGGTTGAATGATGACACTGCGAGCCACCATTACATTTTAGCTAGGGTGATTATGTTGCACCTTGCTTCATTTCTGGTTTATGTCGCAATTTTCACCTTTCACTACCTCGGCTGTGGCCACATTTGGACACCGGCCCACTTGACATATGGGCAGTTTGAGAAAATTGCATATGAGCTGCCATCTTTGCTAATATACTTCCCTGCCCTGGGATCATAATAGTTCAGGTGGTAGTCTTGGCACTCTTACTGTGCTGCTACATCATGCCTGCACTTACTGAGTTAATTTATCACTTCACACCATATAGCTGCATTCCTTACATGCTTTATTCAACTTGGAACAAAATGTCTTGTGTCATAAAGAACAAGATACCCCTCACATGGACCATACATATATTCAAAAATACTGAAATAACCTCTGGGTATATGGGACAGCCTCATCGCCATATCTCACACCAGGAACAGTCATTTGCTACACCTAGTGGACGTTTCACAGAATTACAGGCATTACATCATGCAGTATCCAATATAAGCATTGATAACTGAATCTCTTATGCACTCTGGTGGACACAAATTATATAATAAAATATCCATTTGTCTGGTAGGTGAAGGAAATTGAAAAGTTGCTGTCATAGGATGTCAGCTGAAACAGGTTAAAGTAAGGCCAAATGAAGATACAACATTATACAAGTTTGGCTCACCGACACCTGTGAAAGAGAGCAAAACATTCGTGTGGGACGGGACTTTGTGAGTTAGATGTCCAGTGCATTCAGCCCAAAGCCGCTAAGCAGGTCCTTGTATTTTTGGTGAATGTCTGTGCTCTTGTCCTCCCATCCCTGGCGAGCCACAGACAGCTGGGATGTCAGGCTGTCGAGGGTGTCCTGCGCAAAACATCAGCAGAGACAAGAAACTCAGTGGAAGATGATTTTGTTTTTTTTTTTTCCTAAAATCATCCTGTCACCCAGCCTGATATCCCGAGGAGTATTCTGAAGGAGGCACTGTATATCTCAGGTTCTGTGTGTCAGAATGCGGCTGACATGAAAATAACACACGAATAAGTGCCATATCACTGCTTTGTGGTTGACCCCATCTCCTTCTTTATTGTCTTAATTTTGCATCCAGTGTGAATGGGCTGGTGTGACTCACGTGCAGAATCCTCTCACAGTCCGTCTCCATGCCGTCCAGCTTGTGTCGGAGGTCAGCTATGGTGGCGTCCTTCTCCCTCTCCACAACTTCACGCTGTCTTTTCTCTGTCCTCAATTCCTCCTGACACAAGCCTGAGCAGGCACATGCACAGATACATGCTGTCACTTCTTATGTAACACTCGGGCTCTCCTGTGTCCCGGCTTATTAATGTACAAGTGTAATTAAGAGAGGGGTGTCTGTACCGAGCTGCTCCCTGAGCCGGCTGACCTCCTCCTCCAGCCTCTTCACCTTGCTGGTCAGCTCTGCTTGCATGGTCATGTACTGGCGACTGAGGACTACAACAACATTCATTGAGTTCTTGATGTAGCAATCAGCCCGGGCACCTACTTAATTAGACTTTTGTTTTTTCTCAAACCTCTAACACACCCCTTTTCTGTACTCTCATGAGGATCCACTCTTAATCTTATGTTTTTATTAGGCTATTTAAAAACAGACTGAGGATGCTTCATGCCCTCGCTGCACTGTACCTGAGTTGACGTCCCTGTTGTCCTGTCTCTCGTGCTGCAGCTTCAGCTCCATGGCTCTCATCCGTCCCCTCAGGTCGATGCTATCAGATCGGGCCTTCACTAGTGAATCACACCGTAAGGCTGGGAATAAATATAGAAACACACACACACACACGTGCATGAACACACGTAACAACACATAAGACAAATATTGACAGGCATAGCACAGTGCAAGGGCATCAAACAGTGCAAGGTGTGACAGAGTGATTTGTTTTGTTCAGTTGTAATAAATTCAAGATATAAAACAGTGTACATTTCAGATTTTTTAACAGGTAAAAAGCCATTCCACTTTATCCACCTTCAAACTGGCCATGGAAATAATATACATTTGCATAACTCCAGTCAGTGCGTGACTGATGTATTTGTCCTTTGGCCCGTGGATAAAACATAAATAACAAAACTCATTTTTAGCCCGGAGTGGCTCCTCACCAAGATGATCCTGTAGAACAGCTATATCCAGAATACTGCGCCGGTACTTTGCTTCCAAGTCATTTTCACCTGTGCAAAAGATAATAATAATACTAACTGTGAGGAAATGCATGAATCACACCAGCCCAGCCCAGAATCATATATAGATATCTTTTAAATAAAGTTACTTTTTTCTGTTTTCTCCCTCGTGGTGTTTTTTATTTTTGTTTTCCCCACTTTCTTTGGAGGCATGTCTGCTCCTCTGCTGTACTTGCTGTAGTCCCGTGAGCATACTACACACACACACACGCACACACACATTTGGCCTATTTTAACTACATGGTAAGGGGGAGATCCATTGTTGCTGAGTATTGGTTGCTGTGTGAGTTGCCATGGACTGACCCTCCACCTTGATTGATAGTTGACTGACTCCAGCGGCAGCCAATCACAGCTTGAACCGTGCGCTCGTGCCTTTTTAGCCCGTGTGGACAGGCCATGTAATTGGGTCTTTATTTTTAAGTGTGACATGTAAAAGCGTCCCGTGTTGTCAGGGGTGAACAAGGGACGCGCCGGGAGAATTAGGGGTTGCATTCAGAGTCCCCTGCGCGCTCTACGGATACTGTAAAAATCTGAGGCGCGCGCCCGGGCTACGTGCTTGTGAACGCGCAGCAAAGAAGGCGTGGAGTTTGGGGGGGCGAGGGCGAGGCAAACGGAAGGGGACGGACAGGAAAGGCAAGGGCCGCACATACACGTCATGGGGGGGAAATAGAAAAATAGAAGGCAATGTTTAAATTCCACTGTTATTAATTCGCCCCCTGTCCCCGTGTGTGTGAGCGTGTGTGACGCGTTGAGTTTCAATGTGAATGCATTTCCCCTCCTCAGTCACCGAGAGCCGTGCTGCTGTCAGCTTGGCAGCCGCACAGGGGAAGGCTGACAAGAGTGTCACACAGCCACACAACTTCCCGTCAAGACTGAGCGCAGGCGAGCAGAGCTGCCGAAAAAAGGGGAACGACATCGGGGCTTGTCACTGAGGAGGACGCACTCACGTCCTCACAAGCGGTGCCATCGTCCTCTAGCTTGAGGACGAGTGCAGACAGACAGGTCCTCTGCTTTGCTAATTAGCCTGCGTGGGACCCTGCAGAGAGAGAGAGAGGGAGAGGGAGACAGAGAGAGTGTGTGTGTGTGTGTGTGAGAGAGAGAGAGAGAGAGAGAGAGAGAGAGGGAGCAACGCAGCTAGCTGCAGCACAGCGGCTTGCAGGGTGTGTGAGAGAGACAGAGTGAGAGAGGGGGCTTGTGTTAACCACCATCGGGACATTTATTTACTAAACTAATGTTAGGTTAACTCTGATGGGATCCTTGCTCCTATAGAGACACCCCCCTCCCCACCCCCCCAGTCGGACCCTCGCTCGAATCCGCCGCTCGGGCGCTGTCCTCGCCGGGGGGTGCCGGATCATCGCCCGGTCCAGCTAACGTGAAGTGCGGGAGGCGGCTCGGTCCCCTGACCCCTACCCTGCCCTGCCTCGCCTGTCGCTCTGGCCGACCCTAGCCGAGCCCGAACATGGCAGGGAACCTGAAGAAAGGCGGGGGGCTCATCGGGATGATGAAGGATGCGTTCCAGCCACACCATCACCACCTCCACTCCCATCACCAGCCCGGGGCCGTGGACAAAAAGACGGTGGAGAAATGCTGGAAGCTGATGGACAAGGTTCGTGACGGATAACGCTAGCTAGCCGGGGAGCTAGCCAGCGCCGTGTGGGATGTCTAGCTTCAGACTGCTAGCTAACCTCAGCTAACTAGCGATTAGCCAGCTAATCTTCGCCTCCTGTGCCGCAGGTCTGCCGTTGCTAACGTTAGCCAGTCAGCTGGGGGAAGACACGGTTAGCTAACGTTGACTGTTTGCTAATGTGTAGTTTTGTACGGTGTGTGTCAGGATAACGTTACCGCTCAGCACTTTAAAAGGCACAGTGTGTGTGCACAGAGGCTGCTAAGAGAGGAACATTAGCACAGGAGCACAACAAGGGTTTCTTCAACACATTTGCTCGCCAGTACAGTGGGAGTCTTTGCTGACTAGTTGGCATGCCACGGTCTACCCATACCATTATTCTGCAGGGCTTGTGTTCATGTCCACAGACAAGTGTTATGTGGTGACATTTGACATGGCGAATGAGGCAGGGTGAATGTAGGAAACTTGTCATTCACGGTTTCAATTCAGACAACTTCTGGCAGTCCTTGTCATGTTTGAAAATATAAGGGATGCAAGCAGAGAAAGTGTCTCCAGTTCACTGCTGAAATGCAGTCTCTACACATTATAAGAAAGCCTTGTGTTAGCATGAAATCTGTCCATTAAACTAGGCCAATTATGCTGTTTCACAGGGAGGCTTTTTTTCACAGCTTCACTTCTCGGAAAAACTCTGTAGCTGCTTGACCCCCAGTTTCCTGTGAGATTTACACAGCATTATTAGAGTGAATTGGAAGACAAGACAGTCTTTTGTATCTCTTCTTCCTCTTTGAGGCCCTGTTTAGAGCATTGAGGTTAAGAGACCAAGTCCTTTTTTTACAAAGCTATTATTAAGAAGCCGCATTCAAGTATATTTTACTTCACTGGCATCTGTGGTAGATTGTCTGCCTCGAGCTTTTCTCCACATTTGTAGTATGAGGAGGTCAACTAACACAAACATGAAAACAGAAGTGACACTGCACTGTCAGCCGCGTTTTTTTCTTGCATAAAGTGAAGCACTTTGTATAATCAATAGTCTGTTGTGAAGAAAGTGAATATCTGTGTGTTTCTGTCACTGTACTTGCATCCTAAAGAGCAATCAGTAAAGCAACAGTGGATGACCTTATAAAGGCCTAAACCTCTGCCACGCTTGAAAAATCAGATTAGCTTTTGTAGTTAACAGTGTGGGAATATTTGACAGCATTCATCTGAGCTAGTCAACCTGAGAGGGACAACACCAGTCAGCTAGAAAGAGCGTCTTACCTTTGAAAGGCCTAGAAGTATGTTTACTCTACCAGATCTTTTAAAGTAGAGATGAAAATATTGTTCAGAGCTGTTTGAAGGAGAACCACGACCCAGCAGTATCCAGTACCTGTAGTATGTCTCTTTTAAAACACCTCCCACAGTGGAGGTTAAATGTGAGGAATCGCATAATGAATGAGTGCATAAGACAAACTCTTCCCCACAGAGTCGAGAGTCGGCTGCACCGGTCTTATAGAGTTCTGTGTTAGAAACCTAAAAGTGGGTTGAATTGTTTTTTTAGATAACCAGCATGTTCCTGATGCCGTCACTCAATTCAGCCACCCACTGCATCAAGTTTAAACATTGTTTTAATATTATATCAGGGTCATTAGTGTCCCATCACACTGTGCACTGTATGCTGTGTGGTTTTCAAGTCATCAGCCAAATCCCTGTTCTGAGTGACCTGGACCTGATATGAAATTACCATCAGCTATCAGCCAAATGCGAGTAAATATTGGCTACAATTAGCTTGTTAACTTAACCATCCAGTTTGGCGCATAGCCAGCGGTGAATTTCCGGTTATATTCTACTAAAAAAAAACGTGTTGGCTTTTCACATAGTGAAAGTAGTTTTTGGCTGGGTGTACGATACAGTAATTTCCGTCTTGTCCTTTTGAGCGCCAGTGAAAGACTTTATGAACGTTTTGTTTAAAACACATACAGATCGTAGCCTGATGTGTGTCAAATGTGGCTTTATTACATTGACACAGGGCTTATGCACCAAAATGCAACTTGGCATTTTCATTAGTGACTTCAAAGGGCTCCCATGCAAATATAAATTTTTAGATAATTTGATTAGTCATTTACGCAACATTCTTGGGTGTTAGATTGGTTATTGTTTTGGTTAATTTACAAATCCTCATCTTCAGTCTTCTCTTCTTCTGTTCTTGAACGGACAGTGGGGAACACAGTTTCTGTTGTTTGTTTGTTTTTTGGACAGCGCAGTTTTTTTTGTTTCTGACCTGTAGGAAAACAAGGCACAATATGGTCTGTTTGCAGTTAATTTCACACAAATTTCAACCAAGGTCACCATCTCTGCAAGCTGTCAGCCATTGTAAACCCTGAACTTTGGCTGAGTTTCCTTTGGATGCTCAGGTTTATCAAAAATAAATGGAGGCTTCTGATCAAAAGTCACGCCTGTCACAGATGTGGTGCACAGGCCGTTGAGGTTTAGTGAAACAGTTTTTTTTTTTTTTTTTACATTTGCTCCTCTGCACTAGGTGTTCCTATTCAGCCTTTACATGAGAGAGAGACACAGACACGGACAGAGACAGATGGGAGGAGGAGAGAAAAGACGAGTGGAATGCAGTTTAGCTTGGAGGCAGTCGACATTTCACCCCCAGACAATTGGCTGATTTGTATATGTGACGTCTGTGTGAGAGAGCATGTACTTGTTGTGGCTTTGCATGTTTGCACACAAGTTTTTGTGTATATGTGCATATGTGTGTGGTGGTTGATAATGTTAGTGGTGTACGACTTGGCAAGCGTCTTATCTGGTCTCAGGCAGAGCCAGCGTAGACCTGGGTTTGGAGGCCTGGAGAAGGGGTGGGGGAGTGGCTGCTTGGGGATGTTGGTGATACTGTCGGCCAATGAGCTTTCAGCTCAGTTCCTCACCTCGCCATCTCTGTGTCTCGGTCTCTCTCCTCTTTGTCTCACTTTCTCTGACACCATGGAGTTTAACGGAAGACCCTCAAGTATCAGTCCTTAAGGGTTCTTGAGCAAAATGAGTAATAGTTTAATAATTTAATGTATAAATATGATAATAATAAGAATAATAATATAGAATTTAAACATTTATTAAACACTTATTAATAATAAATATAGTTGTAATTGTTACAAATATTTTGTTGCAAATTTTGTTATTTTTTTTTTATTTCTTTTGTTATTATTCATTTATTTTGTTTCTTGTCAGTGTCTTTTGGGTAATTTTCTCTGAATTTGCTCACTGGCACTTTTTCATGTTTCTGAGAGAAATCAAGGTAATTTGCCCAGTTTTTCAATAGGGATGGGCATTTCAGGGAAATGTGCTATTTGATATTCGCAGAGAACTACTTTTACAATTTTTGAGAGCTCTGGTGTCAGGTCTGCGGCTTAACGAGAGCCAACCTGGGGGACCAGAACATGCAAAAGTTTAAAAGCCGCTGATATAGGCTCTCAGTAAAATGCACACAGTCTTCAGTAATCCAATGTGTAAACTGTCCTGAGGCATCTTTAATCTTTTTCTTCTCCTTCCCCTTGATTTAGCTTTCCCGGGTTGATTAAACCAGTGGTATCCAAAAGCACAGGCAAGGAAATCCAACTGCACATGCTTGCAGTGCTGTTCCTGCCATGTTTCTGCCATATTTCAACACTTTCGCGTGATTATCAGACAATAATTTGGCATGGCTTGCAAAAAATGAGCCATGTCCTGTTGTTGGCATGCAGTTGCTGGGTCATAAATGTTGTACAGAGCGCAGTTCCAGATCAGTGCAGGTTCAAGTCAGGACAAGGGACTCGGACAGGATTTTGAGAGGAAGTTTAGTTGTGTGTCTCCATAACCGCAAAACTTAGTTTGTGTCCACATTTGGCTTCAGTGCTAAAGTGTGACAGCAGCAGCCGTGTGCACACAGCTTTATGACTAAAAGTTCTAGGCTACGCTCCAGTGTCTTTTTAATGATCAACTAAGCGGCTCAGGCTCAGTGCAGCAGTACAGTGAGGTGGGCCAGGAGAGGTTGAACATTACTGAAGATGGAACATGCATGCTCTGTCTGAGCAGCTGTTTGGTTTGTGTGGCAAACGGGTTTGACTCAAGCACATTGTTGATTTATGAAAAATGCTCCCACGATCTGACCATTGACAGGGGAGGTGTAACTTTGCATGTTTTATAAGACTATCAGACAGAATGTTCTCCCTCAGTTCACTCATTACAGATGACACCCTCAGTGGTGTTAATGATTGATGCGAGTCAGGCTGTTCGACTAGAGGTATATTGTCTTCGGTAGGTGAGAATAAAATTTGTGGTTTGTTCTGGATTTACATTAAAATGTTAAAATGCTCTATGTGCTGAAGCAGCTCACAGCCCATACCAGTTTTATGTTTTGCCCCATCGTGACAGCATCAGTCACTTCTTCAGTTGGCCACATTTTAATTTTTGGCAGAAGTGGTGTAGCAGGTTCTGGGGACTAAAATGAGGAAGTGTAAACATAAAGACAACTTCTCTTATAAAGCTTTGAAAAATTTGCGAAAACAAAAGCTGCTGGAGCTTCAGAAATTAAGGATCAAACAGACTGTGTTTGCCTGTCATCAGTAATATGGTGATATCTAGAGTTGGAGCTGGTCCAGTCAAGTGTCGTCAGTATCAGGTGCCGATACTTATGCAGGCCACTCATCGGACATTGGTTTGACATTAGTGATCCACATACTAATCTAGATTCTGTAGTCTGATGTTTTTATGAAGTATAAATATGTAATATTGTAGTTTTAAGGCCATGGGCAAAATGTTGCAAGGATATCTAGTACTTCCTATAGTGTGAAGGGATAAATTATATTGGGCTGATGTAACCACAACAGTGACCGTGGTGCTTCAACAGAAAAGCAATACTAACAGCATGCACCTTAAAAATGTCTAAAATGTGTTACAGACATACAAATTTGCCTACTAGCATAGTAAACACTGTAGCTGGTTGTGAATTGTGGGCAGAAGACCCTTGAAACATGAGCGGGAGATCATCAGTTTAGCAGGGGTACATCCTGTGCTGGCTTCCAGATCTGAGTTTGGTGACTTTCATCATTTGATGGTAGACCTCGACACAACATAACACACCAACTTGACTAGCGATTTCCATGTCGTGCCATGAAAAGTTCAGGATGAGTCAGCTTTGGTCGAGGAGGGGTGTGGGTGGGCGGGCGTGTGCATTTACGAGCACAGGAAAGACTTTTTTTGTGCAAGGACGAGCTCATATACATAATACCAACAACAACAATGCAATAAGAATAGTAATTATAATGTTCAAGAAAAAAGAGCTCTGGTGTCAGTGAACTGAAAAAAATGGATCATGGCATCTGCAGTCATAGCAAATAATGCGGCTGTCAGCATTTTGGGGAATTTCTACAAAGAGGTGTGATCTTTGTAATAAATGAATGATGCCTAATTGGCTGCCTAGACATAACAGTGACTGTAGAAGGATGACTGCAGATATTCCTTTGTCCTATTCTACCCTTATCTTTTATGTAGGCTATTTTTTTCTATTTTTGTTTAGACTCCAGAAAATAGAAAATGCTATGAGACAACTCATCACAAAGCCTTAAGTGGCTATTTTGAATGGGTGGGAATAGCAAATGTATTTCATTATATATTAAATATATTCAGAGTCCTGACAACTCCAAGCTCAACCCTTTAATGGGGCTTTTAAGAGTCTTTTCTTGCACCCTTCGACTCTACTGTGGCATTTCCCATTCTGTATGTCTCCTATCGGGCCCCACTGACAGCATTCTGCACTAAGGATAAGTGCTCTAATACAGAACATAGCTGTATTACATAAGCAAAATTATACCCCACTGATGCACCAAATAGGAATGTATAGTGAAACCACTCTCTTTCTAACGCATCTGGTACCTTGTGTTTCTCTCGTCTACCTTCCTTTCTGTGCCCACTCCCTGTCTCTCTTGCCTCGTCTCTTCCTCCTCACATCCTCCCCCCTGTGCAGGTGGTGCGTCTGTGCCAGAACCCCAAGTTGGCCTTGAAGAACAGCCCCCCTTACATCCTGGACCTACTGCCTGACACCTACCAGCACCTGCGCACCATCCTGTCCCGATACGAGGGTAAAATGGAGACACTGGGGGACAATGAGTACTTCCGGGTCTTCATGGAGAACCTGACCAAGAAGACCAAGCAGACCATCAGCCTGTTCAAGGAGGGCAAGGAGCGCATGTATGAGGAGAACTCGCAGCCCAGGTGAGTGAGGCGATGCTGTTAAAACAGTGGAATAAGCTTAATAGGAATGAGAGTAATGAGGTGGACATAGCTGTTTAGCTTAATGCGATGACAGAGCCTAAAGGCCTTCTGCATGGATTCTCTGTTGTTTATCCCTCCAAAGCCTCAATTACTGTACAACCATTGTGTTTATTTTGCTTAATCCAATGGCCTGAGACAGTCAAGATCAGGTTGAAGTGCATATTCTTCATGACTGGGTAATCTCATCTGAGAACGTGTGACTACACATGTACAGATTAAACTGCGGAAAATGTTCGTAGCAGTTATCACCTGTTCCCATCCCCCAGGGGTGCTTGTATCCTGAGACATGTCAAACAAAGAGGAGAGATGTGTTGTGGTTTGAACATGTGAGCATCTGTGGTCAGAATGGAGCTCACCCTACAGCTGCCTGCCTGTCACCCTGTTTCTTTGCGCTTACATATCTCCACCATCTACTTACTGGTTTTTCCTTTGTCTACCAGCCTCTCTGTTTCACTACTGAGCTCTCTCTCTTGACATCTCAGAGAGCTTCGTTCTTCAACTCTCTCATCTTCTACATTCATGTCTTCCCTTTCACTTTCTGAAAGACACACAGGTGCACAGTCTTTCGTAAAAAAAAAAAAAAAAAAAAGAAAAAAGATCTGGTCTTTTGATTTTATGAGCAGAGAGACCGAGGGAGGCTTGATTAATAATGAAATTGTCTCCTTGTTCCCCTTGTTTTGGAAAAAAAAAAAGTAAGAAAGACCATCCTTTTGTAGACAAAAGACACAGCACACACACACTAGGGTAGATTACCAGGCCCTTAGAGCTACAGACTAGCAGCTGGATGGAGTCTTCCTTTACTTCTGCTCTCATGTCACTGATTGCATTTGATTCAGTGGATGCTGTGTTGTATTTAGAAGTGCAGCTGGCAAACATAGCTGTCACGGTCTAACATCCAGTCACATCCATCATATATTGCAACGGATCAGTGAGACAGGGAATAAGGAGGTGGTCAAGTAGCAATCGTCGTCCCAGTCAGGGGTTCCTCCAGAGCTGCCCCAGATTCTCTGGGGCTGTTGTTTGTCCTCATACTAGAAGGCCTCACAGAGATGAATTGCAGATGAAGCTTAACAATACACTGCATCCCTATGACTAGGTGAAGTCTGCCTGCAGTTGCTACCGTCTTCAGGAGCTCGTGGATTGGTCTGTTGGACAATGACACTAAGCATATATGAAACTGTTGCCTGGGGGGAATAGCAGAGCTGTTGCTCGCAGAGCAAGGGCCTGAATAGGCGTTCAGGAATGAAGAGCATAGATTTACACTAAAAGTTCTGCAAGCTCTAATTGGGATGACTTGAAATGCACAACATATGTAGGTCTCTAGGCTTAGGCCTCTCTTTACAGGCTTTGATCCAAATATGGTTCCCACCACAGGTAGTACTTGTATGGATAGTTCACTCAACTAATGTACAGTTCTGGTGTGCCATGCTAGTTGTTTTACATTACAGAATTGTTAGTACATTGCCTTCATATAGCTCAGATGATGTCCTGGTGTCCTAGACCTACTGTGGATTCTCTCTAAAGGTGTGTTCACACCAAACGTGAAGCAACTTTTTAATGTGGCACGATTACATACAAAGCCAAGTTTGAACTACCAAGTGTGTTTTTTTCCAATTATAAATTGGCCAATTTAACATACATAGTGCCACCTGGGGCTTGACTGTGTCTGTCTTTTATGAATTCTTGTTGATACATAGTGAATAAAATGAAAGAAAAAATAATATTGTACATACATGTAAAACTAAAATTTTAGACATGATTCACTGCATCCCTGTAACCCATGAAAACTGATCATGAGCAGAGTCGATGCTCACCAGTGGAACTACAGGCTAATAGCAGGGTGGAGGCTTTTCCTACCTCCTCTGTCACTTCAGTGTTGTCTAGATGTTTCCATTTAATCACCAGAACCTGTGGGCAGTCTTTCGGCTTGTGTGCCTTTTTTGTTTTGGCAAACACATAGGACTTGACATAGGCTAAAATTCAGTCACACCAATTTGGAGAGGGAAAAAAAGGCTTGACATCAAAGGCCCAGCTAGGCAAACATTACTGAAATAAGTCTTAGGAGGTTTATGTGAAGCCAGGTATGAGCAAGAGGGTGAATTGCAGGAGATGGAGGAGTGTGTAGTGGATCTCTCTGTAAATTTGGACAGTGAAGGCTTCAGCTTTGTATAAAAGAGCCTTAATTTGCAGGGTCAGCATGCAGTAGATTGCCCCACGAAAAGGTGCTGCACTGTTTCTGGTGCTGATGCATGTTCTCCTGCCTGCATGCGGGCGTCACAGAGTTTAGGAATCCTAACAAGTCACTTTAAGCAATTGTGAAAATGCTTACAGACATTACCAGAGAGACAGGCAACCTATAAGAGAATGTAATTCAAATACGTTGTCTGCCATACTAGCTCGAGAGTTTGCAGGTTTGACCCGACAAGCAGCTATGAAAAAGGGACCTTGAAGTCGGTGGAACATGGACTGACTAGGTTGCACCTCACCAGCCCCACTCTTGATAAATAAAGCTAAATTATTGCAACAGTTAAGTATGTATTATCATTATTATAATTAACCCTGTATCATCCTCCTGTGTATTAGTTTGACAATTTCATAAAAAAAATTATGCCATAAATTAACAAACAGAAAAGGTCAGAATAACATGATAAAGTCTGAAAGGATAGGTTCTGGTTTTTTGAAGTTTATTCCTTTGTTCCAGTCATGGGCCTGGTAGAGCGATGGGGGTTACATTTGTGCCTTGATCCATCCAGTGCTGGAGGCACAGCATGAATTCCACAGCTACACGCGTACTATACATTGTGGGCAAAGATAACATGGTGCTATGGAACATTCAATTTACAAAATCAAGCATTTGTTTAGTCACTGTTGCTAAATTCTCTTTTTGTTAGGATAACCTGCGTGGCGGAGGATGCCTTCAGGTGAGCCCTGGTTAGATCTGTCGGCTTGTTGTTGAGGAAGTTACTATAGCACTGCACCAATTAAAGGGAATTCAGCAAAGTGACTAAAATACCGCTCAGTTTTGTAAAGTGAACCTTCTGTAGCGCTATTATCTTTGCCTACAAAGTGTAGTGGGTTTTTGGACTGACTTCAAACAGGCTTCAAATAGAATAGACATCAAAAAACTCCAAACTGTCCTTCTAAGGCTTATTTCCATTGTGGTATCTTGGGAAAATGGAAAGGTGGCAAGGACACCCTAAGGTTTATTTAGTTCAGTATAGACTGTTTTTTAGCTCCTGTTCATTTATTGAATCCTCAACCTTTTTGTTGGTTTGTGATACATCCTCATCTTGTTGCTCAGTTCCTCTGTGAGGCTGTTCTTTGTCATCTGCCATGACGGTAATCTTGCAGACAGACAGCCTCATGAAGAGACCCAGAGAGAAGAGGAAGCTTCTATCTCTTGCTTCCCCCTAGTTTAATTATCTTGAGCTGATGGAGCCATTTGAGCTGTCTTAACCATTTCTTTGTGAAATTAATTTTCATCATCACTTCATTACACCAAGGGGCTGCATAGAAAGGAATTCCTGGTCAGAGCAGAGGAAACACACACACACACACACACACACACACACACACACACACACACAGTAGCCAAGCATTACATACAAAGACTGCTATTGTCTGTGTTGAGAAGGCAGTGGCAGTGACACTAACCAATGAGTATCAGCCCACTGGAGAATGCTGTGAAATCAACCAATGACTTTCAGCCTCCAGAGAGACTAGTATGTGGTTAGGCTGCAACTGAGAGCAGCACATGGCTCAGACTGAAAAGTCTATCCCTAAAGATACAGATAAGTCCTTATCTCACTGCCTAAGTGCAAAATCATTAAGAACAGTTTGATAACAGTCTGGTTTCACAATGTATCATTAAATTCAGACCTTACCGTAATGGTGGGACAGTGTTAGGAAAGTCACAACTTTCTGACATGACCGTGAATTGGTCAATTTTTGATAGTTGCTGACTATGTTGCAATGAAGGGGACTTCACTTCTGCATAGCGCTATTCTCAAATCACGTTAAAGGATCCTAGTGTCTGTGAACGCTGAGTGCAGCGTGGGTGGATATGCTATGTCATGATGCCCAGCAGATTTCTCGACAATGGCATCCCAAGAGATTCAGACCACATTTTTATCCCTGACCCTCCACACCCCTCAATATGAACTTGACAGATTCTTTTAGTCCCCCCTTAAGACATGAAATTCTGCAAGATGAAACAGAGTTGACGTAGTAAAGCACAAGCTTGGTTTTGTTTATTTGTTAAGCAAGCAACAGTGTGCAAAGCCCAATCTTGATTTTTGCAGCTGAGTTGTGTGGGTGAGAGGAGTCATAATGTTCTATATAGATGGAGGAGAGAAGGAGTGAGGGAGAGATGTTCATACGAGAAGAAAAGAGGGAGTATGAAAAAGTGAGGCTTACAAAGAGTGTGAGAGAGAAGCCTGGGAAAGAGACTGACAGCCCATAGTCAGTCAGCATGAACAACACAACACACTAAGCACTTCCTGCTTGTTTGCACCACTCACTTCCTCTTCTTGTTTTACACAGTTGTGGCAAGACATTTTACGTCCTGTTCTGATAGAGACACACTAGACGAATATAATGTTAATCCAACTTGATTACAGCTATAAAAGAGTGAATTTTGATTAGGTCAGGGCAGTTCCATGATTCAAGGAACGATATTTACACCAACTATATAATTCAAATGCTGGCATGTATTTGCCTGTGGCCATTTAGCTTATCTGGTCTACTAGGCAGTCAGTAGACCACACTGTGTGGTGGGTCAGTGGAAAAAATAATTTAACTTCTAGATTAGTAAAATTAGCCTATGAGTTTTGACTTCCTGCAGCTGCCGTGGCCCGTAGCTGAAACGGTTTAATTCCTCCGTGCTGAGACATGCGACAGAGACGACTGCGCTGTCTTGGCATGAATTGCTACCTACCAAATTTTATCGCTCTAGTTAAAGTGAGTGTTTTCATAGAGTCAGATAGGAATTATGGGTTAACCATTACTCATCTACAGTCCCCAAGCCGAGAGCAACACAGTAGTTGGGTTGATCAATGTGTCCACAGATAGTTCCCTTCGACCCCCTCCTCCCTGTATCTGTCCGGATATTGTTTTGACCTCTCTGTGAGAGCCTGTTTGATCTGTCTTCCTGGGCTAAGCTGCCGTTGCATCCTGACCACTGTCGATACATCCAGCTGCTCACAGGAAGTGGTGGGCTCTTAGACTGAAGGGTGATCCCTCTGCAATGTAGGACTGTAAAGCTTGGGAATCACAAAAAAGTAGAACAGTGGGCTGCCTTAATAATTCAAGTGATATTGTTAAGTCATTGTGAGTAATTCGACAACAGACTGAACCAGCTTGGCCCAAGCAGTAGGCTAGTATTATGTGGTATATTTTATTTGCAGCAGTCTGTACTTCATTTTGTCTAATTTGGCTTGTATCTCATTTCTGCACACCTAATTTGTCGCTGGCGTGAGGCATTAAGGCTGTCGGCTTTGCTTGAAAGCCCTACTAAAGCACTTCTCTGCCCTCCCCCTCCTCCCTTCCTTCCTTCCATCATCCCTGCTTCCCTTCACTGACAGCTTATAGGCCCAATCCTTTACACAATAGAAAAATGCATTCCAGGCATGCTTCAGTTATATTATTACAGTAGTCAGTAGAAGCAGCTTCTGGTCATTCAGTGTTCCCTGCATCTGAGCCGCAGCGGATGACCAGTCAGCAGCATTGATGTGCATGCTCGACCGAGGTCAAGGGCCTTGTTGCCCTGCCTCTGAGCTATGCTGGCTGCCATGCAGAGACGGTCCGTTAACAGTGATTTTTGACTCACTGTGATTCACTCTCCATGATAGCCACCACCCAATTGTTCTATTAATGTTTGTATAGTTAGTGACAGATAAGAAGTTATTTACTATAGTGCACAACAAAAATGGTTATTCTAAATGCTAATTCATTTAGAGTTTTTTTGTTCATGATATTAGATGTAATGTTAAATAAAATATGTATCTCTTATGATGACATTGGTATAGTGTGATATTGTCAGCTATTTCAGAACTCATCAGAAAAGGTTGACATGAAAATCCAAATCTTTGAGAGGGCAAAAATCATTTTATGTTTACTCCTGATTTAGGAGGTTAATATCTACATGGTTTGCATGGAGCCTGTTCTTTAGTAGCATGTGTGTACAACTGTCGCATCTGCTGTCATTGCACTGCTGGTTAGCTCTTCCTGCTTTTGCTGGGACACTTGTGTTTTCAGTTTAATTCTTGGGACCAGAGTTTATTTGTACCTTGGGTCACATCTAGCTGATGCTGTCAGACCTCGATAACATGGATCACAGCGTGAAATCCATTCTGCAGCTGTTTACAGTAAGCGGCGTCTGTGCCGTCATGATTGATGTAGTCAAGCCTTTGCAGACCAAGCACAACGTGTCATTGTACGGTACAGCACCTTTGCTATTTGCAAATGTCATCTGCACCGTTTGCTATTTTGGTTCGCCAAGAGAGCTCCATCCTAATTATGACTTGCTATTTTCTATAAACGTACCTGACATCCGTGTGAGACAAAGGTTTGTCTCTGCGAGCTTGGCTCCAGGCTTTGACTATCTGTACCCTCATCTTATCATCGTGGCTGTAACACTGCATGAAAGGTCGGCGCTCACAGCACTGGATGGAGCCACAAGGAAACGCAGCAGTGCATAACAATAATGCCATGCTGAGCCGATGACAGGGGAAAGTTTGCATGAATATTATCATTCAGTCCAGTTTGATCAGTGACTGCTGAGCTATGTTTAGCTTATTGGCTTGGGCACTCCCACTCAAATTTTATGACTGTTGTAGTAAATTATCCCATAAAGAGATACAGTCATTACCTGTGATAATAAGCATGACACGTTGCTAGTTTTGGACTCATTTCACATCAGCAGGTTCCATCACAGTATTCAATATTTAATGGAAGACCTGCTAGACGTGCCTGATAGGCCTCTGCGGTTGCCCTGTCTGGTTGGAAAAAGGTTGAAAACTGTCTAGAGATAGATAGCTTATGGCCCAACTTTCAAAGGAAAAAAATACCAAAAGTGAAGGTGAAGTTGACTGCTTATTTTTAATTATTAAAAAAAAGTTTAATCATGTTGTTTTGGGGCACCCTGGTGGCTCCCTGGGTAGAGCATGTACCCTGTGTTACTGAAGCTAAGCAGCAGCAGCCTGGGTTTGAATCCGGCCCAGACCCTTTACTGCATGTCATCCACCATGTCCTTCCTGTCTCTCTCCACTGTGCCTAATAGAGCAGAAATGCCCAAAACATAATCTTTAAAAAAAGGTTTTCTCAAGGAAGTGAAACACCCAGCTATTCTAAATGAGTCACTGCTAGTAATGCGCTCATCTGTTGCCTGTTTACACTCCACCGTAGACAAGAATTGGAATTTACGCTTTAGATCGAAACTGTACCAAACACAAAACGCCATATTTTGGAGTCTTGGGTCCAATTTGGCCCAGATAAGCTGAGACAAGCTTCAGGCCTAAAGCACATCAGTATCGCTAAACTGAGCTGAGGCCATCTCATGCCCAAAGACATTTAGCCTAGTTTTCACATCAAAGAAGCCCAGAGTGTTGCTTCATTCACTCTCAGATATGAGTCACACTGAGTGTCTTACCCTTTTTACACATCACTGCACAAACTGAGATGGATTTTAAAAGAATTTAGAGGGTAGCTAGTTAGTTGTGAAGGGGGTGGGATTAGATTGAAAGGCATTCAGTGGTTAGCCTAGCAGTCACAGGGTTATCAGTGGTAACACTGGAAATGGAAAACCTGGTTCACACTTTGGAGGCTGTGGGTGTTACAGCTTGGATTACATTGGCCCACACTTCTAGCTCTGGGCTCTACATGCAGATATAAACACACACACACACACACACACACACACACACAAAACAGCAGAGCATCATGGTTATTTATGTCGCTGCAGTATCAGCAAGCAGCCGACTCATGTAGTCCTCACCCTATTAGATTATGGTGATTAGCATGACGTAATCCACTAGCCTCTCTGCCCCACGGGGTACAACAACAACACAAGTGCTTACTATTTATTCACACAGAGATAAACGAGCTCAGATATGGCTATTGTGGTTTAGTGAGAGGATTAAGTGAAAACATTGTCTTTTTTTCCCACTTGTCTCTCCATAATAATGCGAGTATAACCCTGTCTAATTGGCATAACACTGAACAACTCATAATGGTTTCTGGAATAATGGTATTTTATTGATTTATTTTATGGTCTAGCCTATGTAATAAAATGACTTAAAATGCCCAGAGGAGTTGGTCTGCATTCTTTTGCACAGGTGTATGTTTGAGTATGTTATTTTTGTTCAGAGTGTGTGTAAGGAAGCAGTTAAGTGTGTTTGAGTGATTGCTCAAGTGTAATGGTGGATATGTGTGTGTTGTGTGTGTGCTGTCATGGCTGTTTCCTGATGGAGATCCGGAGTGAAGCCAGTTCCGGAGAGTTAAATTTATAAAATGATGACTGGGATGAAATGGGAACCTAGAATTTCCATCTAATGTGTGCTGTGTTCTCACTTTATAACTAGATTTTATTTTAACACCTGCATGTTTTTGCATTCAGCACATACACTTTCTCTATAAACCATGATCTAGCTCTGCTCATCTCCTCTATCGTCGCTTACACCCAGTTACAGCCTTGTTTGTGAGCTCGGTGCAGTTTGATCTGCACCTCAACAACATTTCCAGCATCACCAGCAGCAACAAATCACCTCACAGTAACGTGACACTGTGAAGATAACACAGCCGCATGAAGATAATAGAGCTTCTCGTGATCCAGTCCTTGATTCAGCCAGTCCAGACAGATAGACGGACTCTCACTCTGCACGGTTGACCCTTGCTGGCTGTGCTGTGATGCATTAGCGCAGTGCGGAGCCGCCTGGTTAGCTGTGCTACTTTATCACAGCCAGCAGGAAACAGGAAGGGAGCAGCCAGCTGCAAGGTCAGAGGTCAAGCTATAGCATGAGGGGGAGGGGGGACAAAAACCTAGTGTCCAGAGCCATTGGGCCAGAGAAGGGTTCGGCTTGTTGCCTTGGTAATCATTCGGAATGAAGGTGAGAGAGGTACAAGGGAGAATACTGCACATTTACGGTGATCCAGTGTGGGTTAGTGAGCCCCGTTTTCTGTATGTATAGCTCTAACCCACTGACTCCACATCCTCCTTGGCACAGCAGCTGAAACAGCAGCAACAGTTGTAGGGATAGGCTATTGGAGCGCTGGCTTCTGCCCAGTACACACACCAACTACAGAGCTGGCATTGTAGGAGGCAGAGGGACAGAGGCGCAGAGGGAGGGAGGGCGAGAGAGATGCTCTAACAGATACTGGCTTGCTCAGCTACTCGTGAGACTGGATTTGAACCTGTGTCTCAATGAGAGTTTTGACACAACTTTCAGATTTTCCTTCTCTCACAGTCTCTCCCCCCTCAGAGATGCAAACACAGAGGAAAGGCTCACACACAGGGCATTTCTCATGCCAGAGACAGCTGTGCCACCCTGGGAGCTTGATGCCGTTCACTCCACTGTTCGCCTTCACAGCATATTCTCTCTCTCACTCTCCCTCTCTGTCTCTCTCACTCGCGCTCTTTATCTCATACCCTTCCTCCCTCCCCCATATAACGCTCTGAACATCATGTGGTTGCCTGTTTCAGAGAGGTGCTGCCCACTTTGTGCACCTTCTCAGGATGCTGCAACCAATAGCGATTGGGGGGAAAAAAGACCTTCAGTCTTAGTCTGAGTCATGCTAGCATCATGTGACACCTCTGAGGAGCACTGCAGGACTCACTGCAGTAGAAACATGTTAAGGTATGATGTCAAAAAACATGTAGTTTGTATACAAGAACATCCTAACATAGGGAGTAATGCATTGTTTTGTATGCGGAAAAAAACAGATGAAGCTTTTCAGACAGGCCCATCTTAAGATAAGATAATCAAAAGACCTTATTACTTTTGTTTGTTGCTTATTCTAAAGTTGTATACGTGACACACTCACAGAAAAAAGGTCACAATAATGACAAATTTTACAGCCAGCCAAATACCATCAGTAAAATACTTATTGATTCAGCTTTTGCTTTTTAATTGGCCTGTATTGATAGTTTGCTGATATATTGGTCCATCTCTAACAACCAACATGCCGAAGTTTTCCCAGACAAATGTAGGCCATGTCCCCACTAAGCCAGGTAAATTTGAAACTGGTGTTTTCGTGTTCTGTCTGCACAATACTACTGCAGTGTTCTTGGACCGTTTTCCAAGAGCCCACCATGACAATCCCATGTGTGTGTTCTCAAAAAGCTCTGTTTTCCTTCTCTGCACAACAACACCAGACTCGTGTTTTCAAATTTACACAATTTGGAGAGCATTTTCAGAAAGCTCTTTTTTTTTAAAGCCAAAATGAAGAGAAAAAAAAATAAGCATCTTCAAATGTACCATTGCTTAGAGTAGACTTAGTGGACAACCTTGAATTAATTGCAGTGTGTCATCCATGATAGATTTACTGTATAATGCAGCCTAGCTTTAGTAACCTATGGTCACAGAATTTCAGAGCATATTGTGCCCTTTTAAAGTCCCAAATGTTGATATCCAAGCTTATTATTGGCATCAGTCAATTAACTAAAAATGAAATTGAGTCAGGGGGTGTGGGTTGAAAGGGGGAATTTATAAGCTTGAGGATTTAACTGGCCTCAGTGAATGTTGGAAGTACAAAAATGAGGCGAGTGGATAAGTGGATTCTTAAGACAGTAAGCGAGCCTAGATGTGCAAATGAAAGCTTTGAGTGAGGGGAAGATTAGCGCTACATACAAACTTGAGAGAGGATAAATGACTTCATACGATTACGCTATAGATGAAAGAAGAGCATGGGGGGAAAGGGGAGGGGGGCAGGTAGCTGCAGTTTAGATAAAAGCACAAAGTAGAGAGATGGTGACAGAAGAATGAATGAGACTGCAGCTTTAAGGCTCCGTGGGCCAGTAGGGCCAGGAAGCAGAGGAAACACAGGAGGACCTCCTGCTGAGACGATAGCTGTTGAAGAAAGCAGTCAGAAATGCAATGTCACAAAGCACATTTGGAGCTCGTCTCTGTGGAGATGACACTGGAAAGGAAAGATGTTAACAGCTATGACTACATGAGCTCCATTGGGAGATGCCTAGAGGAGCTGAAGGTCTCATTTTCCACATTGCATCTCTAGTGACGGTTGCCACTGACTTCAAAGACATCACAGATCTGGGTTTGGCTTCAATTCGTAGCTGTAGATTTTAAGCGGACAGCGCGGCTCAATAGATTAGTCAGCCAGCTGCAAGACCATTTGCTGTTGGAAGAAGGTTTTACTGCTGAGCGCGTAAAAATATAACCCTTTTAGTGCACGCTGCCGGTGTAGACCTTGCATATTCTATCTTCCATATTTCTCATGTGCGCTTTCTTTGATATAAACTCATCCTAACACGCACTTGCCTGTTTTGGCCGGGTCTCAACAACACACTAATCTTACTCACTGTAGCCCATCCATCCTCAGTCACTGTCCTCCCTCCTCATTCACTCTTTCCACTCCTCCCTCCCTTGCTCACTCATAGGGTGCATAGTGTAGTGTGGGGCAGCTGCGATGTGGCCACCCTCACATTGCTCTCTCTCATGCATGTCAATTCACTCTCCCCGAGAGCCAAGCACAATCCCCCTCTGTGCTGCCTTGTAAATCACGGCTTTCTCCTCATAACACTCCTAATGCTCTGTTAGGGTGTTGGAGCACGGTGGCATGGTGCTGCTTCCTCCTCTCCTCTGCTCTCCTCTCCTCTGCTCTCTTCTCCTCCTTTACTCTATCCTCCTCTCTTTACGCTTCCTTTCCTCTCTTCTCATCTGCATGGTTTTTCCCCTCTCCTCTCTATATTAATTAGCAGGCATTTTGTTGAGTTGTAGAAGCAACCAAGGACAGCTCTCACAAAGAGAAAATGCATAGCAAAAACTAAATTTCAGTGACTGCAGTTTTAATGCAGCTGTGGTGCTGTAGGCAGTAATTCTAGTTTTGTCCTGTTTCTGTTGCTGTTTGGGTCTAAGTTCTGCTTAAATTAGATATGCGTCAATATCATTTTAAATTAACTGGATATTCAAAATGGATAATTAGTGAGGGTGAATATGTAAACTTCAAATAAAGTGAATAAGTGAGATTTCAGTGAATGAGTGAGGTCTAATGACATTACGTAGGCTACGTTACTAAGTTATGTAGAACATTTCTGGCCCTTTCTGGAAGATTGCTTTTGGATCATTTTATGAGAAAAGACAATGACACTTGTTATAAACTGTGCAGTACAGTGCTAAAATACAGCTGCAGCACCAGCAACAAGCACCCAGTCCATCAGCCGAAGGCAAAGAACACACAACAAACAACCCTCATGTCATTTTTACCGGGACCAGCAAGGAGATGTGACTCATGTTGTACTTAGGACGACACTCAGAGGATCTATACAATGATAGGCTTCTAATGAGCATTGCTGAAGGCAAGGACTGTCAGCTTGTAAACTACCTTGAGTCAGTCTGTGGTGATGCACCACGGCTAAATCAATGCAAACACAACACTGGACAAAAATCAAGGTGATCCAAGACGATTTGCTTTGGCCTGCACATGATTCTGAAGAGTGCATGACACTCATCACAAAGAGTGTTTTGGAATGCCAAAGTGTTCTTTAAGTATGTGCTTGTGCATCCTTATCCTGGCCTTTTATGGAAATTTTCTCTAATGATGAAGAACTCATTGACAAGAGAGTGTCCTCCTCGGGTCTTTATTAATCACACCTGCACCGGCGGGCTCAGGAAGCCATCAGTCAAAGTTTCTGGCTGAATGAGCGCCGTGCCCTTCTTACAGTCCTCCCATACATTTGTAGACAAAGGTTTTTGTGTTACATGTAGGTTTACAATGGTTATTCTTCCATACATCAGTCAGTAATGATGTTATCACATCATGTGGTTGTCAGGCTTGCCTCTCTGCTCATAACTAATAATTGCTTGTCAGTAGTCAGTGTTGCTCTCTGCAGTAGCAGGTAGGCCACGTGCCTACCTCAGGGAACATCTGCTGGTCGTGAGAGTATACGAGAAAGAGGTTAGCTCATCCTTGGGTTATTGTCATTACTCTATGGTTTTTGTCCCGCTCTCATCTGGACAACAGCCAGCAAATTTAAGACTGCAGAATATAGAGATTCATAGGATTGCTTTCAGACAATGTGAGGTTTTTGAATCCTGATAAGCATCATATTTATTTTGCTATAAGTTAATGAGCACATGTTAGACATGAGTACAAACTGAATATGATATTAGCCATATGAGCACATGCCAGAAAGATAAGTAAAGGATGAATAAAACAATATGGCAATAATCTTCCTCCACAACCCTATATACAGTACAGTCAGTTAGCCACATTGCATTAAGGCCGGTACACTGAGTGATAATCTCGCTGCAAACTGCTCCACCCAGCAAAATATTTTGCATTGCCACAGGTAGCACTGACATGTTCATTCTGATCATTAATTACCATGCCCTTCACAATTTAAAAAATGTGTAGCTTACCTGTGTATTTAGTAATGTCATAGTATGGTCATATTGTGTGCCAAGAAATACTGTATTTTCACTTCATAATCGATATGAAAAGCAAAGATTTATCGGGTAGGCATGCATTCCTCCTTGTAGACACTAACAAGTCATGTTCAAAGTGGGGAAAAAAGAAATTTCTCCCAGTTATTAACTCTAAAACTCAACCAGCAGGACACTGTGTGATAGGCATGATGGCGAAGTGACCAGCAATAATGGCAACCGCCAGCTCTAAACATGCAAGAGTCCGTCCATTTTGACAATTTGGAAAGTATCAAACGATTTTCAATGTAGCAAGTCCCTGGGACCCACAGGTGGTCATTTGAAAACTTTACCCACGAAACAATTTCACATCATCATCACATACACGCTGTAGACTACCTAACTCGCAATTTTCAGAGTTGATGTGGCTGCTTTCGTCAGAGTGGGAATTGTCGTTCTCTTGCTGGCGGAACAGGATTGATTCGGTGAAGGAGGCCGAGTCAAAACAGAGAGACTCAGCTAGCTTACCTTTCAGTTCAGTCCCAGCTGTGTTGAAAAGTTGAAAAGTGAAATACTGCTGCTTCCCATTCACGCAAACTGGGAAGTTATGTGTGCAGATAATCCATTTTGTGAATCATGTGACTTCTTGCACACATTCGTTTGCATTAGAAAACACACTTAACTTACCAGCTCAAGTCACACGTCTTCCTGGGCACTGGGTTGAAAACAAAATTTAACTGGCTGTTTGGGTGCGCTGTGGATATAATGAGGTGTCTATGGATATTCTCATTTGTCCAGGTCATCGTTCTCTTTGGGCAAATTGAATCGTAGGCAACTGGACTTGTATTTGCCCCTTGGATAAGAGGCGAAACGTCTTCCTAAGACAAATACAAATCCAGTTGCCTACGATTCAATTTGCCCGAAGAGATATAATGAGGTCTTTATTTTAATGGCAGCCAAGGCCTCACCGGCAGAGTCACTCTGTTTTGAATCAGGCTCCCTCGCTGAATCATCCAATCCTGTTCAGTGAAGGAGAGATAAGGCACCGCTTTAGCATTATTAGGGTAAAAATAGGCTGTGTTCCTGGGACACATCAATGGTGAATTTACTGCATCCTTTTGGATTTTAACGCATCAGGGACGCAGGACACGCACTGTTCACCATCCTGCCCTTCGTTGACCTTTGGTACTAACTGCCACAGATATAAATCAGTGAAAGTGAAAGAGCATTTCAAATCAATGAACATTGCCCCCAAAGTATGTCCTCATTATGAACAAACTAACATAGCAGCTGTCCACCAAGTGTCAAGCTTAAAAACGCACAGTAATTTATGCCATAGATCTGACATTCTTTGCATAGGGAAAGGCTAAATGCAAATATAGTTTATCTTTTTTACTCCATTAGAAAATCGCACACATAGTGTTAAAGACAAGTGACACCTTTATCTGCTCTTTCCTCTTGCCCCTGCTTCCTCTCTCCTCTTCCTTTCCCACCACCATTCCTATTTTTCTTTTCCTCTTCCTCTCTTTTCCCCACATCCTCCTTTTCCTCCACCCTTTTCCTCATTTATTTATTTTGAATCATCTCTTTCATAAAACTGTACCACAGGCTGACAATACTGCAACCACAATGCACGACAAAAATGCTGAATCTCACTCTTTGCTTTTCTCTCCTGCAGGCGAAACCTGACCAAGCTGTCGTTGATCTTCAGCCACATGCTGGCTGAGCTGAAGGCCATCTTTCCCAACGGTCTGTTTCAGGGCGACAACTTCCGCATCACCAAGGCAGACGCTGCAGAGTTCTGGAGGCGCGCCTTTGGGGACAAGTGAGTCAAATTACACTATAACATAATAGCACTATAACATACCATTTGTTCCCAAACAAGGGACCTGTTACCCCCCTGTGGTCCCTTAAGGAGGCTAAATACATTTTGGCAAATTAACATTTATTTAATTTACTAGACGTTAATACAATGAAAGAATGACTATTCTAATGAGAGATTTCACTGAACACATTATTCTTACTCATCCTCATACAGGTGATATTGACAAAAACAAATCATTGACTGATGGGTTTGGCAGCATGTTGTACCTTGGGGTTCCTGAAATATGGAATTATTTTATTGGGAAAAATGGCCATCATTTACTGGAGGTATGACAAGGAGTGGGATTTGGCACATCTCAGCCTAACAGGGTCAGCATTTGATCTTGAAGTTTTTAATCATGGAAGTTGAGTTTAACTCTAAAGCAAAGACATTTACGAATCCAGGCTTTATAAAATATAACGTCATGGAAGCATTTAAGAACAATGACTCTAAGATTTAGCTGGGAGAACTACAATAATTTATCATATTGATCTATTTAACAGCACCTTAACAGTTCCTGCTCTACTTTGTCCACAGAAATGTCAGTATAAGAAGATTTGAAAGTTTTTTTGGCATCCATATTAGTCCAGGCACTTTCCAGAAAATTCCAGCCTCAAACACATTAAAACTATTTAAAAACAGGGATTGTTGATTTACGTTGCATTTCTGTCGCTGTTGTGTTATTTGATGTTGTATTTTTGTTATTTCTCGGTTTATTTGTCAAAAGTGAATCCACTGACGTCACTGGGGGATGTTCTCCGCACAGCTAGGAAAAAAATCGTAAATCTTAAACAGATGTTAGCTGACATATTTCAGTTTCAATCGTGAAAAGTAAACCAGCAACAGTTTCTTTGTAGACCAATTTGCAGCAGTGTGAAACAAACAGGCAGGGAGAAATCCAGCACAGAAGAGGGAGAGAACACTTCTTTGGTCCGTTAAGCTCCATTGGCCCTGCAGCAGCTCTTTGTGTGCATCTTCTGTTGCAATTTAACAATGGATTGCAGCATTAGAAACACAATGTAAATCACCAACCCTGTTTTTAAATAGTTTTAATGTGTTTTAGGCTGGAATTTTCCTTTCTAAGGCATAATGATTTAATGGACCTTACCCATGACTAACACATTAAAGAACCATTCAAAGGACAAAATGACCCAAAGGTCCACTAAATGCAGATTTGCTATGCAACAAAACAGCATGCATGTAGTTTATATTCACCATTGTGAATCAGATTAAATTAGTGCCAGACTGATATGGGATTTCTGGGACCATTACTGATTTTTAGAGGGGAAAGATTCACCGATTACCGATGTAGCAACTGATATAGTGAAGTTTTAAGCTGGAATGTAAATAGACTTTTTCTATGTGTATCTGCTTTCTTTAGCAAATTTCCTTTATTGAAGAATATTAAACATTGTTATACATTGATAACCAATTCTAGAAATAAACTAAACTAAAAATAAAGAGTGAATACTTGCTAACTAAACATCAGTACTGTTCAGTGTCACTGAATTGCTGACCATTCAAATAAAGTATAAATTTCAAAAAATGGTCACACTACAATGAAATGGCTAATAGTTGGGCTAACATCATTGCACATGAATAAAATGGTGCTCACTGAAACCGCAGTAGTTTCAGCTTTCAGCCACATCCAATTTAACTCAAAAACAGAAATAAACCATTTTAGAATAGGTAAAAATAAGTAGCACATTTACTTGATGCAAAAAAAAACTGCATTGTTTTACCATTAGTTGGGCATGGCTGCAATGTGGAGATCTGTGGGTACCGATCGAACCCAGTTTCATTCAGATATCTTGAGGTGAGAGGTTAGAGGACCCCGTTGAAAATAGCTAAACCCCTTCGCCCAAATTTAGCTTAACTTTAGAGCATGATTTATTTTCCTTGCTAACCTGCTGCTGACATGCTTGGCACCAGTGAATTCCTTAGGTCATCTAGCTTTTCATATCAGCACATGTCAGTTAGTGTATGCCAATATTAATATAATACCAATATATCTATGACTGGCCAATATCAACCACATATGTCAGTTGGGCACTAGTTTAAATCATGATGCTCAGTTTCTGTTTCAGTGTGCGCTTGGGGGTATGTTCATGTTTTGTTGTCATGCTGTGTTTCAGGACCATAGTGCCTTGGAAGGTGTTCCGTCAGTCTCTCCATGAGTTCCATCCAATCAGCTCCGGGCTGGAAGCCATGGCCCTGAAGTCCACCATCGACCTCACCTGCAACGACTACATCTCTGTCTTCGAGTTTGATATCTTTACCAGACTGTTCCAGGTGGGGAACGGGCATTTGTGTGCATTCGCTTACACACACACACACACACACACACACACACACATACAGTACACAGCACTTCACTTATTCTATTATCGTTCCCTTGTGAGTAAATGAGAGAGACAAAAGAGAGAGAGAGAGAGAGAAAGAAATGGAATGAAAGAGAAAACAGAGACAGAGAGCAATTCATAGTGGTCTATTAGCCTGGTGTAGGAAACAAATCTCATTTGAGCAAGACATAATGAACTTTAGCTCATCTGCCACGTCTTTTTTTGGATAACTCTATCAACTTGTTACAAGGATGCCTGCTGACTTCCTCACACTATCAGATGGGACCAAGACAGAAGCTTACCCCCTGCTGTGCTCACCCATTCAGACAGAACCGTTTGGCTCGTTGCGATGCTGTCAGCCTGTTTAAGTTGTTTTGTTGGGTTTCTGCTGTGTCCTCATGTGGGCCTTACAGGCCTGTGTTTTGTTGTTACTGTTTTTTTCTTTTGACTGTAACCATCCAAAGAGTCACATTGACATCTTTTTTTTCCAAGGACACTTGACATTATACAAGATTCCCAGGTTACTTTTTTACTTCAAGAAAAGGTTTATAGAGATTGTGGAACCAGTTAGTGCTGAAACTATTGAATCATACAATTGATTGAAAATTTGTTGGTCATAATTTTGATTAATCCCTTTCGTTATCAGTTAAAAATACCAAACATTTGCTAGTTGTAGCTTCACAAATGCTAAGGTGCTCTTGTGTTTCCTGTCATAAAATAGAATAAATTATTAATCAAACATGATAGATTAATCCACATGAAAAAGTCATTGCAGCACCAGAACAGCACTGAGAAGAAGCAGGCGGTGTGGAGCTGTAGATTGGTATTGGCATTGCAGACCTCGCTACCAGAGCACAGCTCATGATGAGGGAGCTATGGTGCAGTGCTGCATCCAGCCAGGCTTTTATTCTTTGCAATGATAAACATGAGGCAGTGAAGAAACAGCTTTGTTTGTGTTTGGGGTATGTGCATTCTTGTCTGTGCATATTTATGTGTGCATGTGCTGTGTACCACTTATCAAGGTCCCTTTGCTCATCAGTGTGTCAGTGAACCTGCAGGAGGAAAGAGGGAGGATGAAAAGGAAAAAATGGTTGGCAGAGAGGAAAGGGAGGGTAGGAGGCACGTTTACCAGACATCATCCTCTGGGCTTATCTATATAATATAGTGCCAGCAATTAGCATCAACATTGTACTGAAGGAAAAACACAGAGGAATTATGCCATGTCTTGTCTAAACCTGACCATATACATTATATTAAAACCAATCGCAAATGATTTGTTGATTATACCCTGGATGGCATTATCTCTTGCTGCTTGTCTCAGGCATAGATGGGCTTAATGAAGCCTAAACAGATTACAGGCCTACAGACATTTCCTTTCACACTCCCTTATATAGAACAAGCCCTCTTATAAATGTCCTCTGAAGAGGAAGTGAGCCTGTGGCCATTTTGAGCTTTAACCTCCATACGGTAAATGATGTGAAATGATATGTCCCTTTTTTCTCCTAGTTGAGATACATTTAAATGTCTCTCACTACATGTGTGTCTTTTTAGGCCAGTTAATTTGATACATCGGTAAATAGTTAATTTCAATCAGTCAATCAGACTTGATTTATGTAGAGCATTTAATACAGCATGCATGGCTAGAAGAAGAGTAATGCGTTAAAAAGAAAGCAAAAAAAGGAAAACTAGTATAGATAATAAATAAAACCTAGAAAAGTGCAGTTTCTGGGGAAACTGCAGGGGAAGCTGGAAGCAGCTTAAAATGAGAGCCACAAACTGCCTACTGGTTGCTATGGTGATCAGGGTGGTTGCTAAGGTAGTAGAAGAAGGAGTTGAAGTACCTAAAGAAGTACTAAATGTAGTACTAGAAGGGGTTGATGCAGTTGAAGTAATACTAAATGGAAAAGTAGAAGCAACTGCAGTAATACTGAATTCAGTAGAAGTTGAAGGGGTTAGAACACTTGAAGTAAATGTAACAGTAGAAGGAGAGTACATACTTGATGAAGTATTAAATGTAATAATAGTTGAAGGGATTGAAGTGCTTGAAGAGGTACTAAAAGTAGTAGGAATACAAGTATTACTATTACAAGTAGTACTAGAAATAGTAGCAGCAGTAGTAATTCAAGAGGTTGAAGCATTAAAGGTGGTATTGGAAGGAAAAGTAGTTGAAGGGGTTGAAGTACTTGAAGTAGTACTAAATGTAGTAGTGGTACAAGAGATTTACATGCTTGAGTAAGTACAAAAATGTATTGGTAGTTGAATGGGTTAAAGTGCTTAAAGTAATATTAAATGTAGTAGTAGTAGTATAAGGGGTTGAAGCACTTGGAGTAGTACTCAATACAGTGGCAGTAGAAATAGTTGAAGTATTTGAAGTAGTGCTAGAAGTAGTATCAGTAGCAGTATTAGTAATACCCAGGGGTTAAAATACTTGAAGTGGTACTGGAGGTTGTAGTAGAGGAAGGGGTTTAACTTGTGAGTGGGGGTCATGTGACCGCTGAACTGAGAAAGAACAGGAGCACAACCTGGGGAAACCGGTGCGCCCGCTAGTCATCTGACTGAAAGCTGAAACAGGATATAAGCTCAAACAAACACTCTAAATTCAAAAATAATGTTAATGTTATCATTAAAAATGTGAATGTTTCCATAGTAAATATGTTTATGTTTGTAAGGACACCATCAGGAGGGAGATGCAAAAGGAGTGTTACTACTGCTGCTATTGAGGAAACTTTTTGCATTTTGCTCTTAAGTTTGACTTTGTCATCTCCTGTTGGCAAAAAACTGTATTTTACTTGAAACAGTGGCGCTTTATGCACAGCCACCTCTGCAGTTCATTTACAGCCTTGCAGAGGAATTAACAGTGTGGTAATTCTGCTTTCTCACAAACTGTGGTGACAGTTGTGGTATAACCACCTACTCACAAACACACTCACTCACCTATGAAGTAAATTGGCTTATTATTTATACAAATGTCTCCAAAAGCATTACCGCCTTCTCGTTGTTGGACTGAGTGTTGAAAAAAAAAATGCACTTACTTGAATAGTTTGCTTGGGGGTGCTTTAGATAGCGTTTGCAGTTGGTTGTAAAAGCGTAGCTGTGCCTTTTTAACCTACTCCATTCTGTGGCTCTAGAAATGCCAGATGAGTCACAGGCAGTTTAAAGTGTTTCACATTTCGCCAAGGGACATTTCTACAAGGTGTGACCTAGGTTAAAATGACCATTATGTACAGATCACACTGATGCTCAGGAAACTGTTTTAGCATCCATGATTCAGTATATTTCTCCATTACTGCGCTCATGCTGTCACTGCAATGTCCATTCACTCACACGGTAGATGACTCCCTCTCTCTCTCTCTCTCTCTCTTTCCCCCTCTCTGTCTCGTGTGTGTGTGTGTGTGTGTGTGTATGTGTGTGTGTGTGTGTGTGCGCAGCCTTGGTCATCTCTGTTGAGGAACTGGAACAGCCTAGCAGTGACTCACCCAGGGTACATGGCCTTTCTCACTTACGACGAGGTCAAAGCACGGCTACAGAAGTTCATCCACAAGCCTGGCAGGTGAGACACAAAGGGAGACGTAAGCACACACACAGACACACACACACGCACGCACGCATGCACGCGCACTGCGATTCATGCCAGGTCAGTCTATTGTCAAAACACAAGCAGCAGTGAGATTTGGTGACATTTGCTCCATGGTATGAGCTCATTGTAGCCATGACTGTACATTTCTCAACACCCTGCATATCTTAACAAGCCCTGCCCTCACTGTCAGCGCCCAATTACTTACAATGAATTCTGAAGTTCATTGGCTATTATTAGTCTCTGTAGGCACATGTTTTGCCAATGTGAGCAACACATACACACATTATTTGTGTTACCACTGCCACTTTCTGTTACCTGAGCAACCAACATATGAATGAGGTCATTCACAAGTCCGTCTAACGCCTGCATGGACGCTCTCACAATCACACACATACCCATACAAACACAGAAAACATGAACAAGCTTTGACGTAGGAGGGCACCAGTTCGGTCTCAGTGCCTTTTTCACATGCTGGTTATGCTATGGTGTGTGGGTGGGTGTGTGTGTGTATGTGGGTGTGTGGGTGGGCGCGTGTGTGTGAAGAAATCAGGGCAGCATGGTACTGGTACCTAGCATCAATGGCCTGATTGTACACAGAAAGCTGATGTCACCTCTGCATAGGGCCACGTGGAAAGCAGTGCTACTCAATGACATTCACACTTCCAAATGCTCATTTGCTAGGATATTTCAATGTATGTTTTAGTCTGTATAGTTGGAATTAGATGTTTTTATGGCAAGATGCAAACAATGTGTTTTAAACAACAGGTTATGTAATGTGCCTAACGAGTAGGGACAGTTTTCCCCCACACAGTTGAGTGTTTTTTGAGGGCATTTTTATTGTGCTCCACCAGTTTCCTTTGACACAGCGACAACATATCTTATTTCTCACGCCTGTTTCCCCAGTTACATCTTCCGACTGAGCTGTACGCGGCTGGGCCAGTGGGCCATTGGCTACGTGACAGCAGACGGAAACATACTCCAGACCATTCCCCACAATAAACCCCTCTTCCAAGCCCTCATCGACGGCTTCAGGGAAGGATTGTGAGTTCAGCTGCACCTTGTTTGTCATCCTTAATATACCGTTTTCTTTCTTTAGTGGACTTCTCCTCCACCTCTGCTTGTTCACTACCTCCCTGACTGGTCCTGGATCTTTATTTGATGTCATTGTAATAGATGATCTCACAGCTAATCTTTGTGTCATAGACAAAGCTTCTCCTTTTTTCCTCTGATTTCCCCCTTTCTTTTCATTCATCTCTGTAACTGTGCTGTTTTATTTCACATCCCACGACTGAGTCTGCCTCTGAACTCTAAACCAGCCGAGCCATATCATATTTCTTGTTCCCATCATTCCACTGTTATCATAAGCAGAATAGAGATGCTGGTTTATAATGCTCTGCTCTGTCAGTGGCTCAGCTCACTGGTGCAATACTCATCTTTCTACGCCAACGTTGATTCCTTTGTTTAACAAAAGCTAAAGTTGGCTTGTCGGAACCTGTAATCAGATGCTGAATTTAAACCTGGAATACAACAGATTGGCTCTGCCTCGAAAACATCCATCAAAAGGCAGTTGCAGCATCAGATCCATTTGTAAAATAGTTACATGCATGCATCATTGTGGTGATGATGTTAAAACAAGTTGTCAGACTGAATGAATGGACAGGGCAAATGCTTTTATCACCGCAGCCTGTTAGATGTATTGTATATGCAATCTCAACATACCATATAATAATGATAATGGCAACTTTTATGTGAAAATTCCTGTTAAAAGTGTCCGAGGACACTTTAAGGGAAGTGAATAATGTGTGTGTGTTTTCACTCTAACCCCCATGTGCCTCTGACTCTCCAGCTATTTGTTCCCTGACGGCCGGACCCAAAACCCTGACCTTACTGGACTGTGTGAACCTTCGCCTCAAGACCACATCAAAGTCACGCAGGTCAGAGCGCTATGTTGTAAATCATTCCCCTTCACTTGAAAGACTCGCTGGACTGTGGCCCTTCATAAAAAAGGGCTGAGGGGTTGCTGATGATTTCATTTTTTAATTTTGCTTTCATTTTTTTCTTTGTATACTTTGTGTATTTCTTGATAAGAATCTGTACACCACGGTATGTAAGGGATGTCATGAAAAAAAATGTTTCAGAGTGTGGGTTTTAATTACAGCAGAGTTTTCAAATACAGGCAGCATCGGCATATGGGGAGGATTGGGCTGATAATTATCTGGATTTTTCTTCCCGCAGGAGCAATATGAGCTCTACTGTGAGATGGGCTCCACCTTCCAGCTGTGTAAGATCTGTGCTGAGAACGACAAGGACGTGAAGATCGAGCCCTGCGGTCATCTCATGTGCACATCGTGTCTCACTGCCTGGCAGGTATGGGAGTGGGTGGAAGGACGGGCGGGTTTGTTTAGCTCAGCGTATCCACTTGAAGTGTCCTAAGTCAAACCTGTTGAGATGAGGAATCACCTCTGAACTGTTCAGCAGTGCTTTCCTCTCATCCATCCATCTATCTAAGGGGAACAGACGTATTAAAGCAGATATGTTGCAGATATGGTGCTCTTGTCTCGGTATCCTCTTACTAGGGATGTGCATTTCAAGCAAAAATGCTGTTTGATATTCACAAAGAACTATGCAGCAATTTTACAACACTGCCCCCTCCTTGTAACCCCTGACCTTCAACAAAACATTTCTCAGCATGTGTTGAAAATTTTTTCATTTTAGGATTTAAATATGGACATTCTTATATGTTTTGCATTAACAGTTAAATGTGATACAAACACTTTTTTGATTTTAAAATGCTTTTCATTTCATCGCAGAACACCCGAAGGTCTACAATGAATATGTCAGTACTGGAGAGATTAACCATTTCATCTGCTACATTTTTTATTTCATCATACTTTTAAGACCTCACCTAAGACCCTGTCTCTTCCTCTTTCTTGTCACGTTGCTGCCTTCCCGATCCTAAAAATACCACATGGCTGCAGCGATGCATACCTAAGCAAAAGACTGTAAACACCAGTATATCCTATTTTAAGACTAAAGCATAAACTTCCATTTATTCGTCACAAATCCATTTCATGAGCGGGCTTCACTCTCAGCTCTACCCGACTCTTCCCTGCTGCTTGTACCAGGGTTCACCTGATAAAATGATCTGTGATATTTTAAATAAATGGTTATATTTGTGTGATCCCTCATGATTTATATTGTTTTTTCAGGTCACAGTGGCTGAAATTGACATTCACATATTAAATAAAATTATTACAGTTTTATTATCATTGCCACACAAAGCAATGCCATGGGAAAGGGACAATGAAAATAGTTATAGGCTATATTGAACGTGGTAACACAGGTGAGTGATGCAGTGCTGAAGTTAGGCTAACTTAACAAAACTAATCTGAAGACTTCAGAATAGATAACCAAACAGCACAGGTGTAAGTGTAGGCTCCATCATAAACATCATAATGAGGGATAACACTGTCTGCTGGTGAACACTGGACAGCATCATGCTAAATTAATGTAGCATGAAAGTGGTTCCTATCTTTCAAAATAAGTCATTGCGTCTGTTACATTTCAGAGTGAAAGGTCAGATTTATTATGGTTATCAACTGGTTCCAATATTGGGGGGCATGTCCCCCCTATCCCCCTGTGCCCCCTGTCCGCTGGGTTCCTATGTCCTTGCTTACATCTCCCTTTCCCTCTGTCCTCCAGGAGTCGGAGGGTCAGGGAACAGGATGCCCATTCTGTCGCTGTGAGATCAAGGGCACGGAGCCCATCGTCGTGGATCCCTTTGACCCCAAGGACAACAGTGGGGGCTCCTATGGGGGCTGCAGGGGTATGTTTGGGGCCGAGGGTGCCCCTTCACCCAGCTACGATGATGATGAAGATGACAGACTAGAAGACCCCCACCTCATGATGAGCAAACTGGCCTGCACCAAGGTAAGATGGAGGAAAGACACCTGACCTTTACCAGACAAAAGGGATCTCAGTTTCCTCAAAGTTTGCAGGCCTGACACTGGCTAAGCTGCACTGTTACTCCCCATGTGGTGAATACTGAGGTGTTTCGCTGTTTTCCGAGCCTTTTCTTCCTCTGGATGCACGTCACGGGTTCCCACTGTCCTCTACTCCTTGTCTATTCTTCTGAGAGACCCATCTCTCCTCAGTTAAAACACCCTCTGCCCTGCCCTTTTTTATTTTTAGTGAGCCCCGAGCTCACAGCTCATATCAAATGTCTTTCATCTCCATCTTTCAAAGTGCCAAGGTAGGGGCTTCCTTTGTGCCCGTTGGTATTTGATGTGCGGGACGTACCCCTATCCTACATCTTTAATGTGTCTCGGAGAAACTCTCTTCACATTAGACTGCTTATGGAGTATGTGAACGCCTGAGATCATACACAAACTTTGATGTGGTCTCAGTTATATCTCTGGCTTTGAGTAGTGACCTGACCCCTTTCTCATCCTTCACTAACTCTTTAAGTGTACGTGTGTATACTGTGAAATACTTGGCGCTACTTCAGATATTTTGTGTTCAGTAGAGCCGGGTGCTAGCAAGGGCCTCATGACACGGCTCATATCATGATAAACGAGTCAGGGTAGATTTGTATTATGATCCCTAAAGACCTTAAAACACAGCCACAGGGTAGATTAATATATAATAGATTATGAGACAAACTCACACAAAGCAATTCAATTAAATTAATTCCCTTTCCAAAAATAATAAGTACAACGTGCTTTTTTAACACAGTGTACCAAAATGTAGGTATCACAACATCATATGAAAGTGAAGCGCACAAGTGGTTATAATGGGCAAGAGAATTGATAGAATATTGCCAAAAATAGGCTAATATTTGTAACACTCAGCTGTAACTATGAGTTGTTTATTCTTCATTGTGATGAAAGAGTTAAGGATTGTGATCAGTTTATGATTCAGCAGCTGTGGAACAGTAACAAACAGTAACAAAATAAGTGCTATATTATTGCTCTTATTAAGTGCAACAGTACAATTTCTTCATTTTACTAAATCCTGATCATCTGAAAATGTTTTTGTATGTATGCTTGACAGTTTGATTTGAGACATGAATCGAGTTGTCGTGTGTTTCCTCCAGGTCGAGCGTCCCCCCTCGCCGTTGTCCCTGACGCCCCAGTCCTCTCTTCCTCCTGTACCTCCTAGACTAGACCTACTTCAGCACAGACCTCCCAACCCTCCTGGAGCCTCCAGCCCAGGCGTCACATCCAAGGTGAGAGCCTCAGCACACCTGCTGGACATAAATTACACAACACAGTTAACACTGTAGTTAGGCAAGAGAGGAACATGGTTTCATTTCACTTCTGCCTCAGACTAATTAAGTGTCTCACATGCACATAGAGTGATGTTACCGCATATTAAGAAACTGGATTCAACTTGTTTATTGTTCATCTAAGCCACAGATATTGTTGATTAGTAGAAAGACTTTTGCTGCGGGGCCCTGACCCATCTGAAGTTGAGTGGTCTAAATAGTTTACCCTGATGTCAATAAAATCAACAGCGTATGCATATTTCTATATCATGGCGGTATGTTTCCTCAGACGATCCGTGTTTGGTCTCATAGTGACGCTTAACGTTGCCGCTTTTTTATTATCGCCAGTTTCACAACATATGAGACACAATGGTTTAGAAGTGGATGCAGGCAGAATTAACATGTATTGGTCTGTCCATTCATCTTTAAAAGTTCAGTTTTCACTCTCTACTTTTCTCATTTTGGAGCAAGTCATTTTCTCGTCTCACCTCCACTATTCTCTGTTGCTGACAGGTGAACAATTGTTTTGATTGGCTTGGCTGTTGATGATGCTCCTGTCGTATTAGCTATATTAGCTGCGCATGCAGTCTGTAGCCACGACCATCAGTGAAAAAATAGCAACGAATGATTTATTTATTAATATTAGAATTGTCATGGGTCCGGACAAAACCGTCACTGGGTCCACGGTCTGCCATTTGGTGATGCCCGATGTAGGTTAATTAATCCAACATGAATGAGGGGTCAACCTCTGTGCTGTACTTGACAGCAGACAGGCTCGATCACCATGACACCGTGGTCATGCACTGCCAGAGCATTAATTTTGTTATGGATGCCCACCATTGGTGTGGCAACGGTTCCACTCCAAAAACTGGTTGACATGTGGACCGATTCCTTACTGGCACCTTGGCTGCAACAATCTTGAACTGAACCAGTTTGAGAACCAGAGCTTTTTTGGTTGAAAAGGCATAACACTGGGTCTTTCGCTAAATGGATTTTTTCCAGTGCTGAAGACGTGGCGTTGACTTTCCTTTGATCTCATAGTAATGTTGTATGTAGCCTAAATGAACCCAGTTTTACACACACTTTTCACCTCTCCTGCTCTTCATCAACATCCCTCCTCTTCAGGCGGCATCCCACCACAAAGACAAGCCCCTCCCCCTCCCCCCTGCATTGAGGGATCTCCCCCCTCCTCCTCCTCCAGACCGGCCACACTCCACGGGGACCGGTCCAGATGGACGGATGCAGAGGCGGCCGTTACCGTGCACTCCCGGGGAGCCTCCCAGAGACAAGCTGCCCCCTGCACCCCCAAACCGGCCCATGGCTGACTGGAACACCCGGCCTGTTCCCAAGGCTCCCACCTCCACCTCCTCTTCCTGCTCTTCCTCCTCCTCATCTTCCTCGTCCACCCAGGTGTCCAGTCAGGGAGGAGATGTTCGAGGAGGCCTCAGAGAACTGTCGAACCGACACTCCCTCCCCCTGGCGCTGCCCTCTGCCCTGGACACACGCACAGACTCACAGAGGAACAACAGCTCCCTCAGTCTGGACCACCAACTGGTTAGAACAACTTTTGGAAGCAAAATATCATGCACACACACACACACACACACACACACACACACACATATCCATTTTAGATGTTTGGTCAAAGGCTACATTTATATGCTTACAGTAATATAAGTATTACGAATTTATGGCTTCAGCTAATGTTGGTTTTCATTTTCAGTCTATCTTTTTTTAAATTAAATTATTAAATAAATAAGTAAATAATAAGTAAAAAATAAAGACATGCTCATCAGAAGATGCACCAAAGAAAATATAATTTTTTTAATGCTAAGCAGAGTAAAGTAAGCAAGTCTTAGCATCGTGGAGATCTCAGCAAAAGCAAAATGGATTTTTACTGATAAATTACTAAAACCCATAATTAATTTTTTCTATGTATCAACTAATTGATTAGTCAACTAATTGTTTTCAGTACTAAACCAGTTCTCTCAAGTATGATGTGGAATGGTTATTGCAAGCACAGATAGTTTATTATTGCCTCACAACAGTGTTGTATGGCAATGATAGAAAGTGCAGTGATTGATGTGTCAGTGTAAACGAGACCAGTCCAGTGCATACAACACATTCAGGTCAGTATTTGGGATTTATGGCAAGAGGGGCTTGCAAGGGGTGTTAAATATTGTGACTGGCGCAGCAGAGAGGCCGTTTTTGAGTTGAGTAGTTTTGGTTGACATGGACCTGTAGCGCCTTCCTGAGGGGAGAGGCTGGAAGAGGAGGTGGGCTGGGTGGGAGGGAGGGGTCACTGGTTACTTTTGCTGCCCTGTTAAAGGTGCACTTTAAACAGTGAGCTGACCGGGGGAAGGTCACCACCATTTATGTAAGAGGTTTTAATGACAATCCTCTTCAGCTTCCTCCTAGCATGAGTCTGAGTTCCCATACCAGACAGAGAGAGATAATGTTAGTATGCTCTCTGTGATTTCCTTATTTTTTGCACGCACAGTTTGGTTATAAGTTTCAAGTTCATTTCATTTATATCGCACTTTAAAAACAAAACAAGTTTTGCATCAAAGTGCTATACAGAGAAAAAAACAGTACAGTTTATACAATTTAAAGAATAGAGGAGCAGAGATTAGGTGCAGTTGTACAAAGCAGAATAAATAAAGTGAATAAAATAAGTGCCAGTGGCAATACATAATTATGGACATATATACAAGAATAAGACTTTGACAATAAAAAAAACAGATAAAAGGTAAAACAGAATTTAGCTGAGGTGAAAGCAGAAACACAAATTGTAGGACTTCACGTCACTGAAATTATTAGTTTTGTTTACACACTTCCTGCCTTACTTGCATTATTTCCGTAATTATATTGCAGTTGTATTTTTAGTGTGCATGTAAACATATTCACCAAGATTTTTCGTTGGTTGTCTAGATTTTGATTTTAAAAAATATCATTCACATTAGATGTCTGAGATACCTGTGACTGTTGCGTTTGCAGAATTTTGCAGCAGCAGCCGGCTCCGAGTACGACAACCCCAAAGTGAAGCCCTCAGCCTCAGCCAATGCCATCTACTCTTTGGCTACCAGGTACTTCACCTTGTCTGTCTCCGTGTGCTCATCCACATCTGTGCCTTCACTTCTTTTTCTCTCTGGGATGTTTGAAATATATATATATAGGCCATCCAGCCGCATGTGGGGGTACAGCTAACTCACTAACAAAGCAGTCATTGTTTCCAGAGGCCTGTTGTTGTTTCACTTTTGTACAGTAAAGTTATGACAGGTGTGATACAACCATGGAAAGTGTGAAGAAAGCAAAATGTCCCAAAGAAGTCAAAATTCTAGCAAAACAAGCGGAGGGGAAATACCTCGCCTGCAAAATGAAACCATTTATTCAAACTAACATTTGCATAAATAACACGTAGAGATACTATGCCGCCTCACCGCAAATTTGTAGACCTGACATATAGATAGAATTAATTTGCAGTTTATTTTAATGTGATCTCAGCTCTGTGGCTCCCATCGTTGTTGCTGTCTATCTTTTATGTGGAGAGGACAGTTACTTCACAATATTTGGCTTGCTATTTAACTTTAGCAACAGGGGATGGACAAAATAACAAAAACACCCACAAAAATATATAAATATCAAGTGTCTCATAAGGAGAGGGCTGCTGGTGCACGCACTGCACTATGTCTTGGGTTACTGTACCATTATTCAAGAAGGCAAGCCTCCCTTTTTCAGAGGAATGAGGGAGAAATGTGATCTGCTGTGTGCTCCATATGTTGTACAGAGCAACTGGGATTATTTTAATGTGTGTAAGATATCTCGTGAGAGTAGAATTTTGTTTGATTTCCTCCGAACCCATCTGGAAGTATGAAAAACGATGAAAAATGATGTTTTGGCATTTAGGTTTTGTGCTCCTTCAAGCTCATTGTGCAATGGCCTTGGATATAAGTGATTTCTTAATGTCACATGTTCATTTTCTTAATGTCTCACATTGTACATTGTTGTCTTTGAGACTGTGACAATGAAACGTTTTTTTGTGTTTAAAAATATTTTCTGTCCACTGATCATCTCATGATGACCTTTGAGTTGTAACCATGGTTTCTTAATGCAGTATGTCCATGGTGGGGAACAGGTGGTCACAAGTTTTTTTATTTATCCCTGATGACATTCAACAACTTTTCTGTTTTTGCAAGCGATGTCCCCATAGTTTGAGTACTGACCCCTTTTTGTTTTTGGAGCTCTTTATTGCCTCATTCTTTGAGAAATACTGTATAAAAGTGTTAATTTGCAGACAACCTTTAAAGCTGGCAAATTCCGCTAAATGGTTTTCAAATTAATAAGACTTGCCTGCACAGTTTGCTTTTATTTTTGTGATTTTGTTACTTCAGTGTTGGTCCTTTTTCATGCGGTGCTAGTTATTTTGTTCATCCTGTGCACATAGCTGCACTGCAAATACAAAAATAGGATGTATTATATTACCATTTGTGTTATCTTGTAGTATTTAAAGTATATAGCCAATTATACAGTATTTCCTCATCACTAGCACACAGCAATCCATTAAAATGAATCTAATGAGGAACACGGCAGTGTTTTCCCATTGTGTGTCATTAAAATGTGCTTGCAGACGAGAGGAAGATAATGATATCCTGGTGAAAAATCTAAGAAAACGCCAAGATTTTAAGGCTCGTAATTAGCTTTTCACAGTTGTACACCATGTACTTCCTATTCTTAATTAGATGCTTTCCAGTTATGAGGAGATGAAAAAATAATACATAAATTATAAATTTTATCATACCATTCTGAAGGTTAATAGGTCCCAGGTATAGAGGAGTAAAGCGTTTGATTGACGGACATGAAATTAGCTCAGGAACACCATTAAACAGTAAAAATACATATAAAGGTTATATATAAATACAGTAAGAGAGTGTAAGAACAAGTTACCCTAAACGTTGTGGTAGGCCAAGCCATATTTTCTACTCCTCAGCATAATTACACATTGTTATTCATTCGCTGTAGGCATGAATAAAGGGAGTGTGTTCTGTTTTTGCAGGATAGGTGTTTCCCTCCCCTTGTTGTTCCAGGCATATAATCTTAATCTGATATAAAACGTAACCACTCTTGGCGGGGTTTGTTCCCAGACCACCTCCAGGGCTGAGACCAGTGACAGGAGAGGAGGCCGGCGACAGTGAAGAGGAGTCGGAGTACATGATCCCCTCCTCCCGGCCCGTCCTGCCTCTCATGACGCCCACACCTGCAGGGGAGACACCTCCACTCCCCCGGCCCCCCCAGCCGCAGGCTCTAGCACCCCTGCAGGCACAGACCCAAGCCTGCCCGCTCAACTCACGGTAAACAGGACAGGCCTTGTACCCACTACCTGAAATTAGGCCCGGGCAATTTATTAATGTTACATGAATATCACAGTGTGAGACTAGAAATTGTAATAATGTCATGATATGGTGTAAGTGTTCCTGTTTTAAAGACTGCATCACAGTGAATGGATGACATTATCTGAACTTCATAGACTGTTGTAGCTGTTCTGTTATTTACCTTTATTTGCTGCTCATCATATAGTGATAGAGATATTGACAGTGTCTTCTACAGTGTGTCCTTGTCAATGCATTTGTCTCTGACTATTATCGAATTATTGGTGGTGTTTGTTGTGCCAGGCTGGCGCTGACTGAGCTTGAGGATGGACCTCAGATGTATGAAGCCATGTACAACATCCAGGCTCAGGCCTTGACCTCCTCTCTGCCTCACCAGGCCAGAGACTCAGGTACTTTGACCAAAAGCCTTTAATCCAGCGCATGTTGGAGTTAAACATAAGGTAAACATAATGAAGAGAGCAAAAATGAAGATTACAGTGGCACTGACATTGATGCTTTAATACTTCTGTGTTGGTGTGGGTGTGTCGTTAAATTCCTGTGCGCACATCTCTGTGATCAGCCAGTCAGAGTGCGCAACTTTGCATACACCTGACATGAAAGAAGGAGATTCCTGGGCAAGTACGTGACACCAAAGTGGAGACCCTCTTCAAAACCAAATATGCGCCAAATAGTCAGTTTATGTGAAAAGGCGCTGTTTTCATTGAAGTATAACAACACTTAACTTGGATCAGGTGCGAGAGGACAGTTTAGGTGGGTACAGTGACTGACGTTGATATACTTTATGATTATTTAAACTTTGCAGTACTTTGTGTATTTCTAAGTGACAAACCACATGAAGAATTATATACAAACACTGTTTCTACTGCACCACCCTGCACAGATTTACATTCATTTGTTTGACTTCCCTGTTAAAATTAAACTCTGGTGGAATGACACCCGTATGACTTGTGAAGGTAGCTTTTCAAGACCACATTATACTCATAGTGTCCTCGGAGTGCAGCACAGACGTGCTGTCTTCTTTTTGCAGAATGTGAAGGACATGACAGTTAGATACTTTGCCGTCCTCTGTATGCAGAAATCCATTTTCACACAGTTTTCATTTTGGAAAGTTACAGTGGCAGCACAAGTGAAGGCTCCAAATGTAAGTGTATGTTGTGTTTATAAGGTTACTCAGTTTAATGTTGCATAAAAGCAACATTATAATGTAAATTTATAACCATCTCATTTTTCATTAGCCAAAGTTAACTAGCATAGTTAAAAGTTAAGTAAAGTCATGATTAAATGGTGATTAAAAGGTGTGAAATTTCCATGACATCCTTTTTTTTTAGCATCATTATAGCATGTGTCATCTTGTGAGGTTATTTTAGGGGCGGGAACCCCACGTTGTCATAAGGGGGTATCTTCAGTAGATCATCCAAGTAAGAACCCCTAGCTTGCTGAAAGGTCTAGTCCTCAGTCCTCTGAAGACCATATCTTTGTAGGTTGTGTCCTTCAGAGGAGCCAGCCCCTGACTTGGAGCATAGCTAAACAATGAAACCGGCGTATGCTGAGCATTTACCCCGTCTGGTTCTCCGTGTATCCGATGGTGCTGCACGCCCTGGTGACATGTCACTCTTCTCTCTGTTTCCCAGACTATTCTGAGCTGCCTCCTCTGGCGATGACCAACGGCCCCCGTGAACACGCAGCTGACGAGGGAGAGGAAGAAGAAAATGGCTATGACTTCCCCAAACCCCGACTGCCCGTGGCCCCCACCCGACGGACCCTGTCAGAACTGAGCGGGTCGTCCTCCTCATCCTCATCCTCTTCGTCATGCTCATCCTCTGCTGCCCTCAGCCGACTTTCCCTAGATGCAGACGCTGGAGCCGCAGCATGTAAGTGTGTTTGTGTCTGTGAAGCAAGGCTTAATATCAAGTTTCGCTGAAGTTATCTACTCGGTTTGTCACAACACCAGAATCTCAGTAGTTGATACCAGACTGCCGGTACCAGTGAAATTTCATGGTTCTCGAAACCTGATTTGATGCCGTGTCATAAATACAAATCCCATTACACACACACCGCTTTTTCTAAAAACCTTGCATGAACATTAACAAACACAAACTTTGCGTTTCAAATATTTAAACATTTAGGCTGCATTAGAAGGAGAGCACTGAGTTACAAGTGAAACATTGGCCTTCAAGGAGAAAACAAAGCAGGCTTCATTAGAATAAGTAAGATTTATTTATGTAGCACTTTATGAAACCAAAATTTACAAAGTGCTTCACACCAGTAGTAACAGCAATAAAACATTAGTAGGATAATCAGTGTAACAAGAAATTATTCATAAGAATATAATATAACACAGTATAACAACAATATGAAAGAGAAGCAAAAGCAAGCAAACAAAATATACAGAGAAGTGTTAAAACTAAGATATTCAGAAAAATAAAATCACTGAGAAGGTCATAAAAAGAAATTCAGTCTAGGGCCAAGGGATAAAAAGATGAGCTCTAAAACGCTGTTTAAAACTTTCAAATGAGTTGGCCGCTCTGTCAGGGGAAGTTTGGGTGCCTTTACAGTAAAAACACAGCCTCGCCTGGATTTCAGGTTGGACTGAGGTTATCACGTCGAGTCATACTACTCATTCTGAAAAGGCTATTATTGGTATCATTCTCAGTTTGGTATTGATTTGGTAGCTAAGTATCAATTTTTGTGACATAACAAGTACTCACAGTCGTTCACCATATATTTAGTGGCAGTTCATTAAGTCATTGAGTGATTGGATTCTGATCGTGATGTACACACACACTCTCTCCACTTGTCTCCAGCCTTTTCAGAGTCAGTCGAAGCGCCAGAGAGACCTCCCAAGCCCCTGCCCAGACGAATCAACTCAGAGCGTCGACCCAGCCCCGTCCCACCTGTCCCTGCCCCGCCCAGCGGTGGGCCAGCAGGAGGAGGGTCCAACCCCCAGATCAGTAGCGAGATCGAGCACCTCATGAGTCAGGGATATTCTTACCAGGACATCCAGAAAGCGTTGATGATTGCACAAAACAATATAGAAATGGCCAAGAATATCCTCCGCGAGTTCGTGTCCATTCCCTCTACCGCACATATTCTTACATAGCACACTCCTAGTCTCTCTCTCGCACTTTTGTGCTCTTGCCCTAGCTTGGCCCGGCCTGGTTGGGTCCAGGTTGGCGTGGCCTGGTCCAGCCCAGCCCAAAGCCCATTGCCTGCAGCACCTCCTCCAGTGCTGGCTGTCGCCCGACGCCCCTTGTGGATTTTTAACTGGCTGTCTCTCTAGCGAGCTCACAGCTACTGTGGGACTCTGTGCCCTGCACTCCATGCGCTTTCGACAGTGTCTGGCCTTGTTTAAACTGCTACAGCAGGCACCTTCTTTTTCAAGAACATCTCTGTGGGACTGAGTAAGCGTACGTGGAACGATTACCGGACACCACACGACGCAAGACTTCTGTGCGGATCCGAGGAAAATCGATTCATACGTTCCATTTTGAAGCCTCTTGACGAAAATGTAACCAACACCTCACAAATTAAACTAAAAATGTAAGTGTGTCTATATGAAAATTTAATATATGAGTAAATATATATTAAATGTGTGTAATATATACGTACATTTACAGTATGTGAAAATGATTTCAGCTTCAAAGGTCACTGTTAGTGCAAGCAGTATGAGTAGACAGGGACCACATTAAAGGGGGATGTTTTGACTGGGGGATGCCTATCCAGAGGTGCTTTTGTTTCAGAGAGTAGAATGTGGCGATGCTCCAGTGAGGAAGAGCCAGGAGGTCTTCCTCAGTATCACCTGTTTGTCAGCAGCAGTCAGAAGATAGACAGAAGAGCTTTTGCAGTTTATTATGGCCTTGGATTAATGACGCTTTGGTACTTTTTTTTCCTTAAGAAAAACATGTGGTCATGTGGTATTTTTCAAAGTAGCATGACGTCAGTTTTCGGTCCGGACTGTTGGCTGGCAGTGTGTGTCTCTGTATGTATGTATGTGTGTGTGTGTGTGTGTGTGTGTGTGTGTGTCTGTATGAACACGCATGCGTGTGTGCGTGTACTTGCAAGGAACCTCGCAACTGCCAGACCTAATCCTCAAGGCCTGTTCTCCAGTTAACCCCCTCCTCTCATACAACATGAATGTGGAAGCGCAGTACAGTAGTATACTCCAATTCAGGCTCCTGCTGTGTAAATTTACTGCTACTCTAACTCACATGGCAGGACGTAGTGTAGCTATAGAGCCTGGCGGTGAGCTCTAGAGGATGTACTAATGCTGACAGGCTAGCGTTCTGTGATACGTGTCGGCTGAAACTCTCCCCTCCCTTCCTCTAACTCATTGGCTGGTCTGGGCTTTTCTGTCTCCGGCCCAGTCCAATGTCGTGAAACAAACAAACAAACAAAAAAAAAAACTTGTCATTGATTTACTTTGATAATATATTATTGTAATATGATCATAAATATTGTTATTATAATTAATTCAGAAGTGCTTCACTGCTGCTACTATTGTTAGTGCTAAACAATTAAGCCTTAAATGTACATTTGTGAATATTGTGTTTAACCGTCATCCTGTTCTTTAAAGTGACAGTATCATCCGTGTTTCTCCAGTCTGTAATGTAGCATACTTGAAAGTACAAAGCAGCTTGTGAATCTGCAGCCCTCTCAAGCTGACAACTCTTCAGTGTTTTTAAACTATTTTTTTGATTCTCTAAAGATGATGTCCAGGTCGGAGTCTGCATAGGAACCATTATTTACTTTAGTCGAAGCAAAAAACATAAAAAAATTTAAAAAATGCATGGGATATGGAAAGTAGCCATTTTGTTATTAAGGCAGGCGTATGTTGATATCCATTTTTCTCTCTCCTCTGGAGTGTGCCCCGCTGACAGGGAGCGACCGTGGCGTGGTTGCTAAGGAGTTGTAAACGTAGGCTCATGGGTTTGCTGGCCCACTCCCAAGTCTACACTTCAATCAGTATTTGGGCCCACTGTAAGAACTAACTCAGGAATATTGTGTATCCAAACAAGTGGCGTTCACCTTGGCTGTCCCAACTGGTGTAGACTCCTCATCTGAGAGTAGATTATTGGAGGGAAAAAAAAAACACAAACACACACACATTGGCATTGATAGCAGTCTTTCTGTTACACCCTTTCATCTACCAGGTGACATGTAGCCAAAAAAAAAAAAAAAAAAATCCGTTCAATGAAGTCACACAAGTAGCCTAATAACTTGTTTTTGTCATTATAACTTGCACATTTAACTTTTTTTTTTTTTTTTTTTAGTTTGCATTGTTCACAAGACTAGAGCAGTTTAATTTTCAGGTACTATGAATGAATGACCGCAAGGAGCTTTGAGGTACATTGACGTCAGCCTCTCCCAGCAGATGAAGAATGTTTTTTTGGGCGGGGGTGTAAATCCGCATCAATAGCATATCAGTACTAGCTCACACTGTGCAGTGCTGTCCGTTGACTGGAACATATCTCTGTGCCGTCTTGCCATACTCTAGTTTCTTTTTCTGTTCCTAGTTGCCTTGAGAAACTTAATGAAAAACTTGTTGAATGCATTATGATGTGGATAGGGGCACGGGGGCAGCGACCTCCTTCCCCTCCAATCATGAATACTGTACCAATGTTGTGTTGATGTTTCGAGGAAGCATGTCATTGTCATATTGTCATGTATTATTATTTACCTTTTCCTCTTTTTTTTTTTTTTTTCTTAAACTCAGTATACCAATTTACGCTTTGATACTGTCACTCTAAAGAAGCCAATTGTATAAAGTTACTGATATAAAAGAAATGGCTATGTTTTATTTCATTTTGCATTCCTGTACATGTATTTTGTTCCAAAGGATTTGTTTACTTATGTGAATAATTCTGTGAGCAGTGCCATATGTTTAGGGTTATTAGCACGTTCGTCACCATGCGTAGGTTAAGGCCTTGTTTTTGAAGAGAGTGCGTACAGGTAGGTGTCGCTCCGCACCTGTTCATCTCTGAAGGCAAGTTGATCCAGTGTTGCTTGTGTCAGTCTGTCCTCTGCCTTGTCACTGGCGTCAGGCCTCATCGAAGAGGACGAGCGCTGATCTGTGAAACGGCCTGTGAAACGGCCAGGTTCCTTCACGCTGCCTCAGCCGCAGTTAACCTGGATCCCGGATCAGGACTCGTCCTCGGAGATGCTTGATGCGTAACCAGCCCGTCAGCAGTAACAACCCCAGTCCTTTTGTTGGGGGTACTTCATCTTTCTACCAGAAGAGGGAGCTGTTGTTCCATGTTGCCATGTCGCTTTTCATCAGTAAAAGGCATTTCTTTAACTTTTTGATGGTTTTTAAAGCTCATATCACTTTGGAAGTATGCACAGTGCTGTTAATAAAATGATAAGCAAAAGCCCTGACTTTTCTGTGCCGTGTGAATATGTTCAGATTAGACTCAGTATTTAGATTCATAAACGTCAGTGCGCTTGACAGACGTTGTGAAGATAAAGACACCAGGCAATGAGTTTAAAGACTTAGCATTCATAAACCCATTAAGAGAGGACACAGAGATAAATTCAAGCACAGCACAAAGCACAAATCAAAACAGGTGACAGTAAAATAACAGCCAGACACAAATAAGTGTCAACATCGCTGTTGAGGTTGAGGCGGTCTATAATTATTGAGCACATAAATCAAAGTCCACTGTGTTGTTTTTTTTGTGTGTGTGTGTGTTTGTAATAGTGGTTAGAAGAGAAATGTCAAGCATCAGGTCTGCCAATCATGAGGATAAAGCTTTTCAAAACAACAGTCTCACTGATTAAAAGTGACAAGATGAAGCCGAGATGAGCATCAGAGACATTTTGAAAGGAAGGACTAAGATCTTTATCAGGCGGTTAGAGCTGAGGCGAGCCAACGATTTCAACATTTTCTCTGTTTCTGCAGCTGCACCATCCCTGTAACTCGACGGGTCATTTTCATAATGACCAAATATGCATTATCACTTGGCTCAAATGTGTTTTACTTCAGTCCTACTTTTCCCCAGTGAGACAAAAACAGAAGTCAGATATAAAAGTTCAGAAAGCAATGAAAAGATTAGATCTCTGCCATGTATGATCAGGAAATCTTTTTTTCTTGTTTGTTTGTCTGTGTAGGCTAGCAGAGATAGAGCGTGTCATCAGGTGCAGGACTGCAGAGCTTTGTGGTTTAGGGGAAATTTGTGACAGCAGCAGAGTTGGTGAAACATTCAGATTTTTTTGTTCTGATCAGCAGAAATGTTTTGCCCTCGCCTCAGCTTTGCCATAGTTTACCATGGAAGACTTTATTTATATAAATGAGTTTGGAGAGTTTTAATTTTAACAGTCAATTTTTATTTGGTACTGGTTTTCAAAAATCATTTTACCAACAGTGGAGTTGTCTGTAAATTAGTTTGAATGTCTTGACAATTCATTTTTACAAATCATAAGCATTAAAAGGCATTGTACAGGTTTAAAAAAAAAAAGTCATGGGTAGTTCTCCAAGACCGCAAAACAACACAGACAAACAGAAGGTGAGTAAGAATGACACCTGCACATGTCTGAGCACAGAGAGTGGATTGATTTGATTGTCATAAATTTGCTTCCTTCATACTTCACATCCATATGTGGATCTCTGCTGGAGCCCTAATTGTGACCAAGAGTGTGAAATAAAAGGCACTTTGATAAGCCGGCGCTGTTGCAAAGGAGGGGTGACAGATATTCTCAAAGCTGTTTCACATGGTAGCTAAAACCTGCAGTACAGTAGCAAATCATCACAGTTTGTCCTGTTTTCTTAGTAGTCACGCATGTTAACATGGACTGTGTGTAGGCATGAACATCAGAATAACTTAATATCAGGCGTCAACATAAGGCACCATGCCCAACATTTCTGAGGGGGGAGTGTGTAATAGAAAGGGCACTGCGTCAGGGATCCAACAAACAACTTCAAGTGAAGGTTCAGTCAATGGATGAATTCATTAACGGACTAATTAAACAGAAACATGTAACGCTCCTTGTAAGGTAGGCTATTCATGCCATGATCCACATTCACCATGGATCACTAATCTGTTCTACCTTCATCCTCCTACAAACACTAACCATGACAGACTGTTTCATACACATACAGGGATATCCACACAAAGAAAAGAAAAGAAAAAAAATCAGTGCACTTGACATCAAACGTTACATTTTTTTCATAACTACTGATACAAAAAGGTTGGGTGTGCTAATATTTCTGTAAGCCTTCAAATGCAACCTGAATTTGTAAGGCGAACATTTAACTTTACAACTAAGGACAGTTGGCAATGTGCGAACTCGGTGCACGCAAATACACACAAACAGCTTCAAAGTTTGACAGTTTGTGGAAGAAAAGAAAAAAATAAACTCCATTAAAAAAATGTTAACCCTTCTATGTCAGGACAAATGTCAATCCTGAATCCTGATAATTCATCTGTGTCTAACAAGCCACAAAATATCTTCTCTCATATACAAACAGGGGTCACGTGCTGTATAGACATTAATGTCAGTGATTAAATAAAAGCTACAGCAAAAAAAATAAAACTACAACAAATGTGAAATGATATGTGATTAAATGACCCACAAGTCCATTTTCAGAGCAAAAAGGCTACAAGGTTTGAACTACTTTTTGGTGCAGGAAAGGCTGGAACTGGGTGTCGGGGAGAAGCATCACTTCAGCCCCAGTTTCAGTGTACAGACTTAGGCAAAAAAAAAAAAAAAAAAAAAAAAAAAAAAAAACGACAGTCAAAAGAATAAAAACAGGACGGCTGCTAAATGCTAAGCGTTTCATTCTCTTCATAATAAAGCACCAAAATAAAATAAAACACTCTTGTCATGTATTTTTGGTAGTTTTTTTTACCGGGTTATTTTAAATAAAGAAATATATACACAAATTATAATATATACATTTGATAAAGAGCGGTTTCAGGCTGCTCTTCAGTGACTGCATTGCCTGAGGTGGTGGGTGGTAGGGTATAAAAACAGTTTCTGGTCATTGTTGTGCTCTAACTACGAATCTGCAGGTGATCAGCAGTATACAAGGCTCATATTTATGAGAACTGCAGTCTCAGGACTGTCCATGGAGGTGGGGACGGGGGTGGATACAGGCGTAGAGTTATGTCATGGAGCTCAGAAATCATTTTCTCACACAACGTCCAAGTAGCTCGAGTTGCATAGCAACAAAAATGATCCGGGATGTAAGTTCAGTAAGCAGAAGCTGCAGCTGGGAACCAATTGAGTCTCGACTGTCTATTATGAGATGTTAACCAATAGAGAATCGAGCTCTGCCACGACATAACTCCGGGATGGGGGGCTCGGGCAGCTAGAAGGCATCGGTGGGTCTGAGCCTGAGAGGGGATGACAGGAGAGCAACAGGAGCAGCCGAACGTCAGCAGCCGTCTGCAGTCGCCTGGCACAGCCGCCTCACTTCTGCACATCCAGGTACTCATCACCCTTTACTCCAGGGGACAAACACACACAGACAAAGACAGAGAGGGTAGGGGATGTGTGAAAAATATTAATCATAAATCAGATCACCTGAAAACAGCATCATCTCTGGCCACACTATACGCCAGGCAACCTTTTAAACTCTGATTTTCTGTTAAATTTCCCCTGAAGAGCCTTCAAAGATTTTCCAAAAAAACAAAAAACAAAAACATTTCCACAGTGTAAAACAATGTAACATCCATCTTTTAAATCTGCCAGCTGCAACACTCCACCAAGGCTACATTGCACTTACACTGAGTGAAATGTTCAAATCCAGTCAGTGTTTTATGGCTGCAGCATTACATCAAATAGAAAACATCTAGATGACTTTGCATCATTTTATACACTTTTCTCTACGATTCAGAAGGACATCTTTGGTATCTTTAGAAACCTTGGGATCTCCACTTTAATTTAAAACAATGTTCTGTGGCCTTGAACAAAGCTCAGCCACACAGCACCGACAAATCCACCGGCGGGAGCGTCAGATTGGAGGCAAATAGCAGAAATCTACCTGGTCGTTGGAAGGCTTCTTGTCTCCGTTGACCCCGAGCAGCACAGCCTCCTCTGTGTTGTCACTCTTCATCTCCACCACAATGTTATCTTTGTTGGACTTCTCTTTGGTGCTGCAGGACCAAGAATACCTCTAAGTCAGCAACAACCACTTGAATAGTTTAATACAGTGTTTATAAAACTGCAGTGATGAATGATGTTGATTTTCTGTAGTTTAACAGAACACTGCAACATAAGCTTCTCAATGATGTAATGTAAGGTTGTTGTTTTTTTTTGTTTGTTTGTTTTTTTTTTTTACATTTTTATGTTCTAGACCACCCAGACTGACTTCCCCCATGTGAAGTGATTTAATTTTGTGTAAACTATTAAATTGCTTCGATATCTTACTAACACTGATAAATAGATTCTAAGACACTAGATTAAAACATAAAGTTAGACTTATCATGCATACATGTTTTTGTATTGTAACCATTTCTAGAGAATTAAACTATTCCTCATTTTTTGAGCACCCTCAAGGACCCCTGGAGGTCCACTCACTTAATGTACACCATTTACTGGTTTGCATTACACTTACAGGTCCTGCTTCCCGGATCGTCCACAGATCTTTCCCTTTTTGTAGAGGAAGTAGAGCACGCTGCCGAGGATGGCCAGCAGCAGGATACAGATGATGATAACTGCAACGATGACACCGCTGCCCTCTGGTGTGGAAGAAACACAAGTACAGGCACAGGGTTACTTGAGTGCAACTGCAGTAGGATTGAGATGACAGTAATAGGAAGTAGGAGAGCAGTGTAGGGTACATGATCGCATCAGGCAGGCTGTGCAGCATTCCACAGAGTGTAGGTAGATATAGCATTATACAAGTGCATCTCTAACGCATCGCTATCATGACTCAGGTGACTTAAACCTGGCAACCTACAGAAGGAAAGGTGCAATGTTATTCAGGAGTGTGGGCGTGTACGAGAACTGTGCTCTTTCAGGATATATGCATATACAATAGCATGACAACATGCACAGGTAATAGTGAAGATGATGAACAAGGCAACGGTCATGGTGTGTTTTGTTCATCGGGCAGGGTTGATCTGACTGGCAGGAGGCGAGAGAGCAGGAAGCCGTGGAAGAGTAAAAGGAAAGGAGCGCTGTCTCTGAGCAGTATGGAAGGGTCTTAGCAGGCTGCCATACAAACCTTTCTTGATTTTCTTTGGTGGGATAGCTGGAGCTGTTGCTGTTTTGACTGAGAAAAACCACATGAGCACAGTTATCAACAGGTAGCCTGATATGTAGAATAAATGCTATCAGTAGGCCTAATTCAAAAAAGCAGTTTAGGCCTTTAGCAGCAGCCTGAACCAAATCTAATAAATGTTTAATCTGAGAGAACCTTATCAGTGATTTGAGCCTAAGCATCCCAGAGCCAGTCCAACAGAGGCCAAACTCTGCTCTCTCTGCTCAGTAGCACAACAGTCACTTCCAGGAGCAGGAGGGCCCTGCAGGCCTGTTTAATCTCATTTGACCGGTGCTTCACAAGGAACAACAACCTAAAACAGTTTTCCTCTTGGGGGCTGGAAATTTTCTGGCATGACGTATGTGGGAGAGGGCTTGGAGGGTGGAGAGAGAGAGAGAGAGAGAGAGAGAGAGAGAGAGAGAGAGAGAGAGAGAGAGAGAGAGAGAGAGAGAGAGAGAGAGAGAGAGAGAGAGAGCTCTCCTAATGGGAGTCAGGAGACTTGCTTGAGAGCATTTTAAACACCAGCTGCCTTCTACTGTTACACTGATGTATGTGTATACAGTAGGTGCATGCGCATGCTGTAACAATATCAGTAACACATGTCATAATGCTAAAACGATACTCTATGGACATGCAGAAAGTAGTGGAAAAATAACCAACAGCTATGTCAACTTTCTTCCTTATCTGCCTTATTTAGTTTTCTTGGACGAGAAAAAGTTTTCTCAGGCAACAGTGCCTCATTTTTTCATGCTACTATTTAAAGACCGGATGAAAGCAGACAAGGTAGTTATTACTTAATAATTCAACCGGCAGAAAATTACACCAGCATCTGCAATTAGTCAATAAAACACCTCCCAGCAGTAAAAGACCTCATTGGTATAAACCATAAAAACAATAAAAAAAAAAAAAAACCCTGGTAGAAACCACAGTGTGTTTAAATCACTCTAATCACTAACCTCACCATAATGACCTTTCAGTGATGCCAATGTGATAATTGCTGCAGCCTCCAGGTGCCTTCTTGTTTTCCTTTCTCCTTTTCATTCTTTCTGTCTGACTCATAGAAAAACGGTGCAACCGGACCATAAATGAAAGTGAGCCCATAAAGCCCCTAATACGGCATTGTACTGAGCAAGCAGAGGATGCCCTGAACACCTCAGTTATTCTCTCTCTCGCTAGAAGTGCCAGCATGTCTGCCAAGTAGTTTTCTGAGACCTATAGGCTTTGCTTTTGGTCTTTTCATTTTGAAATTGTGAAAGCAATGTGAAGCATTTTAATGACAATTTGATATATTTTTGTTGTTTCATCTGATTTGACTAGAAGCAGGCAGTGCAGATCAGCGTTGGTGTTTTCTTACCTGTGGTTGTGGTTGTGGATGTGGATGTGGTTGTGGTTGTGGTTGTGGTGGTTGATGTGGTGGTATGTGTAACTGAAAACAGGTAGAGGCACAGGGAGGACACAGCTTGTTAACACACTGAGGGACGAGGGATGCACAATACATTCAACAGCCACTCATTCGCACGACTTTACTGGTTACGACACTGCAATTATTATTGAGACATAACAGCAAATGCCAGAGTTCAAGGGGCTAAGATGAAGGAAAAGTAAATTATTAAAAGACAAAATGACAGAGAAAAAGTGAGGAACAGGAGGAATGGGGAAACAACGAGATTACGAGAGAAAGACATAGACACACCCATACACACACACACACACACACACACTCTTACATGCAGACACAAAAACACAACCAGGGACAGGAAGAGCATAAAAACACCCACTGGCTTTGATGCTGAAGGCCACAGCATCTGTGCCGTAGTCGTTGGAGGCATTGCAGAAGGCATTGATGTCAGAGGTGACCTTGACGCTGACCACACTGTGGACGCCATCCTCAGTTGTTTTTTGGGACACTGGCTTGAACACCTGACATAAAAATACACAGAGAGAGATATACACAGACAGAAAGCAAAACCATACCTTTAAGAGGCTCTGTGGAGGGGAAAGATTATTGTCACTGGACCTTTTGTTTGGGTCAAATTGGAAAACTAACTATGTTACAGTCGTAGAAATTGAATGAGTAGAACCAGCGTGGACCTTTAGTTCATGGGAAATCAGAGTATTTCCAGGTGGTCCACCTTGCTAAGACAACAGCTGTACACATTCACAGACACTGGGGTTCTCTTTCCAACATTTGTTTTGGTATCTCACTACCGGTCTTCCCTGAGTGTTTGGAGGAAGCCACTGAGTCATGGAGCAATCCACTTTCAGCCAAGAATCCCATCCAGGGAGGTTCAGTATTAGAACGGGTCAACATGGAGGGTTTCTCTCACCTGCGCCCAGTGGCATCCCCTGCTGGCCTTGCACGTCCACCCCTCAGATATGTCCACAATGACACTGGCAGGCCCAACCCTAGTGTCCAAGGCTGACTGCTTTCAGTCTTCAGTGACTGACAAGAGCTACAAAGTGAAGGCACTGTCCCTGAAGGTCCTCATGGAATGCCTCATCTCTTCTGTTGGCTTATCAGGCTGCATTAGAAGACAATATGTCGACTGCACCCACCTCAGCCCTGTAGGACAAATTGTGCATGGCTTCTGCCTGTGTCTACTCTGCTGTACAGGCCTTGGGTAGAGCGATGGCCATGATGGTCGCTCAGGAGAGAGCTAGGTGGCTGAGCATCTCTAGCCTCTCCCTTCTCTCCCAAGAAGGAAAAGACCCAGCTCCTTGACATGCTTGTGGACCCAAAAGGCTTATTTGGCTTGGGGGTAGCTACCATGCAGGAAGATGGACAGTGGAGGATGGCTCCCCGCTGGCTGGGGAAACACATAGTGGAGATAATCCAACTGCTGGACGGCCAGCCATGGCTCTTGCTACTCTGCAGGAATCCCTTGTCGCAAGTGTGTGGGAAGATCTTTCATCTCCTCCCAGAAGGCTTGGTTTTATGGGCCTGGCCTGTGAAAGGTAAAATCTGGCTACCGCTGGGATTATGTGTTATTGCAACTATTCAGGGTGCTAGAGCCTCATCTAAATGATGCACACATGATGGACAGTGGTGCGTGTTTGAGTAGAGGTACTCAAAGGTTTTGCCCTCTCTACTGTCAAAGCGTACCTCGCTCGCTTGCCACATAGGCTTTGGAGACAAAACACCAGGTCAACACCTTCTCGTTTATCAGTTTATGAAAGCTGGGATTCATCTCTGGTGCTGGACACACTGGCATGTCTACCTTTTGAGCCCTTACAACACATAGGGCTCTGTGCCTTAAGACTGCTTCATTGCTGCTGTTAGCTACTGCAAAAAACATGACTGACATCCATGTAGGCTACTGTCAGTAAGCCCGTCCTGCATGCAATTTCTCATAGGGGATTCTGCAGTTTTATTAAAACCCATTTCCACTCTTGTTCACACAGTTTTTAACCCAGCACGATCATACCGTCCATTTTAACTAGCTGCTTTTTATCCTCCTCCTTTCTCTTCACAGGAGCAGGAGTGGCTTAATACTCTTTTTCAAGTGTGGATTTTATGCACATCTACAAATAGGACAACCGGACTCAGCTGGTTGTGTCACGGGTTGTACCGCATTTGGGAAAACCCCAAACAAAGCAGAGTCTCTCCCATTGGATTGTAAAAGTTACTGCTATGGTCTACAACAGCAAGGGGGTATGACCTCCTGCAGGTCTGTGGGCCCATTCCACTCATGGTTTGGCAACATCATGGGCGCTGTTCCAGGGTATTTCTATTGAAGAGATCTATGCGACTGCGTGACGCCCCATACCTTCACCAGATTCTACAAGTTGGGCATCACTGAGCCTTCGTAAGCACATACTGTAATAAGAGTGTCGTGGAAAATACCTTCTGGAGTACAGCGCAGTACAAACCAAAAGTTTGTTTAGGTAGGTTGAACTAATGTAAGCCTGATGCACAGCTAACAGTAATATGTTCTGTTTTCACAAGAAAATGACAAAAAGAAGTCTAAGAGACCTTGCAGCCATTTGGATTTTAATTAATTTTGGTCATTAACTTTAACTTACTCCTTTGTTATGAGTTGCGCACATCGTGATATAAAGAGATCCACTGAGGGTCAGGTGCTTGTTTTGTCTTGATCGAAGAGTAAAGTTATAGGATCCATTCCTCAGATATGGCTGCCAGTTGGCTCACTGGCAACGCTAGAATTCGCCATACAAAGCCAGTTCTATTTATTCTGTTTCTATAATTAAATTCAACTCAGACAAATAAACATGTCCATCACGATGCTTGGGACAGTGAATAGCTACATCATCCCTACAAGTTTAATTATAACTGGACTGATGGTGTGGCAGTTCATTTTTTAGAAACAGGGATACAATGCCAAACTGTATGAAGGAAACAAATATGAAATGATACAAATAGAGTTGGTAAATGATGGAGAAAGTTATGACAGAGTAACTGAAATGATAAATTCATTCTTAAATAAAACTCATTAACACAGACTGCTGTGGCAAGACACTCAACTCCTAACACCTTACATGGCAGCCTCCGCCATCAGTGTGTGAATGTGAGGAACACAAAAATTAATCTATGGCAGAGGATCTCTTACTCTTTGTCACTGTTTGTACTTGTTAACTTTAATGCAATGATTGCTGCATAGTAATGCTCAATTGCTTTGTGATGTCTGTCCAGTCCATTTGAAAATGTTATGTACCCAGGTCTCAGATGTCAGTGAGACAACCTGTTTAAATAAAGGAATCTATCAACAGATCTGTTAAGCACTTTTAATGGTTGTTAAATCACAAAACCACTATGTCCAGTCTATTTACCAAGATTAAGACAGGAGTGATTTGATTAAAACACTCTTGATTTGATAAGAGCACAACAGGTGCTCGTTTTGATAAAGACTGGAGTGCTGTGATCAAATCAAGTGCGTCTTTAATCAAATCACTCCTGCCTTTATCAAAATGATTGCACAAGTTACAATTAAAGAAAGAATTTATCAGTTATCCTTTTATACGCCTTTTCCCAGCATTTATCGACTATATTTTCAGCAATTCATTTTTGTGAGTTTCATCCTTCATAAAGCTGCATCATCAGTCCAAGTTTTGTAAAAATCTGAGCAGGAGTGTTTGACACACATTGCTTGAGCTAAATCACAATTAAAATGTGATCTGATGACTTTTGGAAAAGTGTGTGTGCAGCTGTATCTAAAACTAGAGGAGGCCTCCCTGTGCTGTACCTGTCCGTCAGAGGAGGTCCAGGTGATGCTGGGCACCGGGAAGCCTCTGGCATGGCAGCTCAGGTTGACCATCTTCTCCACAGTTTCTTCCAAGTCTGTGCTCTGCGGCTCGCTGATCCTCGGTCGGCCTGCAGCACAGAGACGGGACAGAGGCTGAGACACCAAGGCTACACCCGATGCTTTGAGTTTTTGGGATATGAACGTAATGAATCTTATCCTGAAAATAACTTCGGTCACTCTCACAGAGCTCTAAAACACTTTACAGTAGAACACAGACTGTAACTAACTATAGAGAAGTTTGTCTTTGTGTGCAACAACATTATTATAGTTCATTAATTACAACTAAGGCAAAAACTTCAAGTGCAAAAAAAAAAAAAAAAAAACTGAAAGAACTGTGAAATGAAAAAATAAATAAAAAATTTAAGACTAAAATACTGAAAGTGAAAAATTAAGAAAAAACTTAAAAAAAGAAAGAATTTGTCTTCTTCTAAAACATACTTAAAAAATAAATATGTAGTGGTTATTTTTTGTTTGTTTTTTGTACAAGATAAAAAAACAAAAACATTATATATATAATGAATTTTGGGTGAGAATTTTCAGTTTCTGATGGCCCAGAATTGAAACAGTATTGTGAATAAAATTTTAATTTGAAAAGGGATTTATTATTTATTGTTTGCCCAATACTTGTCATCAACATATATAAAATACCTGTTCAGAACTGCTATCATACGGTCACAAAAATACCCCCCTACTACTCCAATAAGGTGGTAGGGGGTAAGAAGTGAAACTACATAAAAACTACGAGTAAAAACGAATAAAAAAGTGAAAAAAAAAATCTATCATAAAAATTACAGAATCTGCACTAACATAAGTAACTAAAAGTAAACTGAAACTGAAAAAACAACAAAAAATGGATAGATAGATAGATAGATATACAGAAACTAAAACTGAAAATCCCAACAGGAATAACCCTGGTGTGAAACTGCTTTTGTGTTTGTTTCTTTATTTTTTCCACGTTTGATGTCTCTAGTCTTTTGACGGCGACTGTTCCTTTACAAGAGCGGCCACGGCCCTCGTCAGTCAAAGCAGAACACTTCCTGGAGAATGAGATTTCGTTTTAGACAGAGATGTGGTGTGTGTCTGTGCTCAGCCTCACCCTGGACAAAAACACGCAGAGTCCCTGTGGTTTCCATTCCCTCGATCTCAGGGGCCTTCACCACACACACGTACGTCCCCGCCGTGTCAAAACCGGCGTCCTTCAGTGTTAAAACGTGCTCATTTGACACCTGCTCTCCGTTCTGCACACACCGACACACAGCAGCAATTTACACACACTGAGGTACACATACAGCTTAAGGGCAGCTATTATCATTAATTAATAAACCAAAACCATGCTTCAATAAACCTCTGTGTTTTTATGTGTGTGGGCAATGAAATTTCAAACCCTATATGCTACATTAAACACTCTGATGTCAATCTGTTGAAACAAGGCTTGTTAATCTAGAATTACTCCAACCTCCTGCATTTTAATTGGCTGCCCACTGCGCTAATCACGTCCTGCTCATCAACCAAAAGTACCTGAAGTGCTCAAACAGGTTCCCACAGTGTACCAAGAGTACCCAGAAGTGTTCAGCTACCTCAAAGTGGGCACTTCAGAGTACTTTGGCAACAAATATTGGCTAAATCGCTGCCAACAGTAATGACGGAATCAAATCAACGCTCTGTGTCAGACAGGTTCCTGATTGGCTGCTTGTTCTTGTTTCGCAAAAAAATATCAGTGGGGTAAATGAGTGATCAGTTCAAGTTCAAGTTCAAGTTTATTTGTTTCGTACATGGTACCTAGTATAAGTTTCCAAAAGAAAATTTACAGCATTGAATCTATTTAAACATGGCCATGCCGAAAAGGAGCAGAATGAAGATAAATCTTATATTTTCTGCCCCCTTTACACATAAATAAACAAACAAACAAACAAACAAAAGTATTACTCAGCTATACAAACGAGCAAAACAACAGAACAGAAAAAGTTCCTGATTTTTCTCTTTCTATGAGTGCTCATACAACTTCATCGTTCTCTCTTTAAATACTTTTTTTAACTGAAATATATTTTTACAACTCTTTTTTTTTTTCTAACTCATTATGGAGAGAGTTCCAGAGTTTCACTCCCACCACTGCAGTACACATTTGTTTTAATGTTGTCCTTGCAAATTGATGCTTAAAATGACCTTTCCTTCTTCCTTCATTCTCTATAAGAGTAAACATTTTTTGTAGATTTGTTGGTAGTACACATTTGTTTTAATGTTGTCCTTGCAAATTGATGCTTAAAATGACCTTTCCTTCTTCCTTCATTCTCTATAAGAGTAAACATTTTTTGTAGATTTGTTGGTAGTACTTTATTATCTGCCTTGAACATAACCACTAGCGTCTGTAACTCAACAAGTTTGTTAAATTTTAAGAGTCTGGAGTTAAAAAATAAGATATTTGTGTGCACTTTATAACCTGTTTTATATATGATTCTGATGGCTCTCTTCTGTAGGAGGTAGAATGACTTTGTGTTGCTCTGGTATGTGTTTCCCCACACCTCCACACAGTAGCTGATATAGGGTAGTACAAGTGCACAAGACAAAGTTCTCAATGCATTATATTTTAGCACATGTTTTACCTTATTTAATACAAAAATACTCTTGGACATCTTTTTTTGTACAAAAGTCTATTCTTTATCTCTTAATTTATTTCCCACAATATCTGATTCTTACTAAACAGCACTGAAAACATACTGGCATATTACATGAAAACATTTGGATGGCAAAAATTCTTGGCAAGTATGTTATTTTATTTTATTTTGTTTTTTAATTTATTAGCATTGGCAGCTCATTAAAAAGCTTAATATTTTTGGACACAGCTTGCTTGTGTGTGAGCATGTGTGTGAGCATGTGTGTGTATGTGTGTGTGTGTGTGTGTGTGTGTGTGTGTGTGTGTAACAGCTGACCTTGAACCAGGTAGTTTGTGTCGTGAGTGAGGAAAGAGCATTGCAGGTGGCGGTCATCTCCTCTCCTTCAGACAACACAGCTGTGCCCTCAGGAATCACCACAGCATCATCCAGATCTACACACACACACACACACACACACAGAGTGAGAAAGTGGAAGGAATGGATGGAAAACACAAAGTCAAGGAAGTTAGAGGGAGAAGAATGGAGTGAAGCGAAGTGCAGCCATCATGGCCGTGAACCGTCCTTACAGTTAACAAACAGGCTTGTATTCCCTGTGATCTCCTCATAAGTGTCAAAGTTCATGGTGACACACTCGTACAGCCCGCTGTCTGAACGGGTCACATTCTCCAGCACCAGCGTAGTGGTGTCCGGATCGAGTTCAATCTACAAAAAAAAAACAACAAAAAAAAGATAAATGTCATATACATGTGCACACACACAAAATATACATGACAGTCAACAAAACAGGCCTGAGTTTCTTACGTCGTTATGTCTGAAAGTGAAGACTGGCTTAGGATTCCCGTCGCCTTGGCACTGAAGCTCCACCATGTCTCCTTCTTTGATCTCGCCCTTTGGTGACTCCACCCACATGCTGACGACAGTGCTGGTGTCTGAAAGAGGTACGGGAAGATAAAGTGGCAGCACAACACCGTGAGATGCTGACGGAGGACGTTGTGCCTGGGCTTTTTGGGCGACTGACTGCTTCATCTGCGAGTCCGCTTGATGCACAGGCAAAGTATCCTTACTGTTATGTACCGGTGGCTTTCAGAAAAATGTCAGGGTTTATAAATGACCACTATAGATTCATAGTTACATAGTTTTATAACTACACCTAATTGTAAGTTTGACAGGTGTTTCATCCTTTAAACATGTTATTATATAAGTAAATGTCTTAAAATAGCTCCTATCTTTATCATTAATCCATAATGTACTTAACTTTTGTTGGCAGCTACGGGAGGGCAAGTGTCAACTTTCTGCCCTCCATCTTGTAAAGCCATAGATCATGAAGGAATTACATTATTCAGTAAAAGTGATATCTGACAATTGAATGTGGAAAACTCACAGTGCACAGTGATGTTGATGCGGTTTGTCTCTGTCATCCTGGTTCCCCCAGGCACAAAGTAAGACACCTCGCAGTAGAAGGAAGCATCTTTGTCTGACTTCATCACCTTCAGATTAAGATCACTCCTGACAGAGTACAGACCGCTGGACTCCATGGTGACGAGGTGCAGCACACTCACCTCTGGGAAGACACACAAACACACACATCAACACACACAGACACACAAGACCGGAGAGGGAGAGAGATGGAGATGGAGGGAAAGTCGTGTTTTGAGTGATATTCAAGCGATGGATGTAGGCTACAGTCAGCTTCAATGTGCTGTCATGCATTCTCACCATCAGGAACGTTATACAGCGGCGTGTTGTCTCTGTACCAAGTGATGTTGGGCTTGGGGTAGCCATTTTTAACCTCACAGCTTCCAATCTGAGGAACAGGAGGAGAGGAGAGGAGAGGAGAGGAGAGGAGAGGAGAGGAGAGGAGAATGATATTTGCATCGATTCCACATTCTCACATTAAGATTCAAGAGTTGTGCTTATTGCTGTTTTACACACACTATAAATTTCAGTAAACTTCACACAGGCCATAATAATACCAGACAGGGGAGGTGCAAAAGATGTATCCAGATATACAAAAGAATATGGTGTATCTATCTTAGACTCGACGTGTATGTTCATAAAAGTTGTTTCATGTCTAAATCTCACAAATTCCAAACAGTTTCTTCTTCAAACCGGTAAAGTCCTTAAGGAGAGGACACAAAAGCAGTCAATCTGTGCCAGTCTTCAAAATCTAAATTGTGGTAAAACCGTGTGTCAGCTGATGCAAAATCAACTTTCACTTATACTGAGTACATACATTTCCTTGCAGACTCTCACCTTGGATGGGTTGTCGTTGCTGACAGAGATCCCTGTATGAACTCTCTCAATGGAAGGAAGCTCCGGTGTTTCTGCAAAAGGACCAAAAGGACGTATCACTTCTGCAAGGTATGATGCCCATCCCCTAAGAGGTTGTCTATTGCATATCTGAATCCGGCTATTTCAAAGCACTGAATAAAACACAAACGCAACCCCGGACTGAATCTTACCGAACACCCTCAGTTGTGTGTGTCCTTCACCGTCGCCCTCTGTCAGGCTGTTGATCTGACAGATGAACTCCACCTCGTCCTCCAGCAACACGTCTGTGATGGTCAGCACCAGCTCTCCTGTGGATCCGGTGCCGTTCACGCTGATCCTGCCCGTGAACTGCGTGCCTCGCTCCACAGACTTCATGGTGGAGTCCTGTTTGTAGATTTTCTGCCGCTGACCGGTCGGTGTCAACTGTGGGTTGAGAGTTGAGGTGCGTCAAGCATCGCATGCACATCAATAACGCACGTTTGGATGTATGTGTTTTGGTTTGCGGGTCTGAAACTCACGTAAAACCACTCGATAGTCAAGGCCCCGATGCCTTCAGAGGATGTGAACATGCAGGCGATCTGAGCGGTGTCTCCCCTGAACACCTCCACTCTGTCCTCCATGCCCACCTCCACTGTAGCCCACGCTATGACAGAGAGAGAGAGAGACGATACATTACTGTTGTTGATCCATATAAACCAGAGATACAGCATCTGATTTTATTTAACAAAAAATCCAGAGGGAGAGACAGATTGATATGGCAAAAATATGTTTGAAGTTCAAATCGCCACTTCACTTATAACCTCTATCATCACAGAAACCTTGTATTGAATTTCATCTTCAACCCTGTCAGTGGTTGGGTTCATCATTACAAATGAATGTTGCATGACTGAGCTTTGTTCAAACCCACAGCACTTCCTTTTAGATTCTAGTACAGATCCCAAGGATACCAAAGATACCAACTATGTCCTGCTGAATTAAAGTGAAATATGTGTAAAATGATGCACAAGACATCTAGATATTTTCTATCTGATGTCATCATGCAGTCAGTGGGTTAACCTTTATTTAGCCTATGATGCCGAACTTGCACAGAAGCACACAAAACAGCAGCAAATATTAAAATCCAGTAAAGGAAGGCTCAAGATAACGTCTCTAAAATGTTCAAAAGACATAAGAGAGTCAGTATTCAAAAGCTTTTGTAGATTTTGCCAAGAATGTCGGGAATTAAAGCAGAAAGCAGTGTCTTCCAAGCTTAGATCTAGCCTGAGGCGGCTGAAGAGCAAGCCAGTCATGAGAGCGAGTTTGATGTTTACCAACAGACCCGATTAACAAGAAAGTAATAGTTTGGAGGATTTCCAAAATGTGGCACACAAACACACACTGTCAGATGTTCTGCAGCGACACACACTCATGACAGAAATTGAGAACTGGGGAGGGGGGCAAAAAAGAGAGGAAGAAAAAAAGAGTGGAAAGTCATAATGGGTCAAAGGGAGCGTGATGCTATGAGAGGAATGAGAAGCCCACCCATGTCCACATTAATGTGCTGCATTCCTGCATGTCACCCTCTCACAGGAAGAAAGGCTCAATTTACAGGCAACATAGTAGCTCCACTGTTCAGTCTCAGTCTCGTCTCAAGAATGAGCGTTTTTTCCCCTTCCAGGGTCTCTCAGCGTGACGCATCACGCTATAGGACCGAGCCCCGATTACACTTCACCTCACAGTTGTTCAATGCATGTGCGAGGAGCTGCAGAAAGACGTAGCCTGGAGATAATGAGGCTGCCAGGTTTGATTTAGCGTTTGCTGAGCTCCTATTCATTTGGTTGGTGACTGTGGCCTTCCTTGTGGTCGTAGCGGTAATGAAAGAGTGGGTTTAGTTTATGTAAAGAGCTGCGGGGGAGAAAGAAATACATCTCTATTGCTATTGCCTATTTGTTCTTAACAATTACTACCATATGGTAAATGTCCCCCTTTAAAAAGTTTATTAGTTTTACTGATGGCAATTTTTTATTGTATTAAAAATATGCAATAAAAAATCCTTATATATAAATACAAGATTGTGAGGGATAGGGCGTTTTCAGACGGGTTTAAGGTTGAGGTCAAATAAGGACACAACATTGTGTAACTAGTATCAAAAGACACTTTGTCAATTAGAGTTTTTCAAACGCATTCATTTGCCTTGCGGAAAAAGTACAACTGTAATACAGTACTAAAATTACACACAAAAACGCTTTGTTAAGATGATTTTTTTTTTTTCATAAATGCAAATAATGATGGAGAAGTAGTGCTGTCTGTTTATGTCAACAAAATGCCAACGATCTCTGCTCCTTGATGGCCTCATTACTCAGCCACCTGCCACTGCATCACTTAACCCGTCATCCTGCTTCACTCCTACCGGTTCATTATCATTTACACACATGAACATAAACTTTTATGCATTTTTCATGATTCCTAAAACATCCCTTAACCCCACCCTGCACCTCTCACCGCTCCTCAACCTGCATCTCTGTCCTCCACTCTCCTAATTTTTCTTCCTCTGTCCACCTCCCCATCTCAGTCCAAGCTCCATTTCTCCCACCTGCCTCTCCCCCCTCTATGTGTTGCTGTTTACTGCTGGCTAATGGAGCTGGACGGATGCTTTCCTGTTAAAGAAATCCAATTAGCTTCTCCAACAACGACATTTCCTGGCCATTAGCAACGGGAGGACAAAGCTGACTCACTCACAGCATCCCCTCTTCTATGTAAGGGCCGACCCAATAGTTTGAATTATGTTTTCAGTTCAAGACATGAGTTACTGGAGCCTATACAGCGTGCATTTGCTCTTGGGATTATAATCAAATCTCTTGGCCAATATTCATCTCCACGGCCCGTCTACTGTTTGTGCACAGTCAGTAAGAGAAGCTGGCATTCCAAGGTTTCGGATCGATCCGTTCTGGTGATGAAACAGCAGGTAGTGGAGTCCGTGCCGATCGAAAAACAGCCCTAAATCTGTACAACACAGAACCAAGACGCCCGTCCAATTGTGGAGTGCTGGGAAAGCTAAGCTTCCCCAGCTTTAGCAAACAATGTTTTTTCCCCTGAGGAGTGTGTGTTTGACCCCGGGAGAGCAATTCCACATGTTGTGTTTGCACGATTTCCCCCCCATTGTAGTAAATATCTGTCCTTATGTGCTCCCTTGGAAGGAAAGGGGTTGACTGTATAGGAGAGGAGAGGGAGAGGTGTAATTTTTACAACATATGGAGAGTGCAGGTCTTGGTAACCCTGGGAGGGGGAGGTGACTCATTAATTGACCTCCATGTGGTGCTACTGCAGGGATGTGGAAGGAAGTCTGGACATTGTGTGCCTGCATCTGTGTGTGTTTGCGTGCATGCGTGTCACTTCACATTAGACAATGGAAGAGGCAGGCACAGGGGGCCAGAAAAGTCTCATTCACACAGCGGTGCAACACGACTGGCCTGGAAACAAATGGCTTAACATCTGACAGGAGGGCAGAGTCGGTGACATTAATGAGAGGATTCCCACACAGCAGAGAAAAATAAGGATAGAAACACACAGGGGGGAAAAAAACATGTAACAATTCATGCATTACATTGATGCCTCAATTATAAATTCTGCCAATTAAACTGCATCGATCTGTTAAAAGGAAAAGAAAAAATCGCTTTGGCCTGAATCAATAATAAATGCTTTCAATCGATTTATTAATGATTCTTAAATGAAAAGGCATGATGTTGTGGTGATCTAACAGTGTAGAATTAATGATGTGTAAGTTATTCTGTTATTTTTTTTTTTTTTCACATTTAAAAAAAGGAGAAAAAGGGACTTATTACATGTAATTTAATGTAAAATTTTGGTTTAATCAAGACACAAGTCCTGGTTTAGAAACTTGAATTAAATTGGTCTAAAAGAGAAAATTGCAAACTAACTCAACTGAAGCTCTGTGAAGCCAGACTCACACCTTTTGCTCAGATTTCAGTGGCTGATTGAGTCTGGGACAACAGCAGACACACACACATACGCCTCAATTAGTGTGACAGCAGTGACGGGTGTGCTGACAGTCTCCCCTGACACGGAGACAGCAGCTTCAAACAGCTCCAGTCTTTACGCAGCTGCAACAAGGCAGCTCCTGTTGATGCAATGATCTGACTCCAGTCACGGCTGCAGGCGATCCCTGAACAGACACCAAAGTCGCGCTTCACCTGCTCATTCTAAAACTCTGCAGCAGGAATAAGGTGGGCCGTATTAAAAGGCGTGACAAAGCCAGGTGCCCTTAAAGATGAGACAAAGTAAACCCCCACCTCCCTCCTTGTGAAAAAGAGGCAGAGGCAGATGGGATAAGGCTTCAATCTCGGTGGGGCGGGTCCGCGGGGGGGCTGTATCAAAGACATTGTGTATCCTGACAAAAAGCTTTGATTTTGCTGTAGACATAACAACCGCTGTCTGTCTGTGGAGAGTGATGATAACAAAGCTTCCCGTCTGGCTTTCTGTGCCTCCGCGGCTCCTGATCCTCACCTATAAAACCTCTTTTCATTCACTCCACTCGGTATAACAATACACCCAGAGTATGTATTTTAAAACATTTATGGCATCAAGGCGTATTTCAAACAGACACGCTGAGCATCACTCTGACAGGTACAGTAGATAGATGAGACATGGCGTCTGGCTCTTCAAAGGCTGGAATGTGTTTTGGATCTCCGACCATGACGGTTTACTTGACACCCTGCAGTCGACCTGCCCTCCTTCTGTCTGCTCTGGCAACTGGCCCGCGCCACAGATGGTCAATGAGCGGAGAGGAGAGGAGAGAAAGTCCACCTCTGACACACAAACTGCTTTCAGTGAGGTCATTTTTTGCCCAACAAGCGGGAATTCGATTTTCAGCAAGGTGTGATAAACCAAAAAAAGACAGAATGGCATACAAAACACAAAACAGTAAAAATCAATACAAATACATAAAGGAGGCCTATAAATCCATCCCTCCATCCATTTTCTATACTCTCTTATTCCTATTCAAGGTTGGGACGGGGCTGGAGCCTATCCCAGCATGCATTAGGCAAAATCCAATAGTCTATATATTAAGCAGGGGTGAACAGGTATATTGTCAGAGGCAATATATCTGTAAATTCACAGAAATGGAAGGTGCAATCATTATATTATGTGCAAACTAAACATGTTTTGTTCACTGTTCCCTTGGTAGTCTGAGCCTCCAGTCTGATATTCAACCAATCCTGTCAAACAAAGTGAAATTACTGAAATAAGTCAGTATCCTTTCAGGAGAATTTGACTGATGTTGCACCTGGAAAGGGAAAGGGTGCACTACTGATCTTGAAAAAGAAAGAAAGAAAAAAAGAGCACTTCTTTGAATCTCACTGACATAAATTCCAGTTCAAAGCGGTGAAAGCTGACAGGGTAATCCCTGACACACACACACACACACACACACACACACACACACACACACACACACACAAACACATACACATACACAACCTGACACCATTCAGCCTGGGTGTCTGGAAGCTGTGAAGTGGGACAAACCCATCAGGTGTGTAAGGAAATCTGGTACACACGCACACAAATGCAAGCACACACACACTAATGCCAAAAGTGTGACTACCAACCCTGACCTGCAGTCATGAACGCAGCAGCAAGCACATCATCACACAAGAGAATCCAGCACACAACACACACACACACACACACACCACACACACACTTCACAATGTTTCATTCACTACTTTCCCTCCAAGTCTTTTAACGATTCAGCAGCGGCCCGGCTGCTCTCTGTCCGACGGCAGATGCAGGAGACTCTGGTCCAGAGACCATTAATCTCAAAGACAGAGCAAGCAGTTTTGTTTGCATAGCTGAGTGGCCTTATGTAATTTGTTTCAGCCATCACGAGTTAGATTCAAAGGTACTGTATTAATATTTACATACCAGCGATTCTCCGGCTAAGGCATCTATTCATGTTTAATTTACTGACGGGCTCCTCTGACATGTTCTCTGAAGAAAACGGCTGAGGCTCCAGTGAACTAAGACATGATAGGACAAGTGTGAATATTACATTAAAAGGGAGGAAAGGAGGATAGCGAGACTATGTGTGTGTGTGTGTGTGTGTGTGTGATGTCAGTCATGAGTCCAGTTTCAATTACTTGCCATCGCCAATTAGCTGATCATAGCAGGTCATAAGAGCACTGAGAAATGCAGTATGAAAATAAAGGCAGGAAAAACAGAACGTATCATTTTGATGCTCTTAAAACATACGAGGATTGTGAAAACCAAAGGCACAATCACACGAAATTAGTTTGTGGTGTATCGTACTGAGAAAGAGCATGCATGCCTCGGGCTATGTTGGTTAGTAACAGATCACTGTGTTGTTTCTGTGGAGTGAAGTGACAAGTCGGTGACACGTCTCCAGCCTTGTCACCTCTAAGAATAACAATGGCCTATCGAGCTTGTTTGCTTACATGATACAGCAGAATTGCGGTACATTGACCCGACCGGCGCTAGAAATAGAAGCCCTACTTCAGGATGGGGAGTGTGTGTGTGTGTGTGTGTGTGTGTGTGTGTGTGTGTGTGTGTGAGAGAGATCATGGGAAATGGTGCCCCAGCCAGGCTCCTCTTTGTATGATGTAAATAGGCCTGGGCTGAGTGAATAGAGTGTGGAGTTAACATGAGAAACCAGGGAGATAAAAGACAAACAAGAGATGATACAAGGAGGAAAAGGGAGAGCAGGGGGAAAGAGGGCGAGGGGAAACAAGAAGAAGAGGCTGGTTGGCTTGGTGCCGTGTGCTTTAGTACTGCTGGACTGTTCCTGTAGCCTCTGACATTTCGAACTAATTCGTCAACTTATCTAGTGAGCAGACAGAAGTGGCACCAAGGCGATGATAACAGCTGTAACATGGCCATGAACGTGAGAGTGACTGAAGAAAAGTTCAAAATAAAGCTGTCAACCCCAAACTGGCCTTCACTGGACGTTCCACTTGTATCTCTGCTCACAAACTGCAAGATGTGTTTCACAAAACACCACGGTTTAGGTCAAATCAGCAGCAGCTCTGAACTATTGGTGAGGTCCTCACTAAAAAATGCATGCTGCATGATCAAACCCACAGAGATTTATTTTAAAGTTTTGAGATCTCAAGGTTTCCAAATATGACATATAGATATTTTGTAATGGCACAGACATAAAACAATCTTGGTTTTGAACATTTTACTCAGTATGAGCATAATATAGTTTCAAGTGTTGCCACCAGCAGATACAGAAAATCTATATACCCCAGTGGCCCATCGGGTGTTATCATGCGATATAGAAAAAATGTTTTCTTTTTTTCTAACTTTGAAGCTATATAAGGGGAGTTTTGGAGTTGCTATTACCCATAAATGAGAGAGACACACATTGGTCTTGATCAGTAAGAGGATATATTATCCCAGTTTAATCAAATCTCTAAGAGCTTAATCAAACACTTAGGGCTGTTTGAAATTTCAAATTTTGACCTTTAACTATAGTGCTTCAATCTGGCAATGAGTATAATGTTGTTGTTTTTTGTTTTGTTTTGCTATTTTAATTAGAATACTAAAATACATAATCCCCCCAGTTTCCATCTTATCAGATGGTACTTGAAATATAAAATTTGACCTTTAATTAATGTAATTCTTAAATGCAGCAGCGTGTGAAGATGTGTCCTGCCTCCGAGTTTTATTCAGTTTGGACCAGTGACATCTCAGATATCTAATATTGACCTTAGATATCATATTTTGTAGATAGATGGACACATCCTGCTGCCAAGCTGTCCATCATCAGAAGAGCAGCCACACATTCCACCATGGCCTGGCTCAACGGAGTAAAAGAATCTCCCTAAATATGTGAAAACATCAGTCCTTGTCAAACGTTCATCAATCACATTAATCCCGTGATGTACACCAAAGGCATTTTAACACACACCGCAGAGGGCATTTGCCTTTAATTAGGTCCTCAGACCATCAAAGGACTCTCGCTGACTCGTAAATCCCTTGCATACCATCACACAGCTCTGGCACACTCAAACTCCATCCCATTTCTCCATAAACTGGACATGCAACAGGACTTCTGCCACCATGGATTAGCCACTCAAGTCAAAGAATTCAGACTACTACTCTCTGCAATTACTTGTCAAAGCTGATAATTTTACTACACCTTTCTGAAATCCATATGAAAGTCCTGCTATGATGCTGTAAAGACAAATGAAAGCCTCTTTGATCCAAGGCGCTAATGAGGACGCATCCATCCATCAAAGAAATCGAGCTTTAAAGCCAAAGCACTTTTTACTTGTGATTTCTTGCCTTCCATCATAAATATGCATAAACTTTTACTATTGAATTAACTCAATAACTAATTTGTAAATGATGACTCTTGAGACCTTATTAAAGTCACAGAGACACAAAGAGATGTTGCTGCAGCTCGTCTTGGCGCAGTGACCTTGGGCTGAGCTGGATATCACCACTGTAGTGGCTCTTTTCCCACTCTGTTGGCTGCACACACTCGAACTGCTGAAGCAGACAGCGCCGGCCAATAGCACCATTCAGAAATAGCATCTAGAAAATAGACTCCAGAGGAATTTGGTTTACATGTGAATGGACTGAAATAGGACAGTGCAGAGTAGCAATCAGATGTGATTTGACTATATACTGTACATAGCCCCCCAAAAATCTGAAAATCCAAATTTTTCCAATTGGTAAGCACTTGTGTGTAGAAACTGTGCAGGACAGATCTTCTGCATGGGCCCTGTGTGGGGTTCAGGTGTTTTATTTTCTGTGTGTAGGAGACAATGAGACAGACAGTGACAGCTGCAGCAGCCGCACTGAACTGCACATTCCCACGATGCCTGAGAGAAGGCAAGGGGCAAGGTCGCCTCGTCCCACTGGCCAGCCAGTCCCATTTCTTAACACACACACACGCCCACACACACAAACATGAATCCCCAGGGTGCTGGAGCCAAATGCCTGCTGTATCCACTCGACATGCCTTTAGAATTAACGATTTAAAAAGGCAGGCGAGACGAAGGATACAGGAAAAGTAAATACTGTTGAGAGGATCAGATGGGACCACACAGCAGGGGCGATAGTGAGGTTCGCTGGTCAGGCTGATCTAACTCTGGACTCCATTTCAGCAGACCACCTGTTGTAGAGATCAGACCAGGCCAGACCTGGCTCGGTTCTCAGCACTACAGCCTGTCGTCCGTCTTTCAGGAGGACTCTGCTGAATCACAACTGTTCCAACAAAGTTTTAAAGCTAACCCTGGTGGGGCTGCTGGAACCGTACAGTTTAGATGAAACAGCAGCTGAAGTACTAGGTGGGCAAAGAGAATGAGAAATGGTCTTCTTTCAAAAAGTGAGAGAAAAAAGTGGCTTCTAACCAGGCTGAGAAACAGGCAGAAGAAAAGAAGAAAGCTAGTTTGAAATGTTTAGTCTGCTACATGTATAGATTACAGCTTCTCAGAGCCTTTTTTCAATGTGATACATTATATATATATCTTGAATAAACATGACTAATTCGCATTCAAAGTGATTCCTGATTGCTTTGAGCAAGGCACTGAGGCCCCAGTTTCTCAGTATCCATCTGTAGAAGACTGTGGCTGCAAGGGGAGGGGGAGTGTGTAACTGTACCAATGTGAAGCAGGGAGATGCTGAAAAACAGCAAGTATCCTGAATCAGCTTTTCCTTGGAGGCATGAGATGAACTTACTGCTGGGATCACATACTTTTCTGCCACAACCGCATGGTTCAGATTGCTGATATACGCTACAGTATCACACTTCTCAGTCCTCTCTTCCCTCTCTTGTTTTGTGCTTTTCAACACATAGCTGACATGTAGTAGAGCTGACAGCACCCATTCACAAGTGCAGAGTGCACGGTGCTGGATTAGTTTTTAAAGGGGTGTTGGACTAGCATCAAAACAAGGTTTAAACGTTTTCTAATCGCAGCTGTGAAGATCTGACTGCAGGCCTTCATGTGTGAAGACCACTGCAGGTTCACTGACCTGAGGCTAAGTCCTCTTTACAAGCAGCTCTTTGGTCTTCCCTCAGCAGATGGACACCAAAGAGAGTTCACTCTGTTCCCCAGCCTTTGATAAATACTTGGCAACAAGAACCACCCCCTTTTACTCAAAGTTTCCAAACCAAGCTATTTTGATATGTCCCCCCCCCCTCCGCCCCCAGCCACCCATCCCACACACACACACACACACACACACACACATAAAATATGTGTTCTGGCTTCATGTGGTACGTGGTCAGCTTCCCATGTCCAACTCCACGACTCCTTCAATATTAAAACATATCAAAATGACAAAAAAATGACCGCCATCTATCCAACAATTCTATGCTTATCTGAGTGTTGTGTTTATGTATGTGTATGTATGTGTGTGTGTGTGTGTGTGTGTGTGTGTGTGTGTGTGTGTGTGTGTTTGTGCTCTGAGTGGATCTCAGTGGGTCTCTCCCTCATGCCTGCTCCCATGGTGGTACAAACGCCCCCTCCATCCTCTTTCCCACGTCCCAAACCCCCTGCCCCCCACCCCCCAAAAAAGAGTCTCTTACACGGGCAGAAATAAAACAACACAAGCTGCTAAAAAGTGTGGGAAAGGTCAACAGGGACCGTATTTTTGTGCAGCATTGATGGTGATGATAAAGAAAGAGAGAGAGAAAGAGAGAGAGAGAGAGAGACAGAGAGAGAGAGAAAGGTCCCATGACATTGCTTCACAAGTATGAGATGTGCATTGCTTGCTTCTGGCATAGACAGGCTAAAGATAGAATGCCCTGGAAGCTAACAAGCACCGTTCAGACACACACACACACGCACACACACACACATACACACGCACACATACACACAAACATGTACGCAAACAATGGAAGCTATTTGCCCATTGACTCACATCGCTTCAACAAGAGCTTTTTCCTTTTTTGGTGCACAGTCAATGTGGCATGAATGAGTCTCAAAGAGATGACAATATATCCGTTTGTGTGTGTGTGTGTGCATGTGTGTGTGTGTATAAATGTACATGTTTTGCTATATACTCTGAGGAACCGCTGTTGAGAAACCACTGTTCTTGTGAAGACAATTCAGGTTGTGGGGACATTTTGGGTTGTCCTCACAAAGGAAAAGACTATTTTGACTTATTGGTAAAAGTTAAAATTTGGGTTAGGTTTAGATTAGAGTCAGGCATAAGTTAGTTATGGCTATGATGAGAGAATGAATGTAAGTCAGTACAATACCCCCACAAGGGTAGTAAAACCAACATGTGGAGGCATCAACCCATGCTTTTGACTACAGATCTAATAGAGAAATCAGCCTTGTTAAGGAGCCAATGTGACACAAAGATAAGATCTGTGTTCTCCATGTGTCCTCATTAATAAGCAATATGGCCGTCTCCTATTTTAAAACGCTTGAGAAAAACGTCTGAAATAACCAAACACACCTCCTGCCGCTTCTATAAATCACACATAGGTACAAACATACGGCGTGATCAGGAGACCGTGGAGAAAATAGATCTCGCAGATGTCATTTGATTTCAGTCTGCCCTCAGGGTCGGGGCAAACAGACACACTGTTGGGTTCTCATGTAGTGCTGCTCGGTAACACAATTACATGCATAGCACTGGAGAAGACCTGCTTGTGTGTAAACGGTCTATGAACTGTGAACTGCCCTGTTCCTATCCTACAGCCCAAATACTTCTCAGTCTGCGGCAGCAAACATTGTTTTAGATGAATGTGCTTATATCTCCCACACGTTAGACATTTACAATTTTATACGGCTGTTATTATGTAGCAGGAAGCCTCCTGAGCCACATTGTGTGTCAATGTATGTGTGTGTGTGTGTTTGTGTGTTAGCCAGTCAAACTCCTTCAGACCACAGATCCCCCCCAGTGGAGAATGAGTCAAAGGATAAATAGTAATTTGTTAGTAAGCTGTGCAGAGGAATCTGATTTTAATCACACCCACTGCATCTCAAGTCCTCACAGACAGTAAAGGGCTTGATATCAACTTGTTTCTATCTCACGTGTTTTTCTAGCAAAAAGCCTCACTGTTCGCAAAAGTAAAAAAAAAAAAAAAAAAAAAAAAACAAAGCTAAAAAAAGTTAAAATATCTCACATGTTAGTCTGAGCTTGCGGGTACTTCTGCAGCATGATGAAACAACTGCATAAAACAATGATCTCTTTTCAGTGCATCAGCTGTTTCAACATGAGGAATGCTGATGAAAATGAATTGAATTGAACTGAATCAAATCATGACAGCTCACTTGGTATTGAATGTCTGGGGTGAGTTGGCGGAAAAGCCTCGCATAATCGTGGCTGAATAGGGAGAGACACAATTTGGGGTGAAAAATCCGTAATTATTTTGAGAGTTGAAAACTGACGCACAGCCCAAGCTTTTGCATAGCAGAATATAACTGTATAAGGAATAAAACCTTCTAAATTTAGGTCTTTATCATCCCACAAACACTAAAACTAGAGAAATACAAGCCATAAAAGTTAACAGTCACCAGTGAGCTGCTGTAACTAAATGCGGTGAAGTCACATCAGTCTCCGCTGTGGAGTCAGAGCGGCAGCGTCATGGCTGAAGGCTGATAGGTTGCATTAGGTTAAAAGGGTCCTAATGTGCATTAGATCAGCACAGAACACTGTTTCAGGAAAACAACATCCATTATTAAGCAGGGTGTTGCACCATGGGAGATCAGGGGAAGGCAGAGATTCTGACAAAAGGCCAAGCGATCTCCTCTAGTCTGCACTTATGCCAGTCAGACAAGCTCCCAGAGGACAACTTCAGACCCAAGGCTCAAACAGAATCTGAAGCAGCTTTAGCCGTGGATATTCACCCAGGCTCTCAGCTCAGCCCCTCTGTGTTAGCCTTTGTCTTCTTTCTGGCGGATATCGCCCCCACACAAACTCCAGTACACACTCATTTGTAAGACCCCTTATCCGGCCCCACCCTGCCACACATATACCCTTTTTCCACCACAGGAACTGCCTCCAGAACAACAGGAACCCTTTTGAGGAACCAGGAATCCTCACCCCTGTTCCCACTGGAGACCACCGCTCCCTGTTTTTGCCCTGTGGGTTGGGGTCCTGGTTGCACTCAATGAATGAGATCATTTGGCAAGTCATTGGGAGAAAAACATACCATTCATATTCATTTGCGACAGCATGCCATGTCACAGTTGATCTCCATTACTCTACGCAAAAGCAGCTTCTTCTTTTCATCATCAAATCACATTTACAACCTCTGTTTCTCTTCCCCAAAACCATCACAGCGGCACAGTAAGTAATCACGAACACAACAACATCTTCGCAGCTTCAATATTTACTGTTTTGCTTTTGTCATTCACATGCAGAACGACTAGACACCTCCTCCTTTTTTGAATAAAGTTCACTATTCTCAGTGTGTGGTGGAAATGCTAATACGCAAGAGCTGAGGGCACTCGCTTTGCCCATAGAGCCCTCAAGACCCAGATCTTTGGCTCTGAAACTTTTTGGTGGGAAAGGGGCAAAAGTCTAAAGCCTGACATCCTCAGGAGGCACTGGCCCCCGATGGGAGCAATAGTTGATGAGTTTGTTATTGATATATCACTTTCACTTGGCAGTGGGACAGGAGCCAGCCTTCCACAGCAATTAGCCACGGTGCCTGGTAAAAGAGCAGCACAGGAGTCCTGTCTCTATCACACTTAAAAGCAAATTCTCAGAGAGAAGCATGGAGAGACGGGGGCCTCCACTGGATCTCGGCTGGGCAGTGAGTGTTTTTCTCATGTCGGCAATACTTACCCAGGGGACAGAGAGGGCTCTGTGTGTGTTTGACCTCAGAGCAAAGTCAAGGGGTTCAGGGGCACATAAATCACAGTGCCAGGATGAAGAAGAGAGGCCACGGCAATGGACGCCTCTGCCAGAAATCAAACCATAGCATCCAATGAGCGAGTAGCTGTCTGTGGACGAAGTCATTCTTCATTCCTTTGCAGCTACAGCTACTATCAATGATCTTTATTCACACCAACAGGGCATTCTCTAGGCCTTATACCCTACAGAAAAGCCTTATGCACGTATAGTATCTTGACCATCAAAAAAAAAAAAAAAAAAAAAAAAAAAAAAAACTATGACTGAGAGCTGAGAAAGACTGAAATAGCCCTCTGTGCTCTGGTTTCATCTTCTTGACATTCGGTTTCACCTCACAAATGTGAAGCACATGGTTTGTTCTCGTCCTCAATGCCATAAATTGTTTTGATGAACACACTTCACTGTACAAGATGCAGGATGAAATCAGCCCGACAGCAGGGTTTTCATTGGCTTCTTTCTTCACTAGGAATTTCACATGGGCTGCATAAGCATTGCACATGTGAAATGAGATTTTTCGTTTCAACTCTCTCCTTGTGTGCCAGGCGGCTAAGACTGTGGATGAGAAAGGCCAGATGAGCAGCACCTGGGATAATCTTTTTAAGACGTCTTCCTGCAGGCAACATTTGGAGAGTTCAAGCCTCATCCGCAGACACACATTTACACATCTCACCTTCCCTATTAGGTACTGAAATTGTAAAATCATCCTCCAGTAGCCCCATCTTTATTGCCATTTAATCAGGTTAGACGCTACTTTTGCCACTGGCTTTGGTTCAGCTTTTATCTTAGACCCTGACCTGTATCCTGTTGCATTTATTTCTGGTATATTTTTGTTGGTCCTTGCCAATATCACAATTTTTCTGCCTGGATTTCCTGCAGCTCTGGGGATGTCTTAAGCTTCCCTCTTATTTTAAAGATACAACAGCCAAAACAGACCTTTGAAACATCCTGGTGGCATTGGAACAGTGTCACATATCATCTGTCTGTCTCTTCCAGTCCTTCCTGTGTTTCTTTTCTGTGTCTTTGGGCACAAAATTGCCAAAATATAACCATTAAAAAAGCAGACCTCCGCTGAGCCACACCACAACATGAGCTGCCTTCTCTGCTGTGATATGGAACCACAGTTATAGTGTGAGGTACCGGGTTTATTGAAGCCATTTTCTAAGGGCATTATAATCTTTCTGGTACTGAAAATCAAGAGCTTTAGGGTTTGGACAGCTAAAATGTTAAAACATTACATCTGCCTACACTAATGTGCATGCATTTGTGTTTGTGCTGTCACTCAAATCCTCTTCATTAACAACATTGTGGAGGCCAGCATTGTAATAGGAGCACATTCATGCTTATCTGGCCAGACCACATAAATCATGCCAAGTTGTTTCACCTCAAGAGCCATATTTAATAAGTGGATTTTATTACACTTACACAATCACACACAAAATGAACCCTAAAATAGTCTTAGGCAGTAGAAAATGGCTAAAATTGCTCCTGTATGAAAAAAACTGAGGTTGTTCAACCAAGATGGCTGTTTTCAGCGCATCAGAGAAACTGTTTGCAGGCTCATCTGCAGAAGAATGACCTCCTTCTAACGTGATAAAGTATTATCATATTATTCATGGTGGTCTGGCATGCTGACAAATGACAGTTGGTCGATTCTCAAAGCACAGAAGTAAGTAACCAAACAGACTGTCCAGTGATCAAAGTTAGCAAACGTGGTATGTTAATATTATGCTTCCTAACAAATTGAGCTTCGTGCAACTGCATTTTGTCAAAAAGTGGAGACACTGCACGCCTCAGACAACTCATGAATAACAGCTCGGGAATGTAGTCCAAACATTTGCAATAGAAATTTGAGAATTTTGTGGTATAATGGTTAAAAAAAAATGAAAACTTGATTCTGTTACAGTAAATTAAGTGAAATGTGAGTTTCGACAATGACAACAATGATAATGAGTTCTGGGAATGTCTTCATATGCAGTGTGAATGTAATATGCAATGCACCACATATCGCACACAGATCTCATGGGACAGCCTGAATGGTGTTGATTACACTATCTTATTAAAACTCCACACCCCTGGAAGGGTTAAGATGGCTCACTATTTCTTACAGCCAAGAGACCATGTACCAACCAATCATCTTGACACTGGAGTCGGTGAGACTGACAGGATAGGACAACTGGTTGGTCTGAGGCCAATAAAGAGCCTATCACCCAGTACAGGACGGAGCGCAAATTGGAACTTTTGCAAGAAATGCCTGATCTCACATGTCTGTGTCTTGTAGGTCACAACATACTGGCAAATGTTTGTGATGTTGCCTAAAAACTGCTTGTGCAAAAAAAAAAAAAAAAAAAAACAACAACAAAAAAACATTTTCTCTGCACTGATACTATCACCATATCCTGCTGAAATGCTATGATAGCTTCTAATGATGAAACAGTGACTTGTGCATAGATTCAAGTACTAAATCCACCTGTGACATCTTGGTTTAAGTGCAGATAAAATAAAAACTTGCCTCCAATAATGATCTGTCACAAATAAATACCCTGTCATTTTGATTTAAAGAAATAAATCAGATATTATTGGGTATTTTCCAGCTTTTCTGAGTCAAAGGTTCCTGTTTTGGATGGAAGTGTTGATATGTAATGCCTTTTTAAAATAATTTACACTATAACTCACTAGAAAATAATATTTTGCAGTTATGCTTATTGGTTAACACGGTGGCACACAGCTTAGCTTATCAGATCAGCTTTAGGACACCTATGTATTCGTGTATCTCTGTTACAAGTCATATTTTAAGTTTAGGTGTACTATATGATATTGATTCCCCTAGTTATGAAAAGAATCCCATTGGAAACTGCTGGAAATTTGAGTTAAACTGAATTAAAACAGTACAGGATGAACACCACTGAATGCACCTACTAAACCCGGTAATAATCGGTCGTCTTTCAGGTAGTCTTCAAAGCAATTTTCTTAGGACTAGGGATTTTTCACCAAATTGGCACATTCAGTGCTCTGATTACCCTGTTGGGTGGCTTTTACCCCCTCACTAAGATGAAAACAAATGCATCACAATTAGAGATGAAGGCTGGAAGTTTCTTTTTTGTCGAATGAGTCACAAACAAGCCACCGTCGTAGTGAGCAATGTTTAAGCTGCCCTGCCTCCTGTGGATTGGCCCATTAACACCAGGAATAGGGTCGCTTCCTGGATCTTAATCCATGACGCGGTGTGTATATATAGGCTGAAATGTTAAAGAATAGAATAGAATAGAATAAGATCAAGTTTATTCAGAGCCCTTAATCACTGCTATAATCTCAAAGGGCTTTAAAGGCCCAGTTTATAGCGCACAAAACAACACCCTCTGATCTAAACATTATTAGAATAGAACAGGATCAAATGTTGACCATCCGTTCTCTATGATACAAACAGCAACATCCTCTCCTTCCTCTGCTTAGGCCAGTTCAAGTGTTGGCCAAGTCGCCAGTCCCTCTACTTTTAGACTCCTATAAAAAGTGATACTATCCTCTGTGGCCAAACACAAGCCGCAATTATTACTTTTGCGTACCAATTAGTGTGCCAAAAAAGACGGCTAAAAATCCATATAGGCAATTTTGTGGAGAGGACAAAAACAGTGTCGCAAGCATATTTTCTGCAGCTTGAGCTGTTGAAAGTGGAAGTTCATTATGGGTTGGAAATTTCAGGAAGAAACTGAATACACTGCCTCCGAAGGACTAAGCATGTGTTTATTGCTGAGCGGGTACGACATAGCAGAGTGAGCTTGGTTTGTTGTTTTAACCATGACCCCAGATTAACTTTGAAAGGCATTCCAAGGAGTGAAACTGTATTCATTATAACAACTTTTCTGCACTCAACACGTCACCACAGATGTCCAGGGGGAGATCAGGAGCTGGAGAAAAAGCAACTATTCATCTTCATATTCAAACCAGTGACAAAGTTATCAGGAACAGAACCTTGGCTGTAGGTGCTGTTTTTGATTCATTTCCCTGTATTTTCATATGTCTTTGCATATCTGCATTCAGTTATACAGCAGAATCCGCAGTGTTGAAGTCCTGGGGCAGGCGGGGGGGTTAGTGCCTTGCTTCGGCTGGATTTGACCGTTTGGCGGCCGCAGCCTACAAGCTTCTTTCCATTTGTCAGCTTAGTCAAACCAGTTCTCGGCTAATTTTAAATGTCTTCCAAATGGGGGTATTAGAAAAGTCCCTTAGTACTTATCCAGCGAATTGTGCATTGAATACAAAATGTCAGGCAGAGGACAGGCCTATGTCCTACTTTCCAACAGCATGCATAGTGTTTAATCAAAACCAAAATAACCCAGCTAAGCTCTCGAAGATGTGGCAAAACCCTTCATGTGGTTGTCTGTTAGTGTGTTTTCTTTTGCATTAACACTGTATTGAGCACGTTTACATGCACACCTTATTCCTGTATTAACCGGAATATTCACAATATTCCAGTTGCGCATTGGTGCATTGGTGCGTGTCATGTAAACACACACCGAATCCGATTAAGGTCATATTTCGGTTGGAGAGAATTCCGAATAAGCCCCCTGGCATATGCCTGTTCCAACCGGAATATTGGGGCATGTAACCACCTTAGTCCGAAAATGCCCCGAACCAGAATATTCAGTCACGACTGCGCATGCTCGACTCACAATGAATCCTGTGGCGTCTTTGTTGCTATGGTTACTGCAAGCGGGGAAAACGGCAGGCTGAAGACTGCAGTCCGCCTTCAGCTAATGAAAGACTTAAATATCATGGAGTATATCGATGGGAGAAAACACAGAAATAGCGACAGAAGAAGAGGAAAAAGAAGAAGACGACGAAGAAGAAGACTTTTTCATCTGTTTTTCCGGCAGACCAGACGCCTATACGCATACTGCTGCCCCCTGCAGGCTGAGTGTCGCATTACGTCAGAGAGTGGAATACACCGAAACACGGGGGCATGCCAAGTAACATGTAAACGGAATATTCCAGTTGCCGCGGTGCAGTTACCTTAACCGGAATATTGACCCGAACCGGAATATGGTGTGCATGTAAACGTAGTATTGTTTGTTAATCGCTCACTGGGTCAGCCCTTACTGCACACCTGTCTGGCCAGGAACAGGCTCTCCTCTCTCTGCGGTCCTTCTCAAGATTTCTTCCAGTTTTCTTCCCTGTTTCAACTGGGAGTTTTTTCTTGCCTGCTATGAGGATTAAGTCAGGGGGTGTCATCCTGTTTGTTGTAAACTTGTGGGCATGTAAAGTGCTTAGAGAGTCTAAATAATGATACAGGACCTGTATTTTGATTGTTTTTGAGTAACAGAGCCCACTGACCTAGACTCCCACTTTTGAAATTAGAGAAATATAAATCAGAGGTACGACACACCCTGCTGTCTCATCTGGCTATCACAATGCTCCTGAATGTCTTCTAGAACTTCTTTCCAAAAAATCTGTTCCAAAATTTTATGACCTGATACAACCATCGTGGTGCAACTGCTGCAAAAACTGGCAACCTCATGTTTCACACTGATGGATTGCTTTACTGGCAAAATTAGTTTTTCGCCCAGCCATTTGGAATTGAATTATTTTCTCACAGCTTATCTATTGACAGCTGCTTTGTTGAGCTGTTGAATGAGGGCTGTACAGTGTTCCAGGCAATACAATTCACCAGAAAATTATGAAAGCAGCACACTGAAAAAGAAGCTTTAGCTGTCACTGGCAGCACAATTATGCCTACAGCAACAACATATTGAACATTCTGCACACTCACAATTACCACAGTAAATAAATGCTTTTGAAATGCATGCATGCAATAATGTATCAGTAAAACATTAAAGAAACTGAGCCAAGTTTTATAGTGTGTCAGCCTCACAAGCAGGAAGTCAGTGTGTGTCCTTTACTGAGACATAAAACATGATGACAAAGGGTGATTAAGCTGAGAAAGAGAAGCTGGCTGCTGGGGGACGGGGTTACAGTAGGCTAGTGGCAGTAAGTTAACTGTGACCTGAGGGAGCATGAGGTCTGTGTGTGTGTGTGTGTGTGTAGAGGGGGTGGGGTGTGTCTGTGTGTGGAGGGGGGGAGTGTGCATGCAAGCACGTCCATGTGATAATGAAAACTTTGGTAATCTGAGCCTCGTCTGAGCCTCCCCGGGAGCGTGTGTTGTTAGGACTGGGAGGACACCAGGTGTGTGCAGCTGTCTCTCTGTTCAAGGAACTTCAAAGACTGTAAAAGCAGCATAAGTGGTAACAGTCAGAGGAGAGCTGGCAAGGTAGAGGCTGCGCTCGCATCTGAAGGTGATCTCTAAACCTCCCGATATGAAAGGATTTGCCCTGCAGCCTAATATAGAGCAATAGATCATAGCACAGCACACTGTCCACTGTGCTTTCAGGCCATCCAGTATGACTTACAGATGAAATGCCTCACTGCACATCTGTAGACAAGGCTGATATTGTTTTACAGCTTTCTCTTGTGTAACTCGGGTATATTTTCTGCTTCATACAAAGTCTAGTCCAAAGTTTGCCAAGAAGCATTGGGAGTTGCCTGATTGCAAAATTTGAACATTTCTGAAAAGTTTTTCATCCATGGCAATTGTAGGAAGTTACTTGCAACACAAATGTTTGCCACATTCATGACGTCAAGTGTGGAAGTGAAGTTGTTGCTAACAAAATGGTAAATGCTGACAAAATGGTGGCATTTTCCCTTATCTGATACAAGAACTACACAAAACAGAAAGTCCGCTTCCTTCCTTCTGTACAATGGGACCGCTGGCTTTGGCAAAAAAGATATCATTCAACAAGCCTTCATTGCACAGCTGTTTAATTGCTTCAGCTACATTGCACAAACAATGATTCACAGTGGTCTGAACACATTCACAATATGGTCCTGATGACAACAGCACAAGCTCCTGGCAGCTCTGCACGCCAATAACAGCTGACTCGACACCCCACCCCCACCCCACCCACCGCTGGTCTGCCATATTGACCCAGGTAATGGTGATAATGGATGTTATCCACATCAATGGGAGGATCAAACACTGAAAGGAAACCTTTCACTTCTGAAATTCATACTCAGTACTCAGCAGCAGGGACCCTCGAGATCAAAACAATGTTTCCATAAAAACTCTTGAAAACACTAGTAGCGCCTCTTTTGGCTTTCGCAGTTTAACACAAATCCATTAACTTTTAAAAGGTTTACTGGATGTGTGTGTTCTCGCCTGCTCTGGTTTAATGTCATTCTGTGCAACTGTCACAACAGCAATTTGTAAAAGTGTTTATCTAGCGTCCATCTGTAGCTGTGTCCTCTAATAAATGCTGGAGCCAGTTTCTCTCTGTCATCTGTTTTGATTGGGACTTTAACAACTAAAAATGACCTGAATGGCTTCTCCCTCCACCTACTGAACACACAGACACAGAGAAGCTCCTGCACACTGTCTTCTTCACTTACAATTAAATTATATTTATTGGCAACCTGATGTAACTTGATGAAGGTGCTTGTGCTGAAATATTATTGCCAATAAATCTAATTCAATTGCAAGTGAAAAAGACAGCATGCAGGAGCTCCTTTGTTTCTTCATTTTTCACCCATGGTCTTCACCTATGCACCTGCTGTCCATACAGGTGTGCAACAAATACACTATTTGCCCAAATATACACTTAAAATCATACACCACCAGCAATGCTTCAAGTGAAATACATGGATTCTCACTAAACAAATATTCATGAATGAAAATGTGTGAGAAAGAGAAAGAGAAAAGAGATGCAGGAAAACAACACCGTCCTCACTAAAGACTCTGAGAGTCTACCTACAAGAGTTGGAGTTGGAGAGATGAGGATCAGGTTGACCTCTTTCTTGAAAAGCGTACAAGATTCTGCACATAATTACATTTATATTCCACTACACACTCAGACGGACCCTTGACAAATCCATTAGACAAACATGCCGTCCTGTAACCTCATCAGTAAATCAGTCCGGAAATGCCCTCTCTATGGCTCATCAGGCACCCAAAGCTAATTTAAGTGTAGGCCAATGACTCTTGAGAAAACTACCTCTGTATTTGTACTGCGGATTAAGAGCCCTTCAAATACAAGAGACAAGCAAAACAGCGATCATCAAAACATCTGTGCCATATGATATTTAGGTATTTATTAAAGCCACATGCACTGGTTTCCTTGTTATTGTCGGGTCAGTATTTGTTAATGGCATTACCCTCCGTCTTATTATAAAATCCCCCTGGTCTGTATTTTGTTGTAACACCAAGACTGATGTTCTTTAGCCCTTGTTCTGTTTCCTTTTCAGATTTCACTGGGGATCTGGATAATGTCTTACAAATCTTAACAAGAGAGAATTAACCAATACAAATCTAGACATCTCCAGATTGATGCTGCACTGTCACAGTCTGGATCAAAAACAGGGGTGTTCCTTTCCTGTGTGCTGTCCTGAGGAGTCTGCTGCATGGGAACACATAAACAGTGAGCTTGGACAGCTCAGGGTTTCATTTAAGGATAACGATAAGGCACCATGTGGCCCTCACAAACCTTCCCCAGACAACGACCGCAATGTATGAGAAACAGGCTGCTGCTAAATAGCTGGACTCGGGCAAACAATGTAAAAATTTGCTATCAAGTTGCTTCTACTTACTACAAACATGCCACTATGTAACTATAAAAGGTTTTGGACATGGAGTATATTTCTGCCAGGAGTTTACTCACAGAAGTTCATGAATCAGTGATGATCATGTTTACATCTGCATGGTCTACAATATATAAACGCTTTGCTTTACGCCAAGCAATAGTTTTCTCACGTAATATTAATAGTTTATACTCTTATGGCCCTTTTACCGAGGCACGCCACACAGTATAGATTTTTTCACAGGTTCTGAAAGTGTTTCCATCGGCAAGGACACAGTTCAAGGTGTCCTGATTCAGTCCCTGCTCAGGAGGTGATACTGTTAGGGGCAGCTATAGATGAGTCGCTATCTTGATTGGTCCAAGCAGTGACTTGGCAACACTTCATGCAGTGGAAAAGGAAACAAAAGACAGTCCCTGAAGTTCAGGTTAATTTAAGGTCTAGATTCACCCTTAACAACTGAAAGGGGTCATAAGTGAGCAATCTGGTAATTGCGATGCCTAGGGCTGAACCAAGCAAGAGCAAACACTGGGTGGCTGAAGACACTTGGCTACGGGGTGTAATCAAACCATTAACAGCCACATAAATAAAAAGCAGAACTCATTCCTTTGGCTGGCACTACAAGTACGCACAGAGGATGAAGGACCTTGAAACACTAATGCTTTCCAATAATGTTCAACCTGAACATTAACATCCAGAGAGTAGGTCAAATGCTTGGAACTGAGACAGTAACAGTCTTCAGTGTGGAGAAAGATATATATATGTATGCCGGACGAGAGGTCTGAATTTAGGAACTTCCGTTTCAAAGCTGCTCTGCTCTGCTGATCCTCTGCCAGATAGCTGGGCCTCTATTTTCTGTGCTGCGGTCGAGATGCAACAAGGACATTTATTGTCAAGGACCAGCTCATTTCTTCTGAAGAGCAGCAGTTGTTTTGAGCGCATGAAACCAAGATAAAGCCCCTTGGCAGCAGCAAAAAGCGATGACCTTTTAATGAGAGGGGCCTAATGTGGCTGCACTTTGGCCTCCCTTGATTGGCTGATGTCACAGGAAGCGAATTGTATCCTTATCGAGGGTCACCGCTGCATGTCAACAACTTGCCCATCTTTCTTCTCATGTCCTCTGGTGTTGGAGACAGAGTTCTCACAATGACGTGTTGTCACTCTTTCATGCTCCACATGCACATGCAAACACAAGTAGGCAAATGCAGGGGTTTTTCCAGATCCACCAGCCTTTGGTGAGTTATAACTAGCATCTACAAAATCTTTAGATGAAAGACCGAGGAAGGGAGGAAGGCTTCCTGAGCATTTATCACCAAAAACACTATTGCCAAGAGTTGATCAAAGTAAAATCAGTTGCCTTTTGAGCTGTCGGTATATTGGCCATGTGGGGAAGATAAACGTTGCTTTTCACAGACTTATCAGTATATTTATTCTGCTGTTTGGTTTCCAACTAAGTAGAACCATCTCTCCAGAGCAGATTTAATGTGTCAGTGAGGTGGAAAGGTCATCCTCTTGCCAAACACAGAGAGATGAGCTAAACTTTAAAGGATGACAGAAGCAGTAGAGTGGCCAGCGGGGCATTTTACAGGATCAGAAGTTGCTGGGCATGGCACCAAAGCCAGCTCGGGCAGGTAGATGAGAACGCCGGAGAAGGAGAGGTCCAGGAAGTGGAATGAGCCTGTGCAGGGAGAGCTGGACGAGGAGGAAGAGGGATCATGGACAATGGTTAGGCTGAACTTAAACAGGAGGTTAGCACAATACAGGGAGGAGGTAGGAAAAGGCTCATACGTGGAATGACAAACAGGGATATGGAGAGGTAAAGATGGTGGAGGGAGAGGGTGTGTGTGTGTGTGTGAGCGAGAGCAGGGAGGTCAGGAACACAGAGAGGAAGGGTTGGGGGAGGCAAAAGGGAGCACACACTGATCCGTCTCGTTGGAGCAAACAACAAAAAACAAACCAACACAAGAAAACTCCTTTGAAATGATTAGAATAGCAGAAATAACAAGCCCTTCCCACCTGTACAGCACTTAATATAAATCTGTACTCACACACTATTCTAAAAATAAAAGCACATCTGCACCTAAGCATCTCATGGCTGCTTGACAAGTTTTCATTCAAGTCACATACCAAGTTAGTCCGTTTAAAGAAGCAGTCTGGTTAACACAAAAAAATACAGCTGAGGTATAGTAGGTACAACTCTAAAAAAAAAAAAAAAAAAAAAAGGGGGAGGTGATCTTCACAGGTAAATATTTTTCTTCCGCTGCTTTCCTTGCTTTGGCTTGACAAAGTGTCTGTGTAGGTCTGACCAGAGCAGACCTCGCTGAAATGTCACGCAAATATCACACTGTATGCCTATAGAGTGGGGGCCAGGTCTCACAGCGGGCATGTGTGTGTGTGTGTGTGTGACAGAAACATAGTTGTACTATTCACCATGCCTGGGCAGCACTGAGCCACATTATCACGGCTGGTAAGGGACAACAGCTGACAGAAAACACACTGAGAGCTCCATGACTACAACTGGACCTTTATAGATCACAGCTGATAAAAATAGACGAGATTGTACACACTTACCATTACTAATTTCTTAGACCTTGGATGATCAAGTGTGGAAATATTTATTATGACATCTCATTCTGGCCATTTTGATAAGCATTTCCCCTTAAAATATGCCCTCCACAAACCATAACATCTGAAAATACTTAATAAAAATCATTATGCACAGAGCTCCCTCTCCTCCATGTTCACAAGTATCACACAACATACGATTAGCTGGACTTTTCAATGAGGATCATCTCACAGTATGAAGAACAGGTGAGACATGGCACCTTCACTCCCATAGAGTGAAGTGCAACACAAATTCACCTCAAGGCATGATTGGTTTATATTACAGACGGATACGTGTGGCTGCATGCCCTCTAAATGTATTTCCAAACTAAACAACTCTGCCAGCTGCTAAGTCTGAATTTTAATAAAAGCGAATCAAAATATTTTTCATGCTTTTCATGTAAGAGATCAGAAAACCTTTGGAGCATTTTAACCATCATACCAGCCAGGTTAAAACAACACCAGGCTGCTGCTCTTGGTGCATTTTCTACTGGAGTGGAAGGGAAGAAGAAAAAAAAAAAAAAAAACAGTCTAAACATGAAGGGAGTGTGTATCACATGTTTGCTGTTTGCACAGGAGCTGCATCTAGCAGCAGCAAGGCAAAGTTTCACTGTAAGCAACACCAGCGAATCCCAAAATAGTGTTTGGGGACATGGGGAACTCGAAGGGAATTCAGGTTGTCCCGGGGCAAAATGATTTAATTTAACACATCTTCAAGGAGGAGAAAGTACTGATGCCTGTTAGTCCACACTGTTATCGCTTCTGTAGGCTACAGTTCAAGTCATATCTTAACATCTTCTCAAGTGACATTACCCGGGACTTTGGCATGAAAAAGTTTGAAGAAGCTACACAATACTCCGCCTATGAAAGCCCGGAGTGAGCACTCACCTCCCCAGGTGTGAAGGAGGACCAAGAGTCCGGCGAGCAGAGAGGCAGTGTCCCGTACGGCCATGGTCGGTGCTTGGTCCCGCTGCTGTCCGTCCCTGGGTGCGTGTGTGTGTGTGTGTGTAAGTGTGTGTGAGAGACAGGAGGGAGTCTGGCTGGTCCTCCTGGCATAGAGAGCGAGGGAGGGAGAGAGAGAGAGAGAGAGAGAGAGAGAGAGAGAGAGAGAGGGAGGAGTGCTGCACGGGAGGAGGCAAGTGATGCAGGAGTGAGCCGCTCTGCACTGCAAAAAATATCCAAGTGAGCGATGCGTTTAGGCCATGTTCAGTGTTAAACACACATTTTAATGTTATCACATTAAACTTCATTTTCTCGGAGCAAGTGAAAGCGAGGTCTCCTCCAGTGGGGCGGTACAGGCTAAGCCAGTGGCTCTCAAACTTTTTCCATGAATGTACCACCTCTGAAATATTTCCACAGCCAAGTATATACATATGCAGTGCCATCAGCATGTGAAACAATAAGCTGATACCGATGAAGTTTTGTTGGCTCTGTTTTTGCTTCTTTTTCTCTTCTTTCTCCTTGTTTTCAGATGCATCACTGCTACACTTCAAACATGAATCCATTGTCTTGATTTTTGTCTTGGCATAGTGAACAAGTTTATCAAACCTTCATTTACATTATTTGCACTTATTAGAGCATAGGCTAATTGTTTTAGGATTTATGCATGGTTGATATTTTTTAAATCAAATTTTCCCAGCAGCACTCCAACACACCTCCAGTTCAGAACCACTGAACTGGAGTTTTTGTCAGTGGTGAAAAGAGTACTCCAAAATGGTACTCAAATAGAAGTACTGTTACTTTACTGATATTTTAGTTCAGTAGAAGTAGAAGTACCGCTGTAAAAATCTACTGAAGTAAAAATAAAAGTAGCTCATTTAAAATGTACTGGGAGTAAAAGTTACTGAGTTACTTTTTCAAAACAGTAACTGTGTCAGGTCTCTTTTCCATGCTGTAATAAAAAAGATGAGAGTGCTTAAGGTTCAAACTAGATTCTTTTAAAGGTACATTCTGCAAAATTGACAAGGGTAGATTGAAGTGAGGACACTAGACTCAACTGATAAATATGGAAAAAGCACATAATTATGGTGATTGTGTCTATGTGGTTCTCATCATCAGGCCAACTCACTGACATTATTCCCCCTTTTTCCACACTTATTCCACATCTTTACCTGTTGAGTCTAAATGGCCCTCATTTTTCATCATCTGTAGTTCTTCATTGTGCAGCTTTTCTTGGAAATTTGGAAATGGCAAAAAGTAGAGCCAACAAAGTATAACCAGATTCCTCTTCTCATCTTTAATGCCTGAGCTTTTATTGTGAAACATTCCACAATCTGTCACTGATCATTTGTCCTCTCTAACTGATGTAATTTAAAATGTAACAAAGTTCAATACTCAAGTAAAAATGGACTAAAGCAAAGGTAAAATTACTTACTTTAAAAAATATTCAAAAAACTACAAGTACACAGAAAAGCTACTCAGTTACAGTAACATGAGTAAATGTGATTAGTTACTGCCATCTCTGTTCTTTGTCCGGCACCAAAATCCTGAGACAAGGCTAAACTTTCCACTATAGGATGATAGAAAATGACACCCAACTGAAGAGAAGTCTAATTTCGAGAAGGGAGTGAATAAGCTGTTTTTAATTTGGTTGTGATATGTTTTGAGGACCTCTAATGACTTGCTGAGGTGGATATTTTGATTTTTTGCAGTGTGCCCTCTGATGAGAACAGCAGCAGGGAGCGTGGAGGCCTGGAGGAAGATGTGAAGTTAATTTATAGGCTCTATTTAGTTTCCAGAGCTCGCCAGAGCACGGTAACCTGTTGGTTATAAAGGGCAGCCATTAAGAGAAAAGCTGGACCTCATGCAGCGTAAATGGTCTGAGTGAAGCAAAGTGTGTAAAGGAACTGAGGCTGGGCAAGTTGTAGCACTTTTGTTCCACCCCACCACCGCCTCAAAACTTCAAGTTCAAAAGGCTACTGGCTTGACATTTTACACATTTTGTAGAAGCACAGTAGTAGGTTTAAAAAAACAAATAAACAAACAAATAGAAAATAAAACTTCTAACTGACAAAGTGACTATAACTTTAATGATAGACATTACATCATACAACAACAATACTGTTAAATATGTAATTATAAACTAAAAGAACAAAATGAAAGCTAAATCAATGCAAGTATTAAGGAAATTGTTAGATTAATTAAAGAAAACAGTACAATAGCACAGGAGAAAAATAAGAATACAACTTTGATTGGTTGATCAATAGGAAATATGCAGAAAAAATGAATCAATAAAAACTAAAAATGAAACAGGAACTAGTAGGTAGAAGTAACATCTATGCATCATATTTGTGGCAAAAATAGTCTTGCAGTCCTCCACTTGCAGAAGTAACAGCTTTATTGCAGAAAATGTTTCTGTAAATGTACAGTGCCTTGCATAAGTATTCACCCCCCTTGAACTTTTCAGCATTGCGTAGTGTTACCAACTGGAATTCACATTGACGTAAATGGTCTTTTTTACCATTTGAGCAACACAAAATGCACAGTGCTTTAAAGGTGCAAAATACATTTTATTGTGACACAAGCAATAATTAGGACAACAAAGCAGTCATCTCTTGGATGCATAAGTATTCACCCCCCTGAGTCAGTACTTTGTAGAACCACCTTTCACTGCAATTACAGCTGCAAGTCTTTTAGGGTATGTCTTTACCAGTTTTGCACATCTAGAGACTGAAAATTTTGCCCATTCTTCTTTGCAAAATAGCTCCAGCTCAGTCGGATTGATTACATAAATCCCATAATTAATAATTAATAATTACATAAAACCCCAATAAAATACATTTAAATTTGTGGTTGTAATGAGGCAAAATGTGGAAATGTTCAAGGGGGGTGAATACTTATGCAAGGCACTGTACGTATACCTGTATGGGATTTCACCCTGAGACCAGGGGGTATTTCCACAAATCAGGATTAGAAAGTTAGCCAGATAACTGTGGAAAAGATTCGACTATATTATTGATGAGAGTGATTTGAATCTGTAAAACAAAGGCTGAATGTTCAGTTTAGGATAATGGTCCGGTCTTCCCTGATGATGGCTTCTAATAATAGACAAAATTTCAGAAGATGTTCAGTGACACTCTTTAAAGTTATCTGGCTAACCTGCTAATCCTGCTTCATGGGACACCACCCTGCACCCCAACTCAGCCCGGGGCTACTAGTGGTGCCAGCAGATTATCTTGGACTTGTTATATATTTGTTTATACTGTTCTGTGTAAGTCCTGGGACTCCTTACCTGCCTGCCACCAGCCAACCAGCTTCCTGCTTGCTTCCCGCCCTACCAGCTGCTCCTTGTTAGCTCAATATTCTGCCTGTTACCTGTCCCTGTCTTGCCAGCCTCAGCCCGCTTGTCTTGCTTGTTTGCCTAGTTTGGTCCCATCATTCTGTTTATGTTGTGCCTGCCTGTTGCTAAGTCCTATTCTCCGCCTGGGGATTTGGTACCTTTGTCTGTTTGGACTGATCTGCCTTGCCTGTTACCTGTTTTCCACCCGCTAGTGCTCAGTAAAGACTTTAATCGTATTTGAGTCTCTGCCTTTTGTCTGCATCTGAGTCCTATCTGTACCTGACAACATCTCATCAGTCACCAGGCTCTGCTGTTTGCAGTGGAGGCAGGCAGGATAAACAAAGCGCCCCGTGGTGGAGCTGAGCCTGAACAGTCTGGAGGCAGCAGAGGGAGGACGAGGAGCAAAATTAACTCAAGCAACACTCCAGCAATGCAGATACAGAGAACTGTCATGTATCATCTTTTATTACTGTGAGAAAATGATGTTTTCTGGTTTGAAGCCTTTTGTTGGTTTGTTTGTTTTATCCCTTTATTTACCCAGAGTAGGTTTACGGCACACAGATGCTCTTCTCAGCTTCACCATCACTCACTTACACACATTCACATCTGGAGGCGGAGCAGCTCCCAGCATTCATCCATCCTGCCCAGATTGGGAAATTTTGAAGAAGTCCAAGAGAAGTCCATGTTTAACTCCATGAAAACAGGAGTTCAAAGGTGTGGGAAAGGGAAGATCAACAGGTGACAAACAAAAGGAGCAAAGAAGCTGCCTGGTCACTGTGAGAAGTGTTAATGAAGTATTGTACATGTGCAGCTGGACAAAGCCTTGATCATTTTTTCATTTCAGCTACACACAATGACATTTTACCAGCATTCAATTGCTACATAATTCACTAGATTAGTTACCATAATATATGAGACCTAATAAAAACTGAATGTGACTCCCTTTGCACCACAGCAACTCGGGCATTGTGGATGCAGGTTTCCTGTCTTTGTTGGGTAGAGAGTGATTAATTTTATGGTTTTGTTGTCCAGGGTTTTTCAGGCATACAGTCACACACAGCCGTTCACACTTGGGCCAGATACCTCCAGAGATCTGGTTTATGCTGAGACAATGCGATATATAAATGAAGTCTGTCAATTATGCCACAAATCACATTGTATACACACAGGAAATTCAGTTTTGTAATAAATGAATGGGCCAGAGGTTCGACCTGGTAATGTCTCTCACACTCAGGGATAGCTGGAATGATGATAATACGATGGCCGGATGACTGGTGTAAATGTTTAATTTAAAACAGTAAGGTCCCTTAAAATCAGCTTCAAAAATGTTAAGGCTATGTACAGTACTTCCTGTGCACCATCCTTTGGCCCAGGTTGTCTATGCACAACAGCAATAGTTAAGTCAACATGATTTCTATAGCACAGTAAACACAAACATTATAGCCAAAAAGCATTTAAAAAAGATAAAACTAGACACAATCTTAAGCAGATAATATCAAGTACCTTGTAAACAAGTATGTTACTCCTAATGCAGATGTCCTGCTGGCCCTGCTGGTGATGCTAGAGGAAAGGTCATGGGGTCACCAACACTGACAGGTTTCATCCTCCAGCCAAAATGAATGTTGTCACCAAATGTCATGATGATCCATCAAATAAATTTGGAGATATGCCTCTCTGAACCTGACTACTTATCCACCAACTGACTGACATGGTGACATAGGGGCTTCTGCTTCCCACCAGGGCTAAATGCAGGTAAAATCTGCTTCTCAAACTGAAAAGTCAGAGCATATCCGAGACTTTAATTGGTCATATTCAATAGGTAATGAATAATCCTTACCAAACTTATTTGCCACAGTCTGGGGCTGCAATTGCGAAAATACTATGATGCTTTACTCTAAACCATGAAGAGACCAAGAGCCCCTGATCCAAGTATTTAACGGAGTATTTCAGAAAAACTCTATACTGAGATGCAAGCCACATGACACATAAGGGCTTTATGAACAAAGACTGTAGAAGACTCAGTAACTTCACTTCTTATCGCTTATATGCCAACATAGAGTGAGTGAAAAGACACCAGGACGGGCAAAGATAAAGACACCCTTCTTTGCACCTGTCAGGAGCAGTGAAAGAGCTTCATGGCTGTCCAGCTCAGAAGAAATTAGATGAAAGGTTACCTTATCCAGGTCACTTTGAGAAAGTGTGTGTGTGTGTGTGTGTGTGTGTGTGTGTGTGGTTAGGTTGGGGGCTGTGGAGTGCCCATTGTGTGGGCCAGTGTGGGTCACAGTCCAGGCCCACTTTTCTGTCCCAGTCCAACCCTGATTATCATGGTAACAATAAGAGCTGCTACTGATTCACCTGGGACCAGAACCAGACCCCAGCTCAATATTTTAGGAAATTCAACACACCTGTATGATCAGTTATTTTAAATGCCATGCTGAAGTCTAGAATAATTAAAATGGAGTCATCCCCACCAAAAACAGTCAAAAGGAAGTTGTTTGTATCTTTGAGTGGAGCAGTATGTCTGCTATGAAACAACCTGATGCCCAATAGAAAGTTATCATTTTTGTTCATATTTGCTGAGGAAAGAAGTTGTTGATTTGCAACAATTTACCTCTGAGAGAAATGGTCATTTGCACATCAGTCTGTGGAAGTCAGACAATCTTTTTTCAGAGAGGCAGAACAAGTGCACATTTAAAGCTAGAGAGAGAAAAGTCCGATATCCATCCATTTCCCATATCCACTGATTCCTAATCAGGGTCACAGGAGGCTGGAGCCAATCCCTGCATGTGCTGGGCGGAAGGCAGGGAATTACTTTGGGAAGGTCCATAACAGGGTGAACACACACCCTAGGAATTTAGAGTCTTCCATTCTGATAATATACTAGGACAAACACTGTCATGGGTTTCTTTGAGAAATGTAGCCAGGTTGGAGTCTAAACAAGAGGTAAATTACATGAGAGGTGGCCCACAACTTTGCTGAAACTGGATCAAAATAGATCAAAAGTTATGCTTGAAGTGTGGTTATGGTTTTCTACATTCAGCGGGACAGAACCAGCAAGACACTAAACTATCTTGGAAGTTTCCTAAAGTTTCAAACCATAATGCTGGTGCCCCTTCAGTTTGGGTGCACACTGTTCATCTTGTAGCTTTCCTTCGTCCGCCAGAATGAATCAAAGGGAATATCAGAGGATTCAACTGAAGCAAGACCACCAGCAGTGCCCATTTCTCCAGTCACAGGTTCAGACTGATGAGATGATTTAAAACACACAGAGCCAAGCCAGTGAGTCGGGACGGGGCAGTATTTCCCTGGATTCGGCACATTATTTGGCAAAACCTCCAAAAAAAACCCAAAAAAAACTCAGTTACAATTTTACCGATTATTGAAACTTAACATTGCCTGATCCCGCCAATCACATTCTGTGCGTTTGGATGCAGTTCAAAGAGAACAGGGACGTTTGTGTTGATATCTTGGACCTTTCACTCTTGGAAAACAGAAGGTAATGCCATCTGGGCCTGTGGAGTGGGTTTCCTCCCAGCCACCGCCGCAGAGGAAGGAGCAGGCATTGATGCTGAACCTTCTCCGACACAAAGGTCCTCAGTGGCGAGAGGCTCTGCCAGCTGGATAGTGACCGTGAGTCATCCAAGAAGAGCGAGCAACAGTTTGCTAGCAGGATGGAGCGGCTGTGGTTGGTTTAGCCTCATGAAGAGCAAAGAGGACATTTACCAGCATGGACTAACTGACCGGCCACCTAATTTATGTGGTTTATTTAATTATTGGTACATCATAATATTTTGTCAAGGTTGTGATCACATTTCAAGAATTTACTTATATTAATCGCAAAATTCGGGATTTATTTTGTTCTGCTCTCAGACATTCTCACTGCTCTATTTCAAGCTGTGTTCTTTTAGATATGTTTTTTTTTTATTATGATTATTTATTTATATTTGGTGGTAAACCAAAAGAGGCCGTGAGAGAGAGAACAGAGAACTATTTTCTTTGTATGTCCCTGCCAAGCCCTAGCACAGTGAACTTAAAAGCCCTTTACATGAGGTGGAGAGTAGCTCGGGAGGAGCGGACAAGTTTACACTCCAGGCTACTGAAATGATGGTGATACTGCTGTAACCAAAAAATAAATTAATAAATAAATAAGAACCCATGGCTTTTCATCTTGTATCTGCTGGCTCTAAATGTTCGATGCAGGCGTGTAGAAGCGATACAAGGATAGAAGGAGAAAGTGTGTGTGAGCAAGTGAGGCAGATAGTGTGTGTGTGTGTCCAGTGGAAAGGTCCTTTAATGTTGAGCAGCCACCACTGCTACTCTGTTTTTCTTTCCTTCCTAAAGCTATCAGAGGGGATCTGTTTGTGGACACACAGATACTGGTGCTCTGTTTTGGTGGAAATATAAGGACAATACTGATAAAAGTGCATAACAAGTGCCAACAATATGCTCTTTCTCTCTCTTTCTCCTGAGCCTGTTGTGATGTGAATTGTGTATGTGTGTATTGGGTCTTGTGTTGTAGGAAACTCAACATAACATCCTTTGTGGATTGCTAGATCACTAACACAAAAATTGTTCCTACTGAACAATTGCAGTTGTTTAATCTCCCAGAGTGTAGTTTAAACACGAAAAATTATGTTATTAAATGAAGTCCCTGTCAGATATGGATTGGAAGTTTGTATATCTAGATTACAACATTGATGTTCTGTTTAGAGAAAGAAAAAAATGAAAAATGTAAACAGGAATTATAGAATAACTGCGTAAAACATGGAGAACAACAATATCTTCATGGAGTAAGCAGCCATTGCATGTTGTTGTTGTAAGTGGTTTCATGCTCTCCAAAAGAAATTATATATGAATGTTCAGGAGGGCGTAAACCATTATGTTGATGTTTTCACTTCCTCTACGGTGAAGCGCAGTCCTTATGGTTTGTAGCGATAGCAGCGAGGAGGCTGTTCCCTAAACAATTACATTGTTCAGTCACTCAGGGCCAGTAAGATGTGACAAAATGTTCAAGTTGCCTTGAGGCACTGAAGTGGCACAATAAGTATGGGTTTACAGCTAAGCATGATATAGAATCTGGGGGATTTTTATTTAAAGTTTCAAGTAGCCTCCAAATTCCCCATGGACAAATAGTAAGAATGTCCCATTTTCGACTTTATTTAATATGATACATCCTGGGCAGGGGGTTTGGGAATATTGGGGGCAATGGGTTTGGGAATGAGTCTGAATAAGGAAAATAGAAGCAGGAAAAGCATCAGCCCCTCCTCCACAGCGTTCCCAGGGACAGCAGTGAGCTCAAACTTTGTTTAAAGCATGCTTCACAACCTGCTGACAGGGTTCAGGGCGCAGATCGGCCAAAACCCCCAACACTGACTGCAGGAAAATCTCCTATTAATCCTTCAAAAGTCAAACCTATTGTTGTAATAGTGATGAAATTAAATCAGCATTTGCACACATCAGCAAGTATTTGACTTCAGTTTAATCCTTTGGCCCATCAGTGAATTGCCTTTATCTGCAGAGGGAGTAAATACACTTGAACTTGGTTCCTTTAAGATTTCCACCCCTTGCACACTGACCAGCGAGTGGCCTTAGCATGTACCCCTGTATGTGCCACACGGCTGTGATTGATGACTCCACACGGCTTCTGTTTATCTCACACGGGCTCTGTGCTGTACTCACGCTCTGAAGGAGAGCCTGAAGGAAGGAAAGAGAGGAAAAGAAGTCATTCTTTCCAAGCCACTGAGGCCAGACCCGAGAGCAAGTTGTTTTGGGGGGTAGTCTGCCCAGAATGAGAGACGGCTATTGTCCAACTCGCTCCAGAGGATCAGGGGCTTTTCGAATGTGCAATGGTATGGTGAGGGGGCTTGGGGCCAGAGTGGGAGAGAAATTTGAATTTCTGCAAAGCTCCGTCACAATAACAGGGACTGTGACAAAGAGACACTTTGATAACCGCCATATGGGCCGAGACTTGAACATTGCTGTCTCCATGGTGATTATAGCCTATGTAATGGGGGGCATTAATCTTAATAAATCCACCCACCGGCTTGTCTGCTGAGAAGTGTTTCAGTCGGAAAACGTTTCGGCATTAGTAAGAGAAGAGGAAGAGGAGGATGAAGAAGAAGAAAGGATAACTTCACCAGTTTAATAACATAAGTTTTTATCTTTTCCTGGAGTAATCTGTAACTAAATTTGCCACGGAAAATTATTAAAGGGGAAAAAAAGCTCATATTTGTAGAAAGGAAAAAGCTGTCTGTGTATCTCTCTTTCAATCTCTTCTGGTTTGCACTGTGCAACTCATAACACAATTTGGTTCCAATTTTGATATTATGATATGGCTTGCTGGCCAAAGGAGAAGATTTGGTTTCAACATCAAATTTGGAAAGGTCCTCGCTGTGTTTTCTGGGCCTAGGTGCAATGATGTCATACAGGAAATGCGTACAGAATAGTGAGTCAGTGAACAGGAAGCTGTGAGATACTATTATGCACACTCACAGGGATCTACAGGCATTCCCGAGATCTTGGGAGCACAGCTTTCGCAAATGCCATTGTGGGGGACTTCCACAGCCAGTGTGAGTCACACTGTTCCTGCTCTTGATCTCTTTCAGTCAAATTAGTGAGTTCCTGGCTCATCAAGTCAGTCCTTTCACCCATCAGTCTTTCTCGCCCGCATCTTCTCACCCCTTTTCTCTATCTGCAAAGCACTCTCTAACCACCTCTTAGTGTGCAGAAGCAGATGAAGAAATACTCAAATCCTTTACTAACGGAAAAGTAACAACAACAACATGATACAAGAATACAGTAAAAGGAATTTTACTGCATTCAAAAAGTTACTTAAGTAAACGTATATAAGTATTAACAGTAAAATATAGTGTGAAGAGTAGTTCCTTTCAGAGAGTTAAATTACTGATGTTTTAATCTGTAGGTAACATTGTAGGTTAACTGCTTTATACACTGTCAGCTACTTTCAACCCAACACTGCATCATATTTCATGCTTTCATGGGCAAACTTTATTCTGAAATGAAACTAGTAACAGAGTAATGAAGTAAAAACTACAATATTTCCCTCTCAATAAATGGAAGTACTCAAGTGCCAAGTAAAAAATTGTCCTAAAGTTTTTGAGTAAAGTTACTTTCCGCCTCTTGGGGTGCAGCAGAGGCAGTGGGTTTGTGAGGAATGCAGGGTCGTCCGCAGGGTCCCGACCAGTCTGCACTCCAGTGATTTCTGCTGTTTGGAGTTTGTGTTTTCCCATAGAAGCTTCTGGTCTGCCGCCTGCCCCCTGCTCCCTCTCTCTCTCTATGCCTCTCGCTCTAAAACACACACACACATACTGCAGAAATATATTCAGAATATTAATTTTATATGAGCCCCATGCACTGGCCAGCAGCCAAAGTCACCACTGAATCAGAGGATCTCAACTCTAAACAAACCACAAAATCTTGAGAAACAAACAGTCGGACACACCAACCACAAGCTGGCCACTCACTCTAACGGGGGCCCACTATGGCTGAGGTGTTACACATGGCTCTTATTTACAACATTAAGAGGTTTACAGGTTTTCTTGTTCACCACATCATAAACATTTTATAACAAACCTTTTCATGGTCTGGACCCCCAAGCTGACTTTCAATCAAACCGCAGAGTTTGATTTTTGCCCTGGGGGCCCTGACATGAAGATTTAAGATGTTTAGTTGTCATGCTTGAACATTGAAACATCAATTAAAAGCGTGGATATTTAAATTCAATGTTAAAATAGTCAATCAAGAATTTCAACTGAATTAAATGTAGTAAAATTAAACTATTCCTCATTTTGAGTGCGACCTTCTGCAAGCCCCTCAAGTGTCTCTGAGGATGCCAAATTGAAAACGATTGTTTTATAACACTGATGGCACACAGAAATCTGATGAGGTCATTTTAAGTGTCCATGAAGTCAAGACAGAGCAGTGAAGTGTCCCGGTGACGCCACCCTCACCTGTGTCATTTCCTCTCTTAAGACAACTGACCCCCTCCTGTCTGGGCTGTGGCCGTAATCAGAGATGAAAGAGCAGACAAAGAGGTGGAAGGGCGGGTCAGATGGTCACATTTTTGTGCCGCATGGAAATGACCCAGTGGGCGGACAACAAATTGAAGAAAATTAGTCATCGGCAGGACCCTCGCCTCATTGTAGGAAACAAGTCAAGGGGTTGCTTGTTTTTCACCCTCTCACATCCATCCTGTCCAAGATTCTTTCGTTTCCCATGTCTGGGCTCCTCTAGGTTTCTGCTTTATTTTTAAGATTGTTTATTTGAACTGAGAGGCTCTGAGGAGAGAGCTTCTTGTTTGGAGACGGGGATTGTGGGACCTGTCATCGCCAGTGAAAGGTCAACGCAGACATCCATCTTTGTCTTAGTTGAACTGGGGATGTCAGGGGTGCTGGGATGGGCACCTCTGCTCACTGCACTGCAAAAAAATATCCATCTTAACAATTCATCTGCTCTCCTATTCCATCTTAAAATCTTGTTTTTCTTCAAACAAGTGAAAAAAAAATCTGGCAGCGGGATGACATAATCCCACTCTTGCTGCTAATCAACTTATCTCCACACTTCTCTTAAATGAAGAGTAATTTTCTTGATATTTGTGAGCTGATCTGCTTCAGTCTGCCTTGCTTCAACATATTTATACTTGTTTCCAGGGTATAAATAACAAATGAATAAGGGCATTGGAAATAAGTGGGATTATCTCATCCCCATTGGTAGATTTTATCAGTTGTTTGAAGAAAAAAAACACATTTGTAACACTGAATGTTTACCCATTTTCCCCTCAGGGACTAATAAAGTTTTTCCGATTCTGATCTGAATATGTGACTAAATGACTTTTTCTTTTTCTATTTCTTTTTTTGCAGTGTGCTGAATGAATTTAGGCCTTCAATAACACCTGCAATATTGCTGATAAACCTCGAAGGTGCACATTTGGGTCACCTGTTGTGCATTTAAAAAATGGAAAACCTTGTCTTGGCTAAAAAAACAAAAACAGAAACAAAACATCATCCTTCCCTATTCAAGAGGGCCACATTCTCACAGATGTTTCCACAGATGCATAATTGTGTCTTTATGAATTTGAATGCCTTGAATTCTTGAATTGAAAGCATTGCATTGCCACTGTGGATGTGTAGCAGCTGTGACGGCCATGAAGGAGGCACAAAGACAGCCTTCAAAGGGTGGCACACGATGACAAGCCACTCATGTCTTGCAGCCTCGCACCGTGTCAAAAGGAAGAATCTGCACCTCTAGAAAACAAACAGAGGAAGTCGGTGGCCTCCTCGTGGACCAGCGGGGAGGTTAGCTGCCATAAAAGGAGCAAGTCCAGAAGCTCACTGCCAAAGACAAAGTAAAACACAGGACCTTTTATAGCTCCTCACGCAGCTCCTATTCATCCCTGATGTGTCATAAAATGCTCCAACAAATGTCATTCGTCAAGCGTCCAAAGGTTTGGAACAGGATTTCCTGTGATCATATCAGACATAGTTCCCCTTTGGCACAAAAAAAATGATCTTCTCCTTCAATTCTCATATAGGCTCAGCTGGGGAGGATGAGACACAAGGCGAGGAAGGAAGTGTTGTTGATATTGTTCTGCGTTGCAAAGCCTTTTTCCCGGGCTCTCATTGTTGCTGCAGCAGGTGAGGTAATGGGAGACCCGGTTCATCTGGATGGAACGGGTGAGGGAGACTGGAAAACCGCGGTGATGGCACGAAAAGTCATATTATTCAGATTTATCACCGCAGTCATCTTTACATTTATCAAGCTCCATCCTTCACACAAACACACACTCACACACACACACACACACACACACACACACACACACACACACAGCCAGAGAGACAGAGATTACACTTCCCTTTCTGTGTATTATTGCACCCTCTTTATGCTTTCACGCAAATGCATTTATTTAATAATACTGGTAATAATTAATATTGTTAATAATATTACCATTAGTTAATACTGAACAAACTGAAGCTGAGAGAGCGAGAGAGAGAGAGAGAGAGAGAGAGAGAGAGAGAGAGAGAGAGAGAGAGAGAGAGAGAGAGAGAGAGAGAAATACTTCATTGATCTCCGAGGGGAAATTGAGTGAGAAAGAGTTTAATCTAACACTGTGTCCCATCATTACAGTAAACACCGTCCTGAGATAATATTTTGACTTTGGCACCTTTAATAACCACTGATAATTTTTCTGCGTGTGATGCTGCGCAAGACGTGCGCAGCTCGCGCTCACTGCGGCTCAGCTGACACCACCAAAACAAGTATGGCGGCGACAGCAACGAGAGCAAACCACAAGCTGTGTGTGTTTGTTTCTCTGACTCGCCTGGTTTAACTTGTCATTTACTGCAGTTTATGGATTTCCCGAGGCGGCGGTTTAATCTACTGTAGCTGAGGAGGGGGCGCTTTGAGAAACAAACCCGGAAAGGAAGCGGAAGTGTCTTCTCCGTGTTTGAAATCAAACATCCGCTTGGTAACGCGTGTAAGCCGTGTTTTGATCCTCCTCTGGAGCTGCTAACACCGGTGCTCACAACAAACAGCCATATCTCTCACGCGTCTCGGCATAACAAGGGAATATGAACCGTTTTGCCTGGCATCATGGACACGACGAGGACCATAACTCGGTCTAGTATCCCAGCCTGAACAAAACACCGACTTGGAAATGGCACCGAGCTAGCTAAACATCGGTGAGCTAATGCTAAGCTAACCCAGCAAACGCTGTGTTGTAACATGGCTCTGCTGAACTTTGTGATATCCACGGTGGGAAAATGCATCGACGTCGTGTGTTTTTTGTTGGACCTCAACTTTGTCATCGTCCACACCCTGGTGCGGTCCATTTTAGCGGCCGTGGCCTTTGTGAACAGCCTCCCTGCGCTGCTGGTCAACTCAGCCGTGGAGCTGGTCAACTTTCTGCTGTTTTGTTTGGTGTCCGCGGCGGAGGCGACCACAGACATGGCCCACGGCGGCGTCAGCATGTTTTGGAGAGGGGTGCTGGCTCTGGAGGGCTTGCTGGAGAGCCTGAAGATGGTGGGCTACCTGTCCATGCACGTCCTGCTCCGCGGGAAGGAGCAGCTGTGCCGAGGTGTGCTGGCAGCAGCCGAGTACTGCGGCATCGCTGTCAGCCTGGTGGTCTACTTCACCAACACGGTGGTCAACTTTGTGCTCATTGCCGCCCAGAACGTGTACGCTGGCCTGGCTGGTGTGTGGCAGACCATCTCCAGTCCGCTTCAGAAGGTCCTGGAGCTCACCCTGACCTTCTTCACCTTCCTGTACAGCATCCTGGTGGGGACGTCCAGCCTCTTGTGGTCGCCTTGTAAACTGGTGTTCGACTTCTTGATTTCGCTGACGCACATTTTCATCAGCATCTTCATCCTGAACGTCTATGGCCTCCTGCTCACAATCACCATCGCTGTTGCTACCACCCTGTACCTGAACCCGGAGCTGACCCGTCAGGTGGCTGTGCGAATAGGGGCTTACATCCGCTCTGTCCCCATCCTGCACACATTGCACCGGACCCTGCGACGCCTAACCTTCGTCCTGCACAGTGTCTCCCATCGTGTCCCCGTTGCTGTGCGACAGCTGCAGAGGATGCTCCATCGCCTCTACCTGCTAGAGAGGGGGCTGTGGCAACAGCTGTCCCGCCAAGGCAGTCAGCTAGGCCAGGCACTGAGGACACAAATCCACATGGGCAACATCAACAGAGTGGGTGGGGACGGGGACACAGGGGGCGAGAGGCGGGACCCGCCAGATGGAAGAGCGGGAGATGGAGTTCACCAGGAGCTGCTGGATTTGGTTTTGCCCAGCTCCAGCACAGACAGGCCTCTAAAGAAACTGTCCTCTTTGGGCAAAGACAGTAAACTCCCCCCTGCAGAAAGCCTGCTGTCTCTGCTTAAGGAGCAGGAGGAGAGGAAGAAGTGTGTGATCTGCCAGGACTCTGCCAAGACGGTGGTGCTGCTGCCGTGCAGGCACCTCTGCCTGTGTAAAGACTGCACCAACATCCTGCTGAGACAGCCCATCTACCAACAAAACTGCCCGCTGTGTCGGCACATGATCCTCAACACCATGGATGTTTACCTCTGAGGGACCGATTGATGCAGATCTGAGGGTTTCTGACCATACAGGAGCAAGACGGTGGATCCCCTGTTAACATGACTATGGACTTGTCCTTTACTGCATGTTTTATCCCCACTAAAAGGATGTTATTTGACTTTTTGTTTTTCATGTTTTTTCTTTGTTCCTTTTTTAGAAGTTACAAGGTTATGGACTGATTTTTGATTGCATACCTAGACTATGCAATCTTTGAAAGCAGTTTAGAAAAGCAACATCAGTGAACACACCATTCCTGTACTGAGGTTAGATGTGTTTTTTGTTTTTTTGTTTTTTTTTTTATGTTTAACGTGTTACCATGATAAATCTCAGGTCTCATGTTGTCTTGAAGGCCACAGGTCCCATCCCTGATGCTGAAATGTTTACCATCTCTTCTGTCTTAAAAAACAAACCTGTCTTGTGTTTTCAGGGGGGCCAAGCTGTGAAGAGACTAAACCAACACTGTGCTTGATAGTGTTATTATACTAATAATTCCACATGTAAAGTGTGAAGCACAACATGGCAACACATACACCGTACAATCACTAAACACCACATCATATATAACTATAAATTTCCTGTAGTATTAATATGCTTAAAAGCATCCCAAATGGACACTGTGGCCTACTGTTGTTTACTTTTACCCTAAAAAGATCATTTGTAAACCACTTCAGTTTTTCAGAGGTTTCCACGCTGCCATGTAAAGGGTAAAAAGGTTTGGGTATTTGGGGAAAATGACTTATGCTTTTCCAGTCATGGTTGGCTGCAAGTCATATGGCCTTAATAGGTTTATCCATTCTGTTGGGTGTTTATTCCAGTCTGCCATTATTGGCATATTACAGCCACCACCAAGAAATAACTATAAAAGGTTTTTCCTTTCATTTGTAGTGGTTATAAAACATAGGATTTTTGTATGAAAGGGCCATAAACTAATAAGGGTTTACAGTTTCACATTTTTTTTTTTATTTGTTGCTATCCAAACTGAAATGGTATTGATCAATTTGCAGAGTTTATATTGCATTATTTGTGACACCACTTATTGTATTACCCTGGATGGTGGGTGGTGTAGAATTATAGCTTTGCAAAATGAAAGTGCCATATTTCATATGCCTTTCCCTATCTCAAATGTTTTGTATAACAATGTGTATGGCTTTCTAGAGGAATTTTAGTTCTGGGCTATTTTTGTGACTGGAGCAATGGGATATCAATTATTGACATAATTCAGGCCTGCTACATTACATGGCCTGAATGTCACTGTTTGATATGGAAATGACAATAAGCTCTGGAGAGCAGACTCAGACCTCTTCCTCTCAGGTATCCCTAAAGCCCTTTAATAACCACAGTTGCGTTCCTAACTAAACACGGAGGTGCATTAACAACGCAGCTCACGAGTGTCATCGGTTGAAATGCCTCTCTTTGTAAGAGCGGTGTGCTCAGTGTGAAATGTCAGGGACATTGCAAATAAAAAAGTCATGAATGTATTTTTGTAAAGAGTGTGAGTTCATAATAAAATGACCAGTGCAGTGTCTTTTGTCCTCTCCTTACTGGCTCTACACTTATCCTGATTTTTTTCACAAGATAAAACACAATGTTTGAAGGTGAGAAATGATGAACATTGCAGCAAGAAGGCTAATCTCCTAAAAGGCGTTCATTGATGCAGTGTCCTTTTGCTCTCTCTGGTCCTAAACCTAAAGATAGCACCAGTCAAATTGTACCAAATCAGCAATTCTGCAATGTAGGATCGGTTTTAGTAATCTAACTATGCTTGAACAACTATTTCACATATCTGTAGAGCATGTAGTTTCCCCCTGGACTTAATCGCTAATATCCTGTCTAGTTCAGAAAATTGCAGAGTGCTATTTTCATCTTACATTCCTATCAGCCTGGTTTAGCTAAGATTTTATCCCTTTGCCCTTTGATTTTGACCAAATTTGGTTTCACTTACGGCATTTAACCCTCATTTCATGACGTATTCAAAAAGGAGCTCATGAGGATTTTTTTTTCCCTCCAAATGTGGAGGATGATGCGAATTATAAGCTACTGGAATGCAATGAGAAATGCTACGACAGAGGTCACTCATCGGCCCAGAATCAAAAACCAGATGGCAGATGACTCAGACTTTACTTATTTCAGTTTTTATGAATATAGACCAATGACAAGATAGACAAAAAATGATACAGATGTTCTTTCTTGCATCTGTGAGGAGGAGGAGGAGCAGGAGGAGGATGTGAGCCAGAAGGAGACCAGCGAGGGTGTATGTGTGTGTAGGATGCAGGGTCAGAGGAGGGGGGCCCCTAACAGCCCTTTGGGACCGCTTCCACTTACATACGACAATTCACAAGAGCTTTGTGGTTTACGTCTTTCAGGCCTTCATTCCCAATGTTCTTTCTAAAAATATCTCATGTTTGATATTTGTCATCTGGTCGGATGAAAGAATGCAGGCTGACATAAATCTAGATGTTAATTCGAAGGATGTGTAGGGAGAACTTCTCAAGATTTAGGCTTGATCTCGCTGAATTTATCTCTGAACATGAGCAAGAGGATTTTGAGCCCTTTACACTTAAATTTTTGGTTAATGCTGAATGAATTCTTGTCCATCACCCCACCAAATTACTACTTTCAGCACTCTGGAGAGCTCTTCATGGCCAGGGAGTAATCAGTGAGTCGACACAAGACGTGGGATCTTGATAACTAAGACGTGCTCACGGGTTTGTGGACCAAAACTCCAGCATACCAGGTGTCCTACCAGAGAGACCAGAGAGACAAATCCAGTGGTTATTTGTTGTCTGCTGACCCATGGACAGAGTCTCACCAGTGTTTACGTGTTAGCTGTAAACGAGGGCTGTGTTAACAGAGGAGGAAGTTTAGTGTCAGGGGAAGAACAGGGAGAGTAAACCGAGGAGAGCTGTATGCCCGGGGGATTCGACCCCTTCCCTTTGACCCCGGCAGCCCTGGCCTGGAGCAGTGTGGGAAACTGACAAACTCTGGTCCACCATGGCCCGCCTCAATCAGGCTCGCCTTTTTCTCCATGTCTCACTCTCACTCCGACTCTTTCCGTCTCCTGCTCGCTTTCTTTCTCTGTCTGTCCCTCTGTCACTGTCACTCGTTTGGCTCTGCGGCTCTTTTCTGCTTTCCTCTCTGAATTTGTGCAAGCAGGGTTTAAGCCCACAGTTTGGCAAGCATCCTCCTCCTTGCAGTGTTGCTCTGCAGCCGACCTTGACCTCCGACCTCCCTGTGGAGCTTTGCAAACAATAAGAGAAATCCCCTGTACCAGTTAGCTATGTGGGAGAGTTAGTTTAATTTTTCTACTCATGGGATTAGACATCACCTGAATGGCCTCACATAACAAGACCACCCGCTTTGAGGCAGATATAACACCACAGTTTAAAAAGGATTAGTAGTTATTAGATAAAAGATTGGGGAAGATTGAGAGAATAAAGACAGAGGAATCTTAGATAAAACGGTGTCAGGGTATGAAGGCAATAGGCATCGATAGAGTGACAAGTGGGTAAAGGGATAAAAAAATAAGAAGGCAAAAGGAACTGATTATCCTTGGCTTTAACACAGCACAGACTCAACTGTAGTAAGTACATTTGCTGAAAATCATCCAGATAATCCTGGTGGCCTTGAATAAATGCGGCTGTATGATGTGTGGGTTGCAGGAGGATTAAAGTTTAGGGACTCCTGAAGTGGGAAAGTGGATGATAGCCATCGGGTCAGAGGTCAGCATGTTAAGAGCCCCCTGGTACTTGAGCTTTCACCTTTCGACTGAGAGAAAAATGTTGCGCTGTGAAATGCGGCACTGTTTCCTGCACAGAGAGAGGTTTAATCTCAGGAATGTAGTAGACATGCCACCGCTGTCAAAGTGAACCACCAGTGACAGGAAGAGCTGTGCTGAACCATAAAAGAGCCAACAAACAAGACGATTTAAGCTGAAACGCTGAATAGAGGCTGCTCATTCTCTAGAGGTAAATCAAGGGGGTTACTGCTGTGCAAACACACCTAACGAGATGAGAGAAAACCAGGAAAAGATCCAAATTTAGAGAGGATGTCCTGACACCTTTTAACAGAGCCTGGCTGACGTGACTGAGCATAAAACTGTAGTATTATTGCTGGCGTCTGCAGACAGTGAGAGTCCCTGCCACATCTGTACGACTGCGGCTTTTCATTTATATTACACGCTGATCTATAGAGAGTTTAAAACTCCACAAGCAACAATCACAGATGTTCATTTTCATTTAATCAGCAAGGAGGAGCACGGTGTGAATCAATGAGTGTCTGTCCCTTTACTGAACTGGGTTTGTCTGAGGGGCTTTGCAAATGTGGTTTAGTTGGAGATACAGAATGGATAATTTTGCCAATTTGAATACATTTCCATTTTATTTAAAAGATTTCTCCAGCTTATCACTTAGTGTTTCTAAGATGCAGAGGATTTATAATGTTATTTTGTCCGGCTGTATTCCGCTCTGTGCGCTCTGAAACCATAACAGGTACAGAGCTCAAAGCTGACAGACAGGTTGGAAATCGCCACTACTAAGGCAACGAAAATTACATCAGTTGACCACATGATGGTGCTATATTAATGAATTTTGTATTGGGCCTATAACTTTTGAACTGTTGCTGGCAGAAACAAAATTATTTCTCCCAAAAATTCTGTAAGTCGAAACAAATTGATACATGTCAGCCAGTCCCATTTGGACTTATTTTCCAACATTTTGCATTTTGTGCAAATCAGTTTTTGTTTTTTGTTTGTTTGTTTGTTTTTTCGCGATTCCTACTGCAAATCTTGAGCAATTGGCACCAAATTTGGTTCACATCATATGTGGACCAAGCTGGAAAAAGTATTTTTTTCAGGTATTTGGTTCTCTATTTTGGTTTTGCTATAATCGGTTGTCAAAGTTTGCTCAAACACTGTGGACGGGACCTCATTTATAAAATGTTCAATAAATCCTGAACATTTTATCCTTTTGTAATCAAATTTGGTGAACATGTGCAGCAGTAGCGCCTGGGTTAGCACACCAAATTTGGTGACATTTGGCCAATAGGTGGTGCTATAGCAGCTTTATAAATTTACACAGCCATAACTTAACCATAAGTCCAATTCACTTCAACTTTTGCAACTTTTTTTTCAACTTTTATCATTACACCATCAGCTAATTAGCTTTTAGTAGACACAATTAACAACATCAGTGGACCTTTAACTAATGTGTTTAGAAGACACTGGCCATCGGGGGGCACTATAGTTACAATTACAAGCTGTTTGTGCTGTAACTGAACTATGGATGTGTGTTGGTTGGTCAAATGATTCCTCTGGTAATGACAAACAAGTTCGCCAGTACAAGTCTTCCTGCCAAATGCTTCAGTATTCTGCTGTTTTGAATTTTGTTTTGCTCTGTTTTTTCACTCCTCCTCCTCCTCCAACGTTCACCAAGTCATCTCCAAATGTGGCACAACTCCATATTTAGAGGGAGCTGCATAAAATTACTTTTTCAAATTTTAGATATTTGGTATCATTTTGTTGTAATTGGCGGGACCTAATTGACAAAAAATGTCCCAAACTATGGTCACATGATGCACTCCTGATAAAATTTAGCACGAGACGGTGAAAGGTTTGGTGGTATTTGGTCCAGGTGGGATAGGATTAACTTCAAATGAAAAGTGAAAACCATCGTTTTCTCACTCTGCTCACTCTGTCACTCTGTACAGTACAAGCTCCAGTCTAATTTCAAAAAGTTCAGTCGCCTATGGCACACTAAACAAGCACATACAAGTTCATGGTGACACCATGCACAAGTTAGTGTTTTCAGCTCCTGCTTAGCTTCATAATTCAGCCATATTCATCACAGTGTTTTGTGATGTGGTGCTCTGTCTACCAGGGACTAGCCACCAGATGGTGTTTTGAGTTAAGTGTAGGACCATGATAGTTTTTTTTTTTTTTTTTTTTTTTTTTTTTTTCCAGCTGGTAATGCCAGAATTTATAACCTGTCTACTCACATTGTCATCTATCACACACTATAGATGAGGCACAGCACTGAAACATCTGTGTTAAAGCTCCCTTTAAGTGGCAAGAAAATGCAAATAAAAGAAATCTGCATATGAATCTGAAGAGAGACATTGTGTGAGTGTGAGCTTTCCCTGCTTGACTACTATTGTTTCAAGTCATTGTTTCAATAAATATATGTAATTAGTTAGCTACATCCTACCATCCTAATAAATAAATAAAGCGTTTAATGTTGCGCTAATTGATGATGTTTTAAGACAACGTGTCACTTTTCAGATGGCTGTTTTTTTTTTTTTCTCTTTCTCTTTTCTTTTTGGAACAAAAGACTTAATATCTGCCTGTGTGTGATGAGGCTTCTCTTTCCTCCTCCTTCTTTTGTACTGAGTTTTGAATCTGGAAGCTGCAGTTTCTCTGGCTCAGACCCCGGCAGTGAGTCCTTACTCCTGTCAGAGAAGTGAATAACAATCAAAGTAATGATACAGTCGATAAATATTTATGTGCTGGTGTGTTGTGATGAGAGGAGCCTTGCGGAGAAGGACTGGGATGAATTACATTTGATTTTCCTGTATGTTCACGTCTTTGGTATTCATTTTAATATGGAGTCACGGTTGCAGCCGTCATCAGAGGAAGCTGAGGTCCGTGACAGTGTTGATACAGCTGGGAGAAATGACTAATCCTGCCCAGAAAACCGGAGCCACAAATTGTACCTGTGGAGTGCGACGCATCAGCCTCTCCTCTGCAGAGCATCCCGTCTCCGACCGCAGACACTCGGCTTGGGCTGGGAGGGACGAATAGTGATACAACACTGCCCTCTGGTGGACAAAGCGCTACTTCCACTTCTGATTATAGTGAGACCTTCTCTGTGGCGCTGTGTGAATACTTAATAAATCACTAGAACTGAGAAAAAAACACACACACACACCAGGCACCGAGATGTTCTTTTCCACCCCGCTGTGTCTCCTTAACTTAACACCACAAATCATAAACAATCATAAATCATACTCTTAATAGCATGATTTTGGCCTGTGTTGATACTGTGTTGCAGTAAAATGAGACCACCCTTGCGTCTTTATTTTATTGAGGAGGTTCTCAAATCATTATGTAACTATGTGTGCATCCACCCTTGTCTATTATGTCGTCCCCTAGTTTAACTACGCCCAATCTGCATCAAAATGCTAAGCCAGATGTTGAACTCTTGACTCAATCTCCTTCATCCGTACACACTCCCACCCACCAATGACAGCCCTGGATGTCAGGGAGTGATGTCACTGTCTGCATGGTCACTGGCTTGTAGCACCTCCACAAAGATTTACAGGCTGTGAAATCATGGAAACAGCTGATCGATGCCAGGGGACGATTGATTAACTCACCATCCGTCTGATCTAGCCTAGAGGGAAAAGTTAAAAGAGTGTTTTAGAGCATAATTATGTGAGGGGTAATGGGAAAAGCAAAGATCCCGCAAGTCTGAGGTAGTCTATTTAACCATCATATTAAAAAAATGCTCATCTCACTCGTGTCCTGGTGGTGTTTACTCTGGGAAATAAATAATCAACAGAAATGTCAGCAGTGTCACAACAGTGCTAGACTCTGAGGAAAGCTGGGGAAATAACACACGGTGTTTAAAGCTCTCATCAGTGAGAAGGAGAGAGAGAAAAGGAGCTTTAACCATGTCAGACGGCTGAAATGCAGCTTGTGAGTCTGTCAAGGCACTTACAGCGTTTGGTTAAACCATTAGGCAGAGGTAAACACTGTGACTCCGGTGGAAAATGACATTTTTTTCCAGCCATTATCATTTCGGTATTGACTTTGGTAGAGCCCTGGCTGTGACAATCATAACCACAAAGTTGGATTTCAAATTTTATTGATAAAAGTACAAATTTCTGTTCAGAGGGACAGTCAAAACGATGAACATTGCTTTAATAAAACAGATGTGTCCACAGGCAGGCAAGTTATGGGAAACTAACAAAGCCTTCCTTTCAGAGGGCTGGTTGTGGATCTGACTGGTGACAGCAGTTTGACAAAAGAGCAAAATATATGCAGTATGAAGGGCAATTAGGACAAAAAATTGTGTCAGTTATGTTGCACTGTTAAAAAGTAGCAAGTTCTTTTTGTGTGTAAATTAAAGAATCATTAATTTTACACATTAGTGGTGTAGCAATCAGTGTGAAACAAAGCATACACTTGATAATAGCATAAGAAGCCATTTGAAGTCTCAGCCTGCAGTTGGCTAGGGGCCATTGTCACAACATCTGTTAAAAAAAAAAAAAAAAAAAAGTCTCACAGCAGTCAAATGGCTATAACTGCAGCACAGCTACTGAATAAACATTACTGGAGTGCTCAGGAAGTGTACCTGTTCACACTTCATCAGTACGGTATGTGCCATTCAAGTAACATTGTCGGGTGTGTTTCTTTCTTATTGAACAAATCCAGATGTCAGGGCCACATCAAAGCCTATTCGTTTGTTTTTACCCAGAATGCAAACTTCTCATTTAGATCAAAACCATAATGAGGCTAAAGACAGGCTGCAGCTGATTTTCCAAAGTTGGATGCTATTATGTTTGTCCATTATGCAAACACAGCAGAGTTTTTCCAGTGTGAGTACACCAGGAAGCCGGTGAAGGTGCTGTCTGTCTTGCTGCTGGAGTAAAATCCACTGTACTCTCCCAGAGCCATCTGGACCCACACCTGGTCGCCAGGGACGAGGTGAAGCAGCGAGCCGCCCGACAGAGATGCCGGTTTGGGCCAGTTACCATAGAACTGAAAATAGGATGCCACGGCATGGCCGTTTTTCATCAGGTCAAACTGCAGGCTGGCACGGTAGACTGTGGCGTGGACGGCAAAGTAGTAGACCCCGGGGACTTTGCAGGTGAAGCGTCCCGTCTCTGGGTTGTAGTCACCCTGTTCATTGATCATGATCTTATCAAAGCAGATTGCCTCACCCGCTGCCAGGGGCATGGTGCGGGACTCAGAAATCTTGGCACTGAATGCTGATTTGGGGGCGACTGCACACTCTCCTGGCTGCCCCCGCTCACCCTTCTCCCCTGGGTCACCTCGGTCCCCAGTCAGGCCCCGCAGTCCCGTCTCACCTGAGGAAGAGGCAGAGCACAGGCATGAGTGTTCATCTGTAAGTCTTACCATCAAAAACACATGACATACACAAGCAAATAAAGCAGAACACCTGGGTATCCACTGTCTCCTCTCTGTCCCTTCTCCCCAGGAGCGGCATCTCTCCCGTCCCTCCCATCTCTGCCCGGCTGACCGGGACTGCCATGAACCCCAGGAGAGCCTGGGATACCAGGATGTCCCGTACAAAGACTGGGGGGAATCTTATTGTCTTCCAACTGGTTGGAAAAGTTAATGTGTAGAACAAGGAGGAAGTGGAGAAGGAGCAACAGCCGGAGTGATGTCATTGCAATGTCACTGCTGAAAGGGGAAAAAAGAGAAAATCACAGAAAATATATAAAGTAGCTGATAAAGATCAATCCTCACAATTCTGGACACTGATTGTCAATAAAACTTGCTCCTCTAATTTAAATGAGGCAATTCTACTAAGTGGAGGCTTTCCACTTGAAATGCTGTAAACTGGCCTGATTGGAAGGATTTACGGTAAGTACTTCTATAAGTGGTGAGAGCCAATCAGGCAACAATACAGTGATGCATTAACTGGAGCTTGAAAACTGTCTGTTGGAAAAGTCTGAAATTGCCTGGGAAAAAGAGAAAATTAAATAACTCAGTCTACCCACTCAAACAAAACCCAGTTTCAGTAATGTCTTCTATAAACTTCCATAAACACAGGGAAATCTAACATCTCATAATAAAACCCTCTAAGGTTTTTCAAATTACAATAACCAGATTACATGACTGAGTTGGCACAAACCAAAAGATTTCAGAAATGGCAATAAATGTAATAAATGAAAAAAAGTAGTCAGTCTTTAAAATCTAAAATTTTAAACTTGTGCAAACACTCAGATGAAATGTAATAGCTTCATAAAAAGAGATTTAAAACATTCCTGAGGAGAGATTCCTGGGAGAGCTCAGAGTGTAATAGCAGAGTTATGAAGAGCCGCTGTTTATTAATGCAGGTGCACTTTTTCCATTGGTTTCAAGCCTGTGATTCAGCCTGTTCAAAGAATGGGTCAAGAGTCACGATGCTAAAAACAGCATGCTCTATTCCAGGGAAAGCACTGTCAAGGAAGTGAGGCAGAGAAGAAAAATTCTCCAGAAACGGCAGGAGATTTTTCGACAACCCACAGAAACCCAGTAAAGGTATTACACATTTTATATGCAACAAAACTCTACTAAACTGAGCTCATAGTCAAATTTACAGGAGAAACAGTTTCCATCAGCAGAAGTCTGCACAAAATAACTCAGGATTTACACAAAATAATGCATCGACTCCTTATGTAATACAACATTTTAATGTTCTGAATGTGCCTGTTTCACCAAGTCGGGTTATTTATACAAAGGCAAATATTACCCATGAGGGAATCCTACACTTGGCTGCTTGTAAAATCTCTTCTGCAGATTTAATCAGGACAATCGTAATAATAGCATCTCTTCAGCTAATCCTTAATCATATCTGACTCACTCTGAAACACAAAACAGCGCTCTCAATTTCAAAACACATGTTTTGCATAAAATGTTAATGAGATGCTGAATACCAGGCAGCCTACTCAGAAACTACTCACACCTATCTTCCCGCTCACCCTCCCTCGCTTCCTTTCTCTTTCTGTAAGGCAGCATGAATTAATAAACACAACGATTTCCCAGAATAGCATAGAATAGAATAGAATAGAATAGAATAGAATAGAATAGAATAGAATAGAATCAACCTCAAGGGATCCTTTTTGGACATTAGAGTAGTTCTCACAAAGTAAAACAAAGTAAGAATGCAACCTTTTCCTGACAGTGATGTGAGAATAGAATGGAACAGAACAGAACAGAATAGAACAGAATAGAATAGAATAGAATAGAATAGAATAGAATCAACCCCAGGGGATCCTTCTTGGACAGTAGCAGTTCCCACAATGTAAACTAGAGTAACCACCCTGTGCGGACTCTGTGAATTCTTGCGTTGGTGTTGTGGCAGAGCCCCGCTCGCAGAGAGGAGCTCCTCTTTCATCTCCTTTCCTCTGGGTTTTTCCTTTTGGGCTGAGATTCAAATAAAGGCCAGACTGCTGGACACCAGGCCCTCTACAAGGACATTGACCCCGCTGGCTCGCTGTCTGAGAACAGGACAAGCGTCACGGCACTATAAAGCACACTGACACGGACACAGAGATGAAGCGAGCAGGAAGTCTCCAGAGTTACAGCTTTAACACAATGAATCCCACATTCAGCCGTCTGATAGTGACAGAGACTTGTGAACTGAGCCTTTATGGCTCAGTCATGAAGACTGGGCAGCTGTGGAGAGTGACATTTATGAGGAAAACGGACTTGAAATTAAGACTGAACCCCTGAAAGCATGTCTTCAAGAGTTTTGTTCAAGTATCTCCAGCTTTTCTAATAGAAATGGAGAAGACGGCATCCACCACAGCTGCAGAGAGGGAGAGAGAGAGAGAGAGAGAGAGAGAGGAAGAGGGCAAGAGAGAGAGAGGGGGAGAGAAAGTGAGAGAGAGAGAAATGCGTGTCAGCATTCCAGGCAGAAGAGGAGGGCAGACAAGAGGACAAATAGTGGAGAGTCTGAGCAGCTGTCTGCCACCACTCCTTAGCAGCTCCTAGCTGATTGGAAACATGCATGTTTTCAACGAGAGGACAAAAGCACAGCCCTGTGTTTGTGGAGCCGTCAGATCGGAGCTCCACTGAGCAGCTACAGGCACGTTCGATGGTTTGTCCTGTCATCATGGCTTTGTCTTTGTTTTGTAATGAAAACAACATGAGAAACACTGAGGGGCAATAGAGCACAAATCTTCTACCATTCCCCTTCATTCTGCATTCATTTTCTTGCAGGTAATATCTTCTGTAATGCCATGATTATACAATTGGCCACAGTGAGGTAAATAATGATGATGATAATAATAATAAACTTTATTTATATAGCACCTTTCACATCATTAAATGCAGCTCAAAGTGCTTTACAAGAGAAACAAAGGGTGATTACAGTGGGCGGCTAACTGGGATACACTGATATGACACATTCAGCGTGCCTCTATTATGAGGCTGACCCCTGCTGACAATATTGCTCATTTACTTTCACTGCTAAATAATGTTCATGACTTTTCTTTGTCAGTCAGTACACACAGTAAACAAGGATTTAATTCATGTTTCTAATTGCCTTACAGTGAGAGAGGAAAGTGCAGCCTCAGTCACAAGTTTCCATTAAGTTCTGTATCAGATAATTAAGTCCAGCAAAAAACATGTGCAGTCTGTGTTGTTATCAGTCATCCTACCCTCTGGGTGTCCAGAAACTCCTGCACTAAAACAAAGTTTAATCATCTGTGAGTGTTGATGCACATGGTTTCATGATCTAAAAGCAGCTTACCGGATGATGTAGTGTAGTGAAGTCCTCGGGATCTGCTGTCGACGCGTGTGTTAAAGAGAATCCAGTGAAAGTTTCGTCCAGACCCGAGAGTCTGGCTGAGAAGGAAAAAAAAAAAAAAAACTGAGGAGCTCTGCTCTTGAAAGGAAATGGTAATGAAATCCAATTAGAAAGTGGGGAGGGTGGGAGTGAACGTACTGAGGGTGGAGAGGGAACAGGGAGGATAAAGAGGAAAATATTTGATGTTAATCCAGAGCAAATAAGGGAAGAAGCACATTTAAGAAGTACAATTTGAACACTGTGACAGGATTGATACAAAAAGAGAGTCCTGCGGGGCTTTGGGGATGGGAGGATAAGAAAAGTTAGGAGAATGGTGAATTGAGGAATTTTCAGGAGATTACATAAGTCTGTGTGGAAATTCTCCAAGTCATACACACAGAGAGAGATCATAGGGCTGCGGTCAGAAATAATGTGACCACAATGCACTGAGGCTGAGCTCTGGCTGTCATTTTTTTCCCCCTCCACAAAGGCATTACTGTAAACAAACAAACAAACAAACAAACAGACAGGCATACCATTGCATCTATACACATATACACACATACATATACATGCACAGAGTCAGACTGAGGCACACAAATATGCAGACACAAACCCGCCATTCTGTGTGTGTGTGTGGGTTGGATCTCTCATACACACGGCTGCACCATTTATTTGTCTACAAGGTGAAGCAATTTGATTTATCATGATAGCAACTTCCTCTCCAGATTGCAGCCTCCTACTAGTATGTCTCGCTCTCCAGCTTGAGTCTGCAGCGGGTCATATTTTTGCAGCTCTCCTGGCCTCGGCCCAATGAAAACATGTTGCTGGTGTTATCATGCGGTGACCCGTGGGGAGCGGACCAGAGCCAAAGCTTTGGTCAGTAAGAAACACTGGTAGGAGAATGTGACTTGGTGTATCTTGGCAAAATGGAGAAACACTACAAACTCAAAATGAACAGTTTTCTTTCTGCGGATCAAGTAATTTGTCATTTTGAGCCAGTTCACAGCTTTAGATCCTCAGGTGGGGCCCTTCTAGCTGCTTCAAAGTCGAGGCTTAAATCTAAAGGTGACCGACCTTTTGCCATCAGGACCCCTTGACTTTGGAACGACCTGCCTGAGGAGATAAGACTCGCAGGATCAGTGACTTCTTTCAAATCATTCCTTAAAACCCATTTTTATAGACTTGCCTTTATGAGATGTTATCTTTTATTTTATCTATTATTGTTTTTATTCCTGTAGTTTTAGCCATTCAATAGTATTTGTTGTTATTATTATTATTGTTATAGGAAAGTATCACGATCAAGATCATCATTGTGATTGTGGCCCCAGCGCTCCAACACAACAAATGAAACATGTTGCTGGAAGTGTCATGATCACACGAGGAACATGTGAGCCCACCATGACTTCACACTGCTGTCTGCTTAATGGTCTTAACACTAAAACCCTGCCTGCTTTTACAGGAGTGTTATGATGGAGCTGGGGGGGGCTCTTTGAAACAAGACCTTGGCCTTCCTTCAGATTTGAGTTACCAGGCCGTTGCACCGTTGTGCACAAGGTCTTCACAAGTCTCCTGTGGAGACACTGAGTCGTAATTGAACTGAGCTGGAGCAGAGCTTAGGCATGGCTTCAATTAGCAACGCAGGAATCAGCACATTCTGTGTCTGGTGCAATAATTTCCTGTTATAATCCACAAATTACTGCTGAAGAATTTACTGTAAATTTGGACCATTTGGCAACGTAGCAGTTTGAACACATGCCCAACAGATCGTGCTGTTGGGGCTGTCAGGAGGTAAGCCAAGCTAAGAGGCAAATTGGTTTTAGCACTGAGCTGAGCTCAGCCTGTGTCTCTTTAGTTTTAATGTAAAACCAGATGTTGTGTGGTGATACTGAAGTGACATAACAGTGAGGACAAAAGTGGGGCTTCTTAAAAAGTGCAACGATCATCTTTTTTCTGTTGACAGCCGATGATGACAGCAGAGATGACGTCCAAGAAAAATAAAAGTTCAGTTTTAGCATTGAAATAGCTTATTTTTATGCCCTAACACAATTTACTCTGGACTGGCATCCATTACCATGGCATCAGATTTGGGACCACACAAATACAGAAATCAATAAAATAAATAAATGAGGGGATGTGGAAAGTGTGACTGAAAGGGCGTAGGATGATTTTCTGGGCATGAAGACATATTTCCTGGGTTGTAACTACAAGCGTTTCTATAAATATGAAGCCCTATATCAACATGACATCATCAGTTGGCCTCTAATCTTAATGAGAGTGGACGCGTAGGGCTAAAAAGTTCGTCCTTTAACTGTCATTTCTCTTTAAACGGCAAAACTCTTCTCAAAGTGCAGCGTCAGTACCAAGTAAACAGCAGTGAACCAGGCAGGAGTCAAGAAAGAGTAAAGGAGACATGTTTATTATTTAAACTATCACTTAAATAAAAAAGTGCATAGAAAATAAACATGATTAGAAACTTTCTTTTTACATTTATGTACAACTTTGTTTCCTAATTATACATTCAACCTTAAGTAGTCTGCGGTTTGTTTTTAAACGGTGGTGGTTTTCCTTCATTTCGGTGATGCGTACTGAGAGAACACTGATGAACGGGAAAAATATGACTGTCGCAATCATGGATATTGTTATTACAGAGAGCAGGAGGAAATTGATAAGACAAAGGTATATTCAAGGCATAAGAAACGAGCCTGTTCATCGACGATCAACCCCCTCCTTGTTTGTTTTGTTGTTGTTTTTTTGCAAGTCCTACCATCTCCTCCGTCTGTGACACCACATCCCATCCTAGGCTGATAAGTTCTATACACAAGAAACAATTAGAAAATTACAAATACATGTTAAGTACACGTCCAACTTCTCCCAAACCTTGACTCGTAAAAGAACAATTCAGTTCAAATAAATTAAATGTTTTCATTATCATCATTTCAGCATTATCACTTTCTATAAAACAGTACATGATAAGTACAACCAAAGCTTCGGAGGAGAGGTGGTCAGGGAGACGTGAGAGGGCCCAAAATGAAAAAAAAAAAAGAAAAAAAAAAAAGAAAAAGAAAAAAAAAGTCATTTTGGTGGGATCTCTTTTTAATTCCTGGTCAGTCTCCGCAAACCAGACTCAATTTATACCACATCAAGTAAGCAGTCTAAAAGTCCCTGTTAAAATGTACAAAGAAAAACATAAAAACATTCACTACAACAATCAGGAAAAAAAAAAAAAAAGGTTGACCTCAAGAAGTTCACAACCACATTAATACAGTTACATTTCTCATCACATAAATACCGTTTCCTTTCAAGAAAGAAAAAGGAAAAAAAAAAAGGAAAAGAAAAAAGAAAGAGAGAACTGCAATGTTCCGTGTTGGCAAAGGAACATTCACAGGCACAGGAAAAGTGGTACTGGCTATCAATATACAAAAGAATGATGTACGTTAGTTTCATCTAAGTTGATAGTACTGTAACACAAAACCATTACAGAGTACATTGAAACATTGCTATTAACCATTATAAATCTGCTGATTTGCTACTGTAACTAAGTTTGTCTGTCCATTCCATATATTGTATAGATACTAAAGTACAAGAAATTACTATGCATGTTTCCGTATAATATTGTTATGTATTTATACTATAATTACAGATAATGAAGGAGAAGGGCCACTGTTGTGGCGTGGTAAAATGAAGTCCAAACAGACAACAGAGACTATTTCCTTACTGTATATATGCTATTGAAACACTGAAATAAATGACTTGTTGTTATTGTTCACTGGATACTGAACCCTCTGACTGAAACTGCAGTAGTGAATCTCGAGAAGAGAGAGAGAGAGAGAGAGAGTCATAGACAGAGCCCTTGGCATCGGTAAACCCATTATTACAGATGCGAGCGTGAACTGTTAGCTAACTCAGTGAAACCAGTTGTTCTAAAGATTGAAATGCCATCACTGTTCACACGTCAGTATATTCCCAGTGCTGAAATTAAACAAACCAAAGCAAACAGCTGCTGTCCCCTATGAGGTCAAATCCGTGCATCTTTTCCATATCTACCGTGGTTGTTTTACACAAGAACTCAAAACAAAATGTAGCTCACAAAGCATTGAAGCATAATCATCACAGCTCGGGTGATGCGTAGGAGGATTATACATTCATTGTTGACCTTAGCAGCAGAACCCAGCGAGCCCAATGTAGGTGCAGCTTTACAGCCAGAAGGCTAGCCTGTCAGTCAGAGTGGGGGCAGGTGTGTGTTTGGGGAGGGGGAGAGGGGATCACAGGGTCAGGGAGCTGGACCCAACCAGACCTGAACTGGGATCATACATGGATAAGCAAAGCCCTGGCTATACACACTGCACCGAGAGGAAGGAGAGGGCTGCTGGCGTGGTCCCTGCCTTCACTTTGTTACAGAAAGTCAAGTGCACTTCGCTAGGGCCTCAACGCCACGTTCAGGGGTCATCAAGACCAATCCTAAATTCATTTTTTTTTTTTAAATGTGTTTTCTGTATGGGGCCTAAAAGACAAACTAACTGAATGCATTATCAAGGATCAACTGTGCTTGTGGTTTCAACATAGGAACTAAACTGCCTGAAGAGAAAGCTGAGCTGTTCTCCTATGTTTATTCAGTGCCTGTGTCACAGCTGAAGTGCAATCAATGTAACGGGCAATGCTTCGGCTTCGATTTGCAACCGTTTGCAATGAGGGGGCAGTGTGGGAGTCACTCTACTAATGGCCTTTAGGTAGCATCAAAGTCAGCATGGATGATACAAAACAATACGTAAATTGAAAAGTAACTGGCCTGAGTCGCCTACAGCCTCATTATAAAATTTTGCCTCAGAGTTTAAGCTGCACACTGGTTCACAATTTACCAAAAACACCAGGACAAATAGGCTTGTACAATGTGAGGCGTTGCTCAGTCACAACTAAGGCAAACCACAAAGACAATAAATAAAAAGATAAGTTATTTCCAGATGCACCGAGAGCACTGGTTATAAAAGTGGTTTCTTCAATTTGTGTTTAATCTACGGATTGGCTGACGAGAGATATGACAAATGCTGTTTGGAGCATCAACATGAAGGCACCTCTTCATTAGAGACCGGGTCTGCAGAGGGACAACAATCGATGGGAATCGGGAAACTGTGAACTGATGTGGGACTGCGTTGCATTTTACTAAACTGGATGGCTCAACTATTGCCAGTCTAAGTCTGTTTTGGCTGTCAGCCTGTGGACTCTTTCCACTATTAGTGACAAGAAAACTTAAATTTGATACGGCTGCCTGGTAGCAGCCTCAAAGTGGACTTGATTCTCAGTATGATGTGGTGTGGAGACATTAAGGCTGGAGAGAGGAGATATATCTGCTATTCACATGGATCAACAATCTATACTCTCTCAAGTGCATAATAATTCAAATGACTGCCATGCTGCCAGCTAGGATTGGAACATTGAAACCCATCAGCCTTGGATAGAGAGCTACTGGTGGACTGAACTCAATGGGACCAAGCCACAGACCAGCGTCAGTCTTTGGAATCAAAGAAAACATTCAGGCTACAAATAAAATGAAAAAAGAAAAAGGAAAAAAAGAAAGAAAAAGAATTACAACAAAAACAGCTTTGAAAAGGCAGCTGAATACAAAACGCAGAGACCAAGCATTAGTGTTTGTAAACCTCTATTTCCTACAAAAATGGCAATAAAATAAATACGATTTCTTAAAAATATAAATACCATCATTAAGTGCTATTCACTAGTGAGTGCTTTTTTAGTTTTTTTGTGTAGAAAAATATACATTATTTACATTTCTTTTTAAAAGCAAGCATGATATTTCCCTGTCCATAATAAGAAAGACGGATAACAGACAAGACTTTAAAAGACTCAATACCATACAAATAAAAACATTTTTCCATAGTAATAGTTATCACAATAGGCCAAGAAGGAAACAAGCTCTGTGGAAATTCAATTCAATGGGGTGATGTTTGGTTTTCTATGCTGTTGTAATTTGGAACGTCATTCGAAAGTCCAAGCTAATAGAATTACCAAAAACAAGTTTGATAACAACAGCATGCACAAACCTGCAATACTACTGCCTGCACGTTTCTCATTACACAAAATCCATGGCTCTTTCTTGATCACAGCTCCAAATAAAAATCAATTATAAATATACGACTACTAAAGCACATCAGTAGAGTTCTCCAGTCCCTTGGCTGTCAGTCCACCAGAATCTCCAGCTGCCTCGATTCCTCAAGGCCAGAAGCTTAATCCAATCAATAACATGTCTATATATGTAGCTACCAAGTTGTCAGACTAAAAACTCAATTTAAGTACATTGGTAGGTATCAACTCTAGATATCAACCTAACATGAACAACATAACACTTTTTTTTTTAAAGAAACAAATCTACAACTCTACCTCCTTGTCTCTTTTTTCAGTCCTTTATCTCTCTTCCTTTCAATGGCTACTACTCCCCCTAGTGTTTCAACCTGTACAGCTCCAGGCAGGCTGCTCTAGACAAGCTGCTAGTATTTACAGTGTCTTCCACACACGACGAGCTTCCAAAAGCAGCCTGAGTAGGGGGACGTTCCAGTATATCATAACAGCTCTGAAGGCATCGGGGCACATTCAGACAGGGAGATGTGCATCAATAACAGATGACAGTGAGAGGGAAAAAAATTCTGACAGGTTTCCCCAGCTCGTTCTAATAAAAATCACTGTTTCAAGTCCCTTCAACAAATTGCACTTTGGTGTAAAATGGAACTCTGGTACAAGTTCTACGTATTTTACTTCTATTTTTCTCATCTCAGCACAGCACTGGTGGACCGTATCTTCAAAGAAAAATTTCAAATCTTTGTAGAAAATTTAGGAGGATGGGTCAATGTAAAAACTTATGAAGGGGCAACCGTTTTATCATCCAAATACAGATTCAAGTTAAAACTGAAATGCTATGGACGCTCTTTCAAGCCATTTCATAGCTCACCCCTCTGAAGCTGAAACTACTCCCATGCCACATGTAAACGAAACAAAAGGAGGCACAATAATGTTTTCATTTCTAGAATGGCCCCTCCTCCTCCAATGGCCCTTCCTGCATATACAGTATGATCCATAATCACTGTTTCTGGCCTCTGCTGTGCTCTGACACCACTAGCAGTAGAAACAGCGATAGAGCTAGTGCCCCCTCTGCAGCTGTGGCCCTCTATAGGCAGGGCACACTGGACGACCATCACGTAGCCAGTACCACAACAAAACCCCTGGTACAAATGTCCCTGGAACACAGCAGAGGATTAAAATGTGGCACTGCTACTTGAGAAACCTGCAGATCTCTTCAGACAGTCTGGATGGGGTGTCAGTTGAGGAACTTGCGACACTTCTTCGCGCCACAGTTGCAGGGCAGCTTGTTGCTGGCATCCTCAATGGGGAACTTGTAGTCATAGGTAAGTTCCTCGCCGCAGTAGATGCGGCGGGAGGCGAAGATGACGATGTGCTTCTGGCCATCCACAGTGATGACCCGCGAGTAGCAGTTGGGCTCGCAGGAGTGGTTGATGAAGCGGGCCGCATTGCCGTGCATCGTGGCGTCTACCACCTCATAGTCATCGATTCGAAACATGTAACACCCAATCCCCTTGGAAGAAAGAACAGATAGAAGTTGTGAGTTATATGCTATCAAAACTTTCAATAAATTGAACTAAAGGAATGTCCACAGACAGTTTTCTCTGTCATACTCACCTTGCCGTCATAATATTTCTCCCGTTTATCGGTGAGCACAGAGCGAATGACATTGCCAGAATATTCGATTACCATCTCCCCAGCATCAATGGGTTTTTTGCAGAACAGACCTCGACCATGAATGGGTGATCTGCGTTGGAAGAAAGCTTTTGAAATTTAGTCACAGTGATGTCATTGGAGGAGCTTATCAAAACGCTGTTATAAAGCTAAAGTACCAGTGACCAAATGACCATGATTAGTTCTGGCAATCACCAACCTGTGGTAAGGAATAGACCTGCAAATGTACATTCAAGTGGCTAGTGTACTAGCACAAATCTGAGAGAGTGCAGTATTAAAACGTTCATTAAAGTGCTTTGGGTAATTTTTAGTCTCAATGTGCAGGAAGTGGAATGGCTGACCAAACTAAAACTGTCACTCACACACACACACACACACACACACACACACACACACACACACACACACACACACACACACACACACACACACCACACACACACACCACACACACACACACACACACACACACACACACACACACACACACTCTATGCTTGTTTGGCAACTTCTCCACATCTTGAATGATTTAAGATTAGAGTAACAAAGCACCACTGCTCTAACCTGTAGACTCCTACAGTTTCCTTGGAGGTTGTCTTGAGCTGCTTGAACCTCACAGCCAGGGGAAGCTCCACAGAGGCACGCCTGCAACAGTAATACGTTCTGCATCATTACTATTGCCTATTCTAAATTATTTCTCTGGAACCAATCTGATTTTTTTTTTTTAACATGAAAAATAATTCTACTGGAACAATGTTTTGAGTCAAATATAAAAAGAGATTATCTGACCTAGCAGTCCTGAGCTGCCCTTCCTCCTCATCCTCTTCCTGGGGTCTGTAGTCTGGGGGTTCGCGGTGTTTGGAGGCCAGGAAGTTAAACATGTCAAATACAGACCTCCTGGAGGGGACACAGATAGAGCAGACCTCAGTCAGAAACACAAACACATGCATGCACATGTACACACAGATTACCTCATGCAGCTACTGGCATCACAATCAACAATGTGGAGAGTGAGTATCATAATGACAACCAATATTCCAGTTAGCCTCTTGCATAGGTTTCATACTGTCAAACAGAGCAATGTCCATACACAAAGTTATGTTTGGGTGATGTTGCTGTTACTGCAGTGTTTTATGATGCACAGTAATTAATGAACTTATAACTGTGGTGAAGTTAAAGAAAGAGGTGAAGTAGCCCCGATGTAGTCCGAGCGGCTTGGCAGTTCAGTAGTGATTTGTTTGCTAAGCTCATGGTAAGAACTGTGCTTCCGCCATCTGTGCCTGATTGATTACCCTTCTATCACCAATAATCTTATATCATCTAACCCATCAAGTGACCCCTACCCCAAAATCCCTTGAAAGGGAGGTCAAAGGTCAGGGTTAGAGGCAGAAGAGCAGATAGGGATTCAGTTTCTTGATCAAGGACTTCAGCAGGATAATTCTGTCACTCCAGTGAAAGGACAGGCTCCCTACAACTCTACTGTCCTGCATGTGTCTGCCCCATCCTTACCTCTGGTGCATTTCTGCACGGGCCGAGCCATGGGGGTTGATGGGAGGTTCACTGGTCTCTTCGGGCTTGTGGAAGCGGAAGTGGTAGCTGCGACAGTGTCTAGAGCCGTACAGCTGCTCCAGCAGGAAGACCACTGCCTCGTGGATGACTCCCAGCATCCTCAGTCCATTCACACCTGGGAGGATCAATGGATCAAAACCAAGTGTCCACAACAGCTTTTTTTTTTCTTTTACATGCAAGTGTCCACAGAAACTTTAGTCAGCTTTTAAAATGCTGGAAAAAAACAAACTGTAAATTAGGTAGATTTCCATTAGCAAAGTTAAACCAAATAAATATGCTTCCTAAAAACACAGAAAAATAGGACGCATTCATGAAAAAAATGAAACAACAACAGCTGTGTGTTGTGTTTTTATGATTTGCTATGCAATGAAGATTGAGAATACAGAGTTTGGATTCAAACATTTCAAATCTTCTAAATCTTTTTCAAGTAATCAAAGAGATGCCTCACCTTCAAAGGAAAGCTCTTTGAGTCTAGCATTGGAACGAGCTTCCTGTACCTTATCAGTCAGAGATTTCCAAGCCTCTGTGGAGAGACATGAAGACCAGTAAAATTGCAGGTGTTGCAGGGAAGATGAAATATGTTTTGCAAGTCCGATGTGAAACAGTAAATTCTTTATCTTTCTTTATCTTTTATTCTTTATCTAATAAGATAACTTTAAATCATTTTATATCAAATGATGTGTCTTTTATAAGAAGCCATGTAGTAAGTGAGATAATGTACAATGAAACAGTTTGCAAAATAAACTGTGACAAGGTGATCCAAGACCGCCAACGCAAAGCGTAGGTGTACATCACACCCTTACATAACATAATAGATATGCATATATTATCCATTAGTAAAGGGGATGCTGGAACAGTAACAAGCATAATAGATACAGTGTAGTTAAGGTTGTTTTCTCTCACCCTCGATACTCTCACAGCGGATGTGGAAGCCATCCTCACTGCAGATTTCAAAGATGATGCCTTTCTTGGGTTTGTTGTCCAGGGCTGTGTCCCTGCTATTGCCGTCCTGGTCTGGGGGAGAGGCCACCAGGAGGGGCCCCGGTGCCCTAACCCCCCCAGAATGCTTGTCCTTCTCTCCTGCTTTCCCCGTTGAAACAGGAGCTTCTGCAGCCTTTGTTACAAAGACACTGGAAAGACCAAGATGTAAGGTTAAGTATTAGGTAAATCTTATGTTTTCTATTAGCGGTTATGTGAGTACTGAAGTGGGTGACTAGCCTGTATGACCAACCCACCTCTTGTTGGTTCCCTTGTCTGTGGGCTTGCCTGTGTCCATAGGTTCAGGAGAGCTCGTATCTCTAGAACAGCAAACAAAGACAAAGACAAGTTCAAAACAGGAGTAAATTTCATTCAAAGTAATATATTAATATATAATGTATATAGCAGCCATATTAGATGTTAGTAGTCATCATTCCAAGGATTACAGACTTTGGAGCATGGAGATCAGCAAGCCAAAATACATGTTGAGAGTGGACTCTTAAATGTTTATATCCTAGAAAGATTTTATCCATAGCACTATTGCCACAGCACAGCACTGTGGTCATCATACAAATTCAGGTGAGTAAAGAGTGAGACACTTCACTTATGGATATCTGTAGCAAATATCATCTAAGCACACAGCACATTACTTTCCACAAATAATGTCTGTTCTTTATGGAGATTATCATATAAAACAATCCTATCCTTCCTTCACAAGGATTCACACCATCACCACAAATACGCTGTAGGACAGTTTGCAATCTGTACTTGTTCAAGATGAACTGAAGGCTTAAAATAATAGAAGATGGCTATATATTAATAAATTGGTAAATTGGTATTTCTTCTTAGACAGCTCTATGAAGTCATTAAATAAAACTGTGTCTGTTGATGTGTAAAAATAAAAAAATAGAAAAGTTGCTGATCAAGTCTGTGAAAATTACTGCCATGTAACTTCTAGTCAAATGTAAACAGGAATAAATTTACATCATACAACCATCTCAAACAACCAAATTCATGTAACTGTCTCACCCTGGGTTTGAGGAGGGTCTTCCTGCAGGGTTGCCATGATGCTCCTCTGCCTGCCAGGCCTTGAGCTTCTTTCCACTGGTTTTGTCTGGACTCTGCCTACTCCTCTTTATTTTCTGTTTGCCTTTGTCTTGTCCCAAACCAGTGCCTGCTGCTGAAACTGCTGTGGTGGAACTAGGTGGCCTTTGCTCTGAAGTCCTGGAAATGGCATTCATTCTGGGGCTCTGTGAGTGTGCAGGGGTCTGAGTTTGGGTGAACACCCCAACAACATGCCCCTTAGCTGAACTTAGTGGGGTAGCCACACCAGGGGCTAAAGTTACAGTGGTATTTGAACTCGAATCCAGGGTCTGGGGTTTATTAACCGTCTGGGGTTGATGTTGTAGATGGACACCGCTGCTTTCTGTCTCTCCCTGTTGGTTGACAGCCATGCTGATGGTCTGCTGGGAGGGCAGGACACAGATGCTGCTGGCAATCGATGTCTGGACAGGGGAGCTAAGCTGGGACATCAAAGGAGCTCCTGCTGACTGGAGAACCATTGGCTGATCTGACAGACCCAAACCATGGGGGCCAGCCTTAAAGAGGAGGCTGCTAATTGGCCCTGTGATCTCGGTAGAACTGAGGACAGGGGTGGACAGTGAGACTGAACCTGGAGCAAGAAGGCCTGTAGCACCGCTAGGGGGCACAGAAACAACATTCAGCACTGACTGATTGGAGCTGAGACCAGAGACTGTGCATGGCAGAAGATGAGTAGAAGAATCATGACCCAGGATGCCAGGCTGAGCAGTCGCAGGTATAGGCATCCTCTGCTGAAGGAGAGTGGTAGGCTCAAAGTACATAACCCCACCTGATTTCGGTCTCTTGATAATATTGGGGACCTTGCGCTGTGAAGTGGAGAGGGTACTTAACTCAACCAGACCACCTGGTTGGCCAGGGATACTAGCAGTAATCTGAGGAGATGACAAGTTGATGAGGGTCATGTTGGGAGGGGGTCCAACATCAGATGGAGCCAGAGTAGGCTGGCTACGGGAGCGGGCCAACTTTTTAGTCTTTTTTGGCTGGAGACGGGAAATGGGCCTCTTCTTTCCATGAGCAGAGGCAAGCACAGCCGGGGAAGAAGAGAGGGAGGAGGGACTGGACACTATGGCCACATTGGGACCCAACTCACGGGGCCGACCAGCCTCTGACACGAGAATCTGGGACTGGTCATGAGGCTGGGAGGGCACCCCAATTAGTAGCCCTGAGGTGGTGCTGGGGATTCCAGCCTGAAAGCCTGTTTGGGTGGTTCCTGTAAATGTGTGAATCTGAGGGTGGTGGGGCATGGTGCCAAGGACTTTGCCCCCAGGGAATATCGGCTGGGCTGTAGATAACCCAGTATTCAAGCCGGTGGTGAGTGTCATGGAGCTCAGCACTGCTGGAGAACTGGTGTCCATCACTCCTGTACTGATCTTTTGGGTTACACCATTAGGGAGGGTCTGAAGGACATAGAGGGGCTGGAACTGCTGGTTGAACACAATGAGCTTTTCTGGGCCTGGTTTGATGACTGCTGGACTAGACACCTGAGCCTGGGATGGCCCTGGACCTGGGACTGGGCTGGGGCAGCCTGCAGCTGCAGCTGAGGCAGGAAGATACTTCTGAACCTGAGGGGGCATGGAGGGTGAACTAGGCAGACCAGGGGTGCCAGAACTCCTTGGAACATCCTGGTTACCGGGAGGTTCCACCACCTGGCCAATAGCAGGGCTAGGAATGAACTGTTCTGGAGTCATGTGACCTTCTGTCACCTGTGTGTCCCTATTTCCCAAACCTGTGCCATCATGCTGGTTCTCTGACGGTGACACTCCTGGCCCCCCTCTCTTCTTGTCCCCACCCTTCTCTCCACTGATAGTTTCTGGATCAGAGGTCAAGCCCAGCATGGTACGATCTGAAGTGTCTGAGATGAGACTCCCAGCAGTATGGTTCTGACCAGTGCTCACAGTGGGGCTGCGTGTGGTCAGGACAGAGAGGTCAGAGGGCAGCTCAAGAGGAAGACCATATGGCTCCTCTACGGATATGGAGCTGTTCACACTACTCTCAACAACCCCTCCACTCTCTCCACTGGCCAGCGGCTGGGGAAAATCCTCAAACAGGATGTCTTTGCGCCGGTTGACATCAACTCCAACATAACCCTCATCCAGAAGGAGCTCTGAGGAAGATGGCTCAGGCTGCTGGCCCAGAGCCTGCATTGACATCGAAGGTGTGTTGAGGACAAACTCCATGATGTCTGATGGCAAGATGTTTCCACAGTCATCACTGTTGTTGTTGTCTGAGTCTGATTTAAGCAGGTCTGTGCTGAGGGACAGCTGGGCCTCCAGAGGATCTTGACCCTGAGTCTGTGGCTGAGACTTAACCCCACCTCCAAGAGGGAGACAGTTGTCTTTCTGGTTCTTCCTGCTTTCTCTGCTGTTACCACTCCCTCCTCCTGCTGTTCCTCCACTGTTTTCAGCCTCCTTGCCAGAATCATGGGAATCCAGTTTCTCTGTATGTCTTTCTCTGCCCCTCCTTTTGGGAGTACTCTTATGTGGGGTGGAAGAGGAGGTGGCTGTAGTGGTTGTAGTGCTGGTAGTACAGATGCTGGCATCACTCTCTGATCCATCATCAACACCATCAAGCTGGCCAATCTGCTGCTTGCCCAAGCTCCTGTTAATCATAACAAAAACAAAAAGTTGGATTATTATTAGAGAACACAGTTGATATTTTAAGTAGGGGAATCATAAAAAATGACTACCAATAGTCTGGAGTCAAAAATAACTAGATCTATCTTGGATGTACTTACATACTACTTAGTACGTCATCTCCAGCTCTTCCTTGTCCCCGCTGTTGCTGCTGCTCCTCATCTTTGAGGAAGCGCTGGAGCTGGGAGCCCCTTCCAAGACACTGGTCTATCCCCTCTATAGAGGGTAGGCCCCCACCAGGGTTAATGATTGTTCGAGTAAAGTTGTAATAGTAGGGATCTTTACCCCTCTGTTTCATCCCACCCTCTTCATCCTCTCCACTGTCCCCTGAAGAAGAGGAGGTACTCATATCATCTGCTCCATCCACCTGCCCCTCAGCGGACCTCCTGCTGCCACCAGTCCTCTTCTTCACCACGCCTCCTGCTCCATCCCCACTGCCATAGAACGGGAGGTCCTCCTCACCATATGAGCGAACACCATAAAATGGTGTGAGGCCAAAAAACATGTTGTGACGTGCACGTGCACTGCGTCGAGGGTAACGCCGCTTGGCAGAGCCTGATCCATCACTGTCATCCTCATGATGCTTATCATCAATACCTCTGTCATGGTCATCTTCTGGTCCATCCCCTTCGTCTCCAGTGCCCTGTGCAAGGAGGCTGTGGTGGTCTCGGTGATCACTGCGTGAGTGCTCTTTGCGCTGTTCATCCTCCTCTAGTGGGGTTTGGGTGTCAGATTCAGAGCTGTCACTGCTGCTGGCAGAGGGTGAGGAGAAGAGAGCAGAGCGGGCAGACCGACGGGTCCCCTGGCCAGCAGGAGAGACTGTAGAGGTGGTGCTGGTGCTGGAGCAGGAAGAGGAAGTGCTGGTCCCATTAGGGTCAGTCTTAACATCAGTCTTTGCTGGAGTTACAGAGGGGGGTTTGACTGGTCTCTTTTTGTCTCTAGAGGACAATGACAGCTGATTAATTGTTGGTTTGGTGTGTGATTGGGAGGAGGTCTTCACTCCTCTCTCTGGAGCTAAACCAGCCTGCTGCAGCTGCTGTAAGTTGTCCAGACTGGAGCTGTTCTTTCTCTCAGGACCGGAGAAGCTTTCTCTGCTCTTAGAGGATGACCTGTCTCCTCCCTGGTTCTCCAGCTTCTCCACCTGAGCCTTTCCCTGGGCTTTGGTGCTGTTTCCCATCGTGGGAGCTTTGCTATTGCCACTGTTACGAGAGCTGGGGTTTTGAGCATGTGTGTTGGAGCTGCCAGTCCCTTTAGTATTGTTATTAAGAAGGGGATTTTTGTTGCTGCTGTTGCTGTTGTGGAGAGTCTTCTCTCTGTCACGGTCTTTGGAAACCTCTCTGCTGCTCCCTGTCTTACCTTTGGAGTGTTTGTCTTTGGCAGCTGGGGCCATAGCTGGAGAGGTCTGATGGGAGGAGCTTCGTTTGATAATTTCATCTTCTGCTGGTGCCCTTGATGACCACAGTGGTTTCATGGCTGCAGCAGGGGCTGAACCTGATGAGTAATCATTTGATTTCCGTGCACTGGTTTTCTGGAATGAAGGCTGTGGGGAAATGGATTTTCCAACAACTGAGTCCTTGTGGAGAGGGGCTGGTATGGAAGACCCAGTCCCAACACTGCTGTCCTTTGCTGGGTTGGGTTTTTCCTTAGGCTGGGTGCTGTTGGAGGTGGAAGTGGATCGGTGGCGAGGCAACAAACCGAGGCTAGCTGAGACATCCGGGTCTTTGCCTCCCTGTTTTCCCTGCTTGTCTGTCTGTTTGGAGCTGCCACCTCTCTGTTGACCCGTGAGAACCGCAGTGCCCATGGGAGGAGAGGACTGGCCTGAGCCTGCAGGTGCCAGTCTGGGGCTCTTACCCTCACCTCCAGCTTGTTTGGACTGACTGTTGGGGTTATTGTCTTTCCCTGAGCCAGAGTCTTTGTTTCTCTGACTAGACTCTCTTGAAGGAGGTCTGCCCTTGTCAGAGTCTCTGCTAGAAGGTCTGTCTTTACCTTGGCCTGGGTCTTTTCCTCTATCTGCATCCCTGCTATACTGTCTATGCTTCTCAGTGTCCCTAAGCCCTGCATCTCTACTAAGTGACCTACCTTTTTCAGTGTCCTTGTAATTGGGATCTCTGGAGGTTGGTTTGCCCTTGTCTGTATCTCTATTGCTTGACTCCCTGCTAGCCTGTCTCCCCTTCTCAGGGTCTCTGTTTGCTTGTCTCCCCTTCTCCGAATCCCTAAAGCTGTCTCTACTAAGTGGTCTTCCCCTTTCAGTCTCTCTCAGACTTGCGTCTTTACTCAACGGTCTCCCCTTTTCTGGCTCTTTGGAGGGTAGTTTCCCCTTGTCAGAATCTTTCTGCCCAAGTTCTCGAGATAATCTATTCTTTTCAGAATCCTTAGATGCTTGGTCTCTGCCTGACATTCTCCCCTTGTCTGTGTCTCTGAGGCCTTGGTCTCTTGATGGCTGTGATCTGTTCCTGTCTATGCAGGGAAATCTTCCTCTCTCACCATCCCTTTGGATTGAATCTTTATTAGGGTGTCTGACTTTCTCAGGATCTCTGGCAGGGGAGGGGATGACAGGAGGGGGTGAGGTAAGGGGTCGTGACAAGGTCTGTGGGGGGGAGGTCACCCCTTTCTGTCTGTTGAGCTGGTGGGGAGGAGGGGAGAGAGAAGGGGTGCTGTGGCGTCGTGAGCCAATGTTTCGCATGCCTGGATTCAGCAGCGGGTCACCGACTGTCACAATCTCATGGCTTTGGGACTGTGTCGAGCCTCCTTGAAAACAAAATATGAAAAATCAATTTATGCGACAAGGTGAAGCATTGTTTTTTTTTTTTTTTTTTTACTTCTATGGCCATCAAATTTCTCTGTTCTTGTGTCTAGAGAAAACTGTCATTTGGCCATTTTCAAAACAAAACTGAACTTTAAAAATTCAGGTTTTCTACATCTTGTAGTAACTGAAAGAAAGAAAGGTAATTTTAGCTTCAGTAAACAGCACAATTATTCTTATTTGCACATAATATAATAAAAGTGGTTTCTCTGGTTCCAAATTAACTCACCTGCATAATTACCTAAGGATTAGGGAAGAGAGTGTGACTAGAACACATTACATTAAGTGCAAATAAAAACAATTGTACTGTCTACTGAAGCTAAAATTATCTTTCTTTCAGTTGCTACAGTATATAGTGGTATTTTTAAAGGTCAGTTTTGCCAGAAAAAAAAAAACAGCTTTCTCTAGACACAAAAACTTTGTTTTTGAAAGGTGGTGCTTAACACACTGAAAAAATAACAACAGACAAGATCTGTCAAAAATTGTTCTGAATCAGAACAAGAGGCTTGGATACAAGTGGACACTATTTTTACCTGGAGAGGGCATGGGTCTGGGACCTGGTGAGCGCTGACAAGGAGGATAGCTGGGGTGTCGGTTTCTGGTATAAACCCTGAGTTTGGGGGTGTTGGCAGGGGAAAGGGCATCAGAGCGCCTTGGGGAGTCAAATGGATCAGGAAAGTCTTTATCTGAAAAAACAACAGGACCAACAACACATAATTTAGTTAAGCATTATGTTTTGCTCTCAAATAAGGTATAGTGCTTTCAAGATAGTCTGTATGCCATGCAGGTTAATCCTACCTGCCACAGGAGGAGGGCTGTGTGCTATGGTACGATTCTCCTCAGGAGCCATCATGCTCTTCAGATCAGACTCTACCACTGGAGGGCGACAAACAAGGATCCTACATGTGTAGACACAACGCTTACGGGCATCCAACGTGCTCCAGTACACCCTAGAACACCTTGGGGGGGACACATTAGTTTCATTAGTTTGACAGAATGAACTTCCATTGCCTGTTCAAGTTATATTATCTGTAATTTTAGAGATTCATTGTAATGATAGCACTTAAAATAGCACAAGGCACAAAATATAGTTCAGATGAAAATTAAAAATATGGAACTTACTGGTATCCTATAGGGAAGAGTTTGCGCTTGCAGTCTGAGAGTTCTGTCAGTATCCCCAGGCAATCAATAGTCATGGAACCTGCAAAGACAATGCGAATATGTAAATAATCAATCAAGAGACACCTGGATCAAAGGTAAGTCAATGTTAACAATGAGATAGTCAAATGCTCATCTACCATCATCTACCCACCTATCATCATGTGGACATTTTCAGGCTCCAGTCCTGCCAGCCACTTCCTCCTAAGGCTAATGCCCTCCAAATCCACCAAGATCCTGCGGGTCACCTCAAATCCAGACACCACCTGTAAAAAAACAAAAGAAACATAGGAAAGATTGTTGATGGTGAAGAGATTAAAATTAGAACGCTATTAGTCCATAAATAGTTATGTTTTCTTACAGTCACTGATCCTGGTCAGCCTTGACTCATACTGCTCAACAACTAACCTACATGCTTCACACGCTTGAGTAAGTGATACAGGTAGAGACAGGAAGAATGCATCTCCTGTCATGCTATACATTATCTTATCTAAAGAATAGTTTTACAGTGGTCTGTCATCAGTACAAAAACTATAGTTCCACAGGTCTCATTGTGTAGCTGCTAACTCAACCTATAAAATTTAAAACTATTTATTCTCGTCATTCAGGGATTTCCTCAGGAATAAGAAATCCCCTATATAAAACCTTAGTTGATCTGCATAATTTGTACATTCTGATGTACCAGTGTTGTGCACACACACTGACGTGCTATCTGCCTCTATGGCTCTTAAGTGACTGTTTTGAGTTGCTCTCGACTAAGAATTGCTTGCTTGGGAGACTGAAATCTGAATGATCTAACACCTTTTTTTACCTTTTTTCTACACAGTTTGTTTTCTTCTGTCCTTTGGTAGTGCATGCATTGATTTAAGGGGTATGCCCATGTGGCTGCAACCTAAATTTATCAATGAATCTTTGACAACACAGTAAATAATGAAGTCTTCTTACTTCTCCCTTGATTAGGTCTCTGTGCCTCGGGCAGTAGACCTTCTTGTCCTCCAGGAAGACACAGTGGCACTGCCGGGCACACATGAAGTGGTAGTTACTGGTGCAAGAGGTGAGGCAGCAGCCCACCGTGGCCCCTGGCCTTTGACACTTCTCACAGCGCTGAGTAGGAAGCACACAGAAACATCAAGATACATTATTGCATGTCCACCCAGTAAATTTAAATACACTGCAAGAATTTGCGATCAATCTGGCATCATGTCTTACCAGCTGTTTTCCCCTGAGAACAGCCATGTGAACATTCTTCAGAGAGCCGTCGTCGTCCTCAAACACCTCAGCAGACCACAGAGCACAGTTCACGTGGGTCCACTCATTCTGCCCAATGTACAGCAGCCGGCCGCCCTCCTACAACACATACGCACAATACAAATGACATTTTCAAGCATCAAGGCCTCAGCCTTATGAGTGTTAAGGTGAATCTAAGTAGATTCTTGACTCACATTTGTGTTCTCGTCTCCATACTTTAGACACAGAACGCACTGCCTGTTATCACTCACGCCTGGTGGAGGAGGGAGCTCTGGGCTGTCTTCACGGTCTGAAGAAAAGATAATAAGCAAGAAGTAAGCCAGTTAGTAACCAGGCAGTCAGAGATTGTGTGTTTATTTGTGTGTTGAAGGTTTGCCTTACCAGGTAGCAGCGGGAGTGGTGGGGGTAGAGATGGATGGAGTGGAGGAGAGGAAGCTGGAGAGTCTGGTTCTCCAGGCGTCTTGGGCCGGGGAGCTGGGATAATCTTTTTCATGAGGAGCGGGTGCTCAGAGCGGGAGAGCTCCTCTCTCTCCTGCCACTGGGCGTAGTTGTGGTCCAGGGATGGAGGCAGCACAGCATTGGGGAGGAGACCACTGCTGAGGGGCAACAGCACAAACACAGAAGCAGCATGAGCAACATTTTTAACAGCCTACTAGTGCGAACATTGATTGTGCAATACATAACCTTTTCTATCCGACAGCAATGATTGTTATATTGCCAAAGCACAATTATGAACTACAGAGCACTCCCAAAGCAATCCTGGCTAACCACATCAGTCATGAAGTGGATTTATAACTTCAGTGGAACTTAAGCAGAAGAGAAACATTCCTAGGCCACAATTCAGAATTTAGATCGGTATGGTGAGGATTTTACATCGCTATTAACTTCAGTCATCTATGTTATTAAGCGCCTCTAGGGCAGCTTTGTTAGCATAAAGTGGAGTTTTCCCAAAATAAAGGTTCAGAGAGGCCTTGGAGTCATATTTGCTTAGTGATTTTGATCTCTGCTCTTAAGAGGTCAAGTAAGTATAGAAAACCCTGTGGCATTTTGAAGGGATGCATAGCACTTTTTCGGTCCAATTCTCAGTAAAGGATATGAATAAAATTAAAATCTCAGCAATTTTTTTTTGTTCAATTGTTATTCCTGCACACAAAAAAAACTTTGCTGGGTTTGATCTACTTATGAATTAAACAGCCTTTAATTACTCCTGGCACAGAGAGAAGTAACAAATTAGACTGAATTGACAAGTAAACCACAACAGGACCACAAATTTGTATCAAAGAGCTTATAGGTGAAATGTGACACTTAGGGTTTGCCTCCCACAATGCCTAGGGGGCAGGAAGAATAGGTGGCCTGGGAAAGCTGATAGCCAAACACAAGTAACTGAGTGTGTGTGTGTGTGTGTGTGTGTGTGTGTGTGTGTGTGTGTACAAATGGCTGTACTATGCAAGGTCCCAGAGCACTGCCATCCATTTACACAGTGGTGCATGCTGCAGACCAAAGAGAGGCTATGAACCATTCCTACTAATAATGCCAGATGAGAACCTGTCATCTCTGTAACAACTTCATAAAACAAATATCAAATACTCAATAAGATCATTTCGTTATGACTCACTGAATGACAGGAAATGTACTAATCAATGTCCTCTATCTCCCAGAAAGAAATTTTGAATAGCTGCCTTAACTGCCAAAGGCTTCAGACAATTTGTGTCAACCAGTCCTGATGGAAGTTATTTTTGGGGACCTGGTATTTTTCTAGTCAGTCACTAATTTGCACAAAAAAAGAGACTATTATTCCAGCAAATTTTATAGTAATTCTATCAACCTTCAATCAGTGTTTTTTGGGTGCATTTTCAATTTGAGTGTGTGAGCATAATCCACCGTCGTCATCTCACTCTGCCTCCAATCGCTTACCCACTATTCGTGACCAAAGAGCTCATTCATGTACAGAGGTATTGTGAAATATACCGTATTTGATTACTGCAGCTTTGAGTTTCGGCTGGATGCTTTTATCTTCAGTTATTGTTGTGAGATAAGGTCTGCTGAGAGAACACAGCTGAAGTGATCTACTCCTCTCAGCGTTAAGTGCTCTTTCTCTCAAAAATCGAGAGAATCTGTTAGTGCCTCTGCTTTATTTGACGGTGACAGTAGAGAGAGAGGGAATGACATGCAGCAAAGGGCCGGGGCCAGATTTGAACCCAGGCCGCTGCAGCAAGGACCTAGCCCTGATGTGGCATACTCCACCAGGCCAGCCACTGGGGTGCACTCTCTTTGTGCCTGGGCAAGCAGGTGATTTCACGGTGATTCACAAAGCTGAATTTAAGAGTTTGCTGTTGCATTTGGAGGTCTAGCATCATTCCGCATCTCAGCTTTCTAATATCTGGCCATGGACCCTCTGTTATAGACTTTAGTCTATAGTTTTAATGGATGAATTCCCTTCTGGTTTAAACATCCATATATCCTGTCCATCCCATTTTTAGCCATGCCTTTATTCATCTTATGAAATATCATTAAAATCAAAGGTCACATTCTTGATTTAGTTCTTTGTGTTGGCTTTGTCCGTCATGAGTTGGTTTTACAAGATGTATGTTTTTGCTGTCCCCCCTTTTCTAAAACTTCAGTGTGAAGTATTTTACTGATAGCCACAACAGCTGGCTACTATGCACTGCATATTGTGTAATCTGTATAATTTCATGCAACGACTACTGTGCTGCTGACACTCACTTGGCAGAGACTTTTTGCGTTTCCCAGAACCTGGACTCTTTAACCTTGAACCATGGGAAGATTCGCTCCATTTGCTGAAAGAGAAAATTTGAGATCATGTTCACACATCACAGCAGACAAACAGAAAGTACGAGTACAGACATGAATTTGGGACAGGATGGTGGTTTGTGAGATTGTGGGCCCTGATTTTATCCTTTGTCTGATCATGCCTTTTGTAACCCATGGCTGAGAAATTGTCCAGTAAAAAAAATTCTGTTCTCTGTATTCATGTATTTTCCCCTGGGAAGGTTTGCTGAGCATGGATGCTATTTTTCAGCACCACCCTGCTCCACACTCACACACAGAGGTACACACATTCCCACCTGGGAGCTGCACAGTACGACCACAGGAACAGCAGGAGGTTAACTGCCTTGTCTTTAGTTTACACTGTATATCTTGTGTATACCAATTTCTCATTTGATTAATATAATTTGATTAATTTGTCCACTTGGTCAGCCCCCACACTGCACACCTGACTGGCCAGGGAGGAGACCCCTCTCTCTGTGGTGCTTCAAGATTTTGTTAATTCCCCCTGTTATTTTCGAGTTTTTTCTCGCCCGCTGGAGGGCTGATGTCAGGGGGCGTCATTGTTTTGCTTGTTGTAAACCATTGGCCTATAAAGCATTTTGAGATTTGGGGCTTTAAATTAACTCTAACTTGAATTTGCTCAAGGGCACATCAGCCGTGGGGAGTCAAGAGCACCATTCATTCACACTACTGAGAGACTGGACCAGCAGCCTTCCAATAAGAAGTCTGCTTCTCTAACCTGTAGACCACAGTTACTCCCATTTTGTGTGTGTGTGTGTGTGTGTGTGTGTGTGTGAGACAGAAAAATAAATATCAGATTGTATAGCATCTGTTTACCTCTTACATTAAAAGCTAACTCTGATATGACACAAACTACACCGAACTGAAGTGTATTATTGCCTTTCTGGAATTTGTCAGTGCCTGTGAGCTGTGTTGTAAGTGCATTTACAACAGTGCAGCAGAACTGACATGATCCAGCATTAACGTGTGGTTCTCACCCGAATGAAGAAGGACTTGACCATGCTATTGGCCTTTCTGCTCTCAGGCTGCCCACCGTCACTGTTGATAGCTGTCTGAATGATCCGCACGATGTCATCACTGAATTCCAGCTGGGAGAGAGATGAACCGACACATAAATACACATGCACAGGAACACACACACACACACACACACACACACACACACACACACACACACACACACACACACACACACACACACACACACAGTATGACACAGTGTCCTCCTTCTCATACCTTCTCTCTCCTTGACCGCCGGCGGTAAACTCATGCTGAAGGAGTGTCACAGTAACCGTTCTGTACCCCTCGCCATCCTCCTTACCTTGCACTTTCTACAATTCCCAGTCTGTCATCCTCCGAAAACTGTCACTTCCTGCAGCTTTCCTCTCTCCTCTAGTCTTTTTTTTATAGTCAAATAGTAAGCTGCAGAAGCACCAGCACTTGAGCCATATTTTTCCTCATGTGTTAAATAAATGTTAATTTAACATTATGTAGCACAGGCCCACCTGTGGCTTTAGGAAATGAGGACACGGGGATTATGCAATTAAACTAAAAAAAACAACAATATTTACTGCTCTAGTTGTTTTTCCGCTGATAATAGACTTCAAATATGAAAGTGAAATCTTGTTTTGTCGTAAATGATGGAGATGAATCAACCCTCTCCCCTCTGAATTTGAATCTGACCATTAGACCAGCACACATACACAGTTATGAAGAATGTTCACAACCTGCTTGCTTGCACAGATCAAGCCCATCCTCTCATAAATGCACACATACATTTTAACTGCTTTCCTGATAAAGACATGCTGGTCTGTCCTGTTGCCATAATAAAAATATGCATTTTTTTCATCTTGTGAAGGGCTCAGTGCATGGGTAAAATATGGTCTAAATAAAAAAAGTCTTCTTCAAAACAATCCATGCTACACTACAGTTTATTTTATATGGCCATATGGACATCTGTGTTTAAAATGATCAACGCTTTGCAATCCATCTTTTTTTTTTTTTTTTTTCAAATAACATTATCTTCTCTTCTCTAGGACACGGGAGTCACAAGATGCCAGAAAACATACTCACCACTGACTTGTAGCGGCCTTGATCCATCTTCTTCTCAACTGACTCCAGGTCTGGAGGAGAGTCACTGGGAGGTGAGGGGGTGACTTCAGTCAGGACTGGGGGGTCTGGACCTTCAGGGGAGCGACGGGATGGGAGACTCTCCTCCGTCTCAGGGTTCAACTCCGGAGGCTTCACCGCCTGACCCAAAGCCAGAAAGTGTTGACTAAAGCAGTGTCTATTAAATTTATTGTGCTGTTGCAGCTTTCTACTGCTGAAAAACTGCCCCACTGCTAAAAATTGTAAATACAATAAAAATTCATCATCTGGCCTTTTTACTCATTATGTTAAAGTTCAAGTTTATTTCTAGCTTTTAATCGCCGAGTACAGTTTCTAAGGGGTTTAGGCCTCATCCCTCCATATTACAGAAACATAAAATTTGAAATTAAAGCACACCTGTCCATACATCATGGACAGGTGTCCATGATGTATGGACCTTCTAATGGACCTAAGAACAACAGGTTTCAAACCCCAAATTTACTCCAGCTCTACTAAAAAATCTAAAGGAAGCACTACTCAAGTTTGTATGAGATGCATATGAATGCTCATTAGACTTAGACCAAAATGAGGGTTGGAATGTGTTCTAAATATATGTTTGTGTGTGTGTGTGTGTGTGTGTGTGTCCATCTGTGTTTCTCTTGTATTCTTCAGCAGTGCTACACCATGAGAAGAAAATTAACACCACTGATAAAAATGATGAAAATCAAATGAACGATACAATTTCAGTCCCTAAAAAGCACTCAATACTGAGTATGAATATTTTAAGATTATAAAGTTGTCAAAGAAACACCACAACTTGGACTAAAACTTTAACTGTAACTGTAGAAACAAAGTTACATCTACAATGCAAGAGACGCTGCCACACTGGTGTCAAATGTTGCACAGGTCCTCACAATCAGTCGGGATGCTACATTGCGGTCATAGAGCTTGGAGCCCTTAATTGCTGCTTGCATCTCTATTTCCAAACTCTACCAGCTTTGTTAGAGTGGAAACACGTCTTTGTGCGTGTTAGTCTATCTAGAGTTACAGAGGAAGCAACAGCATGCGTATCTCACCTGTCTGTAGCGTAACAGGTGTGTGGAGGTGCGTGAGTTGAGCAGTGCATTGAGGACGTGGCGAACGCAGCCCTGCAGCTCCTTCTCCAAGGCTGTTCTCCACTCGGCCGGATGGCGCTCTGTACAGTTGGTGCAAGTGTAGGCGACACTCTCTGGCAGCTTTGACAGCAGCTCGTACATTTCATCTAGGAGGCAGCCACAGATGACAGGTCATTATTGAGCCCAACTATTAGGTTTATCATCTTCCAACATCTCATCAAGATGGAAAATATGACAGGACTCGCAGGGCAGCCTGTCAGTCAGCAGCCTAAAAAAAATGACAACTGAGATGACACATGAAGTGAAAAAAGTTCTGCTAACTACTGCTGTTCAACCTGTGGAAAAATAACTTTGTAATGCAATATGATCTTTTTTTTCGTTTTGCGACATTTTTGTTAATCTGAAGAGTCCGACTAACCTGTCAGGTTCTCACACTTGGCATGAACCCAATGGTCACAGCGGCCACACTGCATCATCTTGCTGTCGTAGTCGTCATCATCATAGCACTTATCACACAGCGGGCAGAAGTTCCCTGAGAGAGAAGATGGTAACGTGAACCGAGAAAGTTTCAGACCACTTGTCACAGTGCTGGATGGATCCAAGAAACTGCCCTCCTAATGGCTGTCAACTTGCTTCAGAGGATGATGGAGAAACAACAACCACTGACACAGTTTTACAACTCCATACTATACCACCAAAGATTTAACCTGTTAACAATCTGGCGGCCTGCTGCCTGTTCTTAAATGGTATATTTCTGCGTACGGGGACCTAAACAGCCTTGGAGTGGTATAAATTGGATTTGACTGGAAAGCTGAAACTCTTGTGGATTCAATGAGCCCACTTTTATTCATGTGTGATGATGTTAGCCCCTTTTCACTGCAGTGGGACTATGTCTGGTTTTCTAGGTTTATTGACAATAACGGAGAGTTTCTGAGCAATGTCCAGACATAAGTGCTCGCCATCCAATTGCCAAAAAATACAAATCTTACAGAAATCTCCTAATGTCCAATGTTTTTGATACCAATTCAAAACAAGTTTTGCTCCTTAAGGTCTTGGTGTGTCAATGTGGCGTTTTGGGGGGATTTTTGACCATGTATATGAATTTGAGTGGTCAAAAATGGTTTAATTTTGCACCAAATCTGTGTAACAAACCACCACCAAACAACCAAAAACTGAACATGGGAATGGCCATCATACATTTCCATCATAATATTCGAACCTTTACACACTCTAAATAAATACATACATAATACATACATACATACATACACACATAGATGCCTAACCAAAACACAATGCTTATTACAGATGTATGACTACAATAACTTGACACACAGTACTGAAATGCATGTCAAATCAATCTTTAGGTACCAAGCTAATCTTTTGTCTCTTATCCTCCCAAGAATGGGAAAAGAAGAGTGTACCTAACTCCAGAGGCCACTCACCTTTAGCAAAGAGTTTGGCACAGTCATGACACATGGAGAAGTCATGTGACCACTGGGCATCCCAGGATTTCCCCGGTTTAGTGGCTCCACAACTCTTACAGCGCACACACTTAGTGCAAACCTGAATGAGAAACAGCACAGACAAAGCTGATGACTACACGGCAGGCACTGCTGTAACTTGCAGGCAGTTGCATACAGAGCAAGAATGGTGTGAAAGTGACACTACAAGAGGAGTAAAATGTTCTCCGAGTGAGTGCCTGTAAAAGAATAGCATGAATGTAGCTAGCACAGTGGGAAGAGAGCCTGGAAAAAAAAAAACAGTGAGCATGATGCTTCAGCTCAGTCAGGCAGCGGTACAAGGTTCTATAAAAAAATGGAGAAGGTGGAGAGGAGGAGTAAAAGAAGGAAGGTGTGTATCCATACCCAGACTCTCTTCTTCTTGGTGGGTCTGGTAGGGTGGTTGGGACCCAGGCACTCCGGGTGATAGCTGTTACGGCACTTATCGCACTCTAGCAGCTGTTGCTACAGTGAGAGAGGACAGAGAGTGAGATGAGACCATTTGAATATCAAACAAGGCAACAGTAAACATGTTGTCCTCCACCAACCACGCAGCCCTCCCTCATAGCCAACTGGTAACAAATACATTGTTACCATGTTTTGATTCTTAACGGTAGCACCCACCATGGGCCAATCAGCATGATTTGAAAATGCTGGAACACAGGGATGAGATGCATCATTCCCCAACATTTAGTCAAAACCTAATCAGCATGACAGATATTTTGCACTACCCAAAGAACAGATATCCACCTGTAGTCCTCATCCCAATTTTGTCATTGAAGGCTATTACTTTTTTCACCACTGGCTTCTTGAGGGATGGAAATCAATGATATCAAAGGCAATACAATGCAACAATGGTATGTTACGAGCTGTCCAAAAAAAGCCACTTAAGCAGAAACTGCAGTTAAGTTTCTCTTGTCTTGTCAAAACATTTAGGAGCCATTCTCCTTTATTCTTTTCTGATTCACATGAAAACTACAATTAAAATATTAGTTATAACTAAACAGCCGAGAAGCACTGTTCAGTAAGACTTTTATTCACAATTTGTTTGATAATGAAACATTACCGAACAAATCTATCATCAGAGAATGCTACATGTGCAGGAATTCTTACTGTCTCGTGAGCAAAATGACCTTGATATCACAGGAGCACTGACAGAGTTCTTGATCAATACACATGCCTCAAGGATTATTGGCCAGTGCTGAGATTTCTGACTTTTAAAAACTCACTCTCTGGCCTACATGCAGTTACACCATACCAGAAACCTGTTGATGTCTTTGTAACTCCTTGGTGACTGACAGATGCCAGCAAGAGTAATAAAATATAGCCATAAGCAGCATTGACGGGGTCCAAGCACTTATGAATAACGCAAAATATGAATCTCAGGAGGAGTGGAAAGAGAAGGATGTTTGCTTGAGTGTTGCTAGGCAGTTGCTATGGTGTTAAAGTAATTACAATGCAAAGCTTAGGCAAAAGTATTTGTCTAAGCGCTGCTGAAAGGTGATTGACTGATGACGGCCATATTTTTGGAGTATGAGGGCATCCTGTCAGATATCATTAAACCTTTGTACAATGAAGAGGCATACAAGATTTCACATGGATAGGACAAGCAGTTATTTGGAACGTGAAATCTATGAAAAAAAAAAGATTGTAAAAAGCCAAAGCAATCACTTAGTCAATCATAACAAATCTTTACACATCGATGGAGACGTAAACCTAGCTTGTGTATATCAAATTTAATATGAATCCTTTGAACTGTTTACTGAATACATTAAACTGTTTTTTTGCTTTTTTTTTTTCGCATTTGTAGCGCCCCCAAGAGATGAAACGCAATGCATCCAAGAGTTTTGGCAAGTTTTATTCTTTGTATGAGCCTCACCTTCAAAATTTTAAAGGAAATTTTGGTGTTAACTGTATTGTATATCAAAAATCTGAAATTATACTTTTTCCAGCTTGGACTAGCTATGCTATATATCACATTTGATGCCAATTGCTCAAAATTTGTACAAATATTGAAAAAACTGTTTTGGATATTAAAAAAATAGTGGAAAATCTGTCTAGATGCAGATGAGCATGGCTTGAATAGATTCCTCTGGACCCAAAGAATCATTGAAGAGAATTTTGTTTCTGACCCAGATACTTTTAGGGCAAAATCAACACGAGAGAAAAAAAAAATCCTTACAAGATATAATAGGGTTCCAGCAGCTTCACTGCTTGGACCCCTACTTACTTAATTTTACATGAGGATTTGTTTCATAGAGTCATTAACACAGAATCCATTTCTTGGCAGTCAGATTTTCTGCTGCCTTTGCTCCAAGGAGCAATAATGAACAAATCAATACAAGCTATTAACATGTAACAGCGAGGCAATTTTCATCACTGTGGGTTGATTGACTAACTTTATTTGTACATAATCCTAAGATTAAAAACATAGGAGACTGTCTCTCCACAAATTTTACACAGGGCTCCGGTTAATGAATGAAATCAGGGCAAAAATCCAAGAAGCTGATTAAGAGGTGTCTGCTGGCACTGAAAGCTTCTTTCTAGGGGAGATTCTCCAGCCTTTAGATGTTGTTACTCTGGGAGTAGGAACTACACTGACTGGCTTACTTTAGTTTTCTGGTGCTGGCGCCCACAGGCCTGGCAGAAACGGCATCGACGACAACACCAGTTCTCCCACTGCTCCTGGAGGGGGCGCTCTGTCTCCCCCAGGCAGAAGAGATGGAAAGGTTCACAGCAAACCTGGCAGAAGACAAACTAGGGAGAAAGATAGAGAGAAAAAGAAGAAAGGGAGGAGAAAGAGAAAGATAGACTGTTAAATAAAAGTTTAATGGGAGCTCTGAGCACCCTAACTATATTACTGTGTACCTCTGGTGTGCTTAACTCTAATAAGCTGTTAAATGGGAACTTGAGGGCTTACATGAGCATAAGCATATGTGTGAGCCAAAAGTTATCAGACTGTTGTGTAAGACCCTTTTTACATATTGTTCAAATAGTGTTCAACACTTTTTAGATATATGAATAATGGAACAAGTGAGTGCCGGAGACCAAAAGCAAGAACAAGCCAAAGAAAACGCAAAATAAAGAAAAAATAAAAGTGTAAAAGAAACGAATTTTAGAAGAATTTTAGAGAGAATGTCCAAGCGGGAATGTGTGTTTTTATTACCTCAACATTTCCACTGCTGGCACACAGGAAGCAGAGCACCCTGGGTGTGACAGGCACAGAGGTGAGCAGGCTGAGGCCGCCAGCCTCCCACACCTTCTCCACATCATGGTCCCTCTTGAAATCCACTCTGATACGATGCACTCCGTCGCAGGGCGCTCTGGGCTTCACCTGGCCCACCGTCGAGGGAGTGCTCAGCCAGTTTAAAGTACTGCTGCTGGGGGGTTTGGTGGGTAGTGGCTGCTCAGGTTTTCCAGAGGTCACAGGAGAGTGGGGAGACAAAAGAGGGGGTGAACTGGAGATTATGCATAGTCTGTGCGGTGAAAATTATGTATATATATGTTTTTTTTTTTGTTGTTTGTTTTTTGCAGACTAGGAGGGAAGATTGTGCCTATACATCAGATAGATTGATAGATAAATACACACACACACACAAATATATATACACACACACACACATCAACATATAGATATATATCTATATCTATATATAAAGAGAGAGAGAGACACACACACACACACACACACACAGAGTCTAGACAAATCTAACCAAGATAACAAGAAGCTTTAAACTCAGTAATAAACCTAAATGCTCCACGATAAATAGCAACAGCAGATAACAAAAATGACCAGGGAACTTTCAAGAACCAAATCCAGGCACCAGGCTCTTGCATTCGGTCTTGCAACTGATTTAAAGAATTTGGATGAAACTCAGCGCAATGAATACTTCTTACCTTGTCTTTTGGTCTCTGTTTAGTAGGTGGAGGAAGCGAGCGAGGAGTGAGTTTCTTCTGTGGTTTTAATTCAAGGGCTAAAAAGGCAACAACGATGTAACATTCAGAAACAGGTGGGGTGGGTTATAATCTATACATTTACTATAACTCGCAGCTTGATGCAATACAATTTTTTAAGACATTTATAAGTCTGACCTAGATCTGGAACAGTTGCGGCAGAGCTCTGCTGTTGCGATGACTGCTGCTGGCTCTTTTTCTTGGGCTCACTTGGTGGAATCTTGGGCGTGGCATCCTTTTTTGGAGGTGCCTGACTGGCTGATGTGCGGTGCTGCTGCTGGGATGGTTGATGAGATTGTGTTGATGGGGAGGGGGAGTTCTGGGCTGATGACGATGAGGAGGAGGACGAAGAAGATGAAGAGGATGAGGTGGATGTGGTGGAGGAGGTGGGGGGGAGGGGCTGCTGTGATTTGTGCCCCTTCCTACTTGTTGCACTACCAGGGGCTGAGAGCTGTTTGGGGTCCGGTGTCAGAGCCGGGATCGGGGCCTGGGCTGTTACTGTGCTGGGGGTCTGTGGGGACTCATTTGGGGCGGGGGAAGATGTGAGGGCTGGAGAAGACTGCTGCTGTCTAGACTTCTCCTCTCCGGGCTTCAGGGGGGGAGTCTCACTCTTCTTGCGGGGAGGCTCCTCTTTTGGTGGTGCAGAAGCTGGTTTGACGCCAGAGTCGGAGTTCAGTCCCTTGACAGGATTGAGGCCCTCCTTCTTTTCAGACAGCTTGTTCTTCTTCTTATCCTTCTTGCCTTTGCCTTGCTTCTGGAGAAACATCTTTGAGGGCATCCACTGCAAGTTCTGACACTTCCTTATCCTGCAGACCAAGACAAACACAGAGAGTCAAAACAATCAGAATACTCATTCTTTGCTAAGAATATGTCCTACAACAAAAGCAATATAATATGCCTCCACTCCCAAAACATACACACACACAAGCTGAAAAAATGCAATTTAAGAATTTAATCTGCTATTGCAAAAACCTAATTAACTACTACAACTCACTTGCAGCACTGCTTTTTGATGTTGCGTCCTCCAAATTTGGGCTTGTCAAGACAGTTGGTGCAGACACCGCAGTCCTCAGGAACCTGGCAGCCTGAACACTGGCCACAGCGCCGTGACCGACGTCCCTTCTTGGGAGGGGCTTCTTGGATGGCTTTATGCCGTGTCTCTCTTGGCTTTATGGGAGGGGACTGGGGCTCCGCCTCCTCTGAGCCCGCAACTGATGACTTGTCTGAAAGAGGAGAAATAATGTTCATGGAATCACCTTATGTAATCAGTGCAGACACTAAGTAGCACAGTACAGATTTGACACACCAAGGTTGAGCAAAGAAGGGAAGGGGGGGTAAAGACAAACTAGGTTCACTTCACCTCACCTCACTGTTAATTTATTTTTCATCTGCCAATTGGCCCATAGAGATGGGCACATATTGTTGAAAATCAACTGGATAATGCTGATAATGTGTAGTTAGTTTCAACATCATGAATTTCCCATCTGGTTCTTGTATTTTTCTCATGTGTTACTGCTGGTTGCACCCTCTACTTTTTCTCTTGCTGTCAATATCACACATTTTAGATTAATAAATTACTTGATTGCATTTACAAAAAATCCTGCTGAGCCATTGAAAATAAACCAAGGATAGGTAGAAATCCAGCCTACTGGCCTCTTCAAACTTTCCAATATCAGTCAATTCTGTTCATTTCTAATCAAGCCTATCATGTTGTTCAAGTTGTACATTTGTATCAATTTCTCCACCTATGCAAGCCAATAAACCTTAATGGCAAAAACCCGCAGGCTGTGACACACAAGCATGTCAATTAAGACATAGAGAGAGTGTCCCTCACCATCATTCCCCATGGAAGATAGGATCTTCTCTCTCTCCTCCCACGGCAAGGCACTGAGTGTGGGCATGTCATCGGGGAACACTGCCCGGTTACGGCCCAGGGCCACAGCTGCACGACGACACACATGCTTGATGCGTGGACCACGGACTGATGTCTCTGACGAGTCACTCTCCTGACCCTACTCACAAACAACCATCGACACAGAAAGCGAAACAGATGTCGGAAGAAGTGAAGAATATGTTTTATTACAGAAAGCACCACAGCACACACATACACTGTGGGATGTTGCTTAAATACTTCCTCTCTCATGTTAGACACTCTTATCATGTTTATTTAATTTGTTGTGAATGTTTATCTGAACCAAATAAACCCCATTATCTTGGGAACACATATAAGCATCCTATATTAAGATTTACAGTACTGAAGAAAACAAGAATGTATTCTGCTTAAAGGAAAATAACTTTCAAAAGCACTGCCACTGCTGCTTTCTACATAATGTATGAAGCTGACAGAATTCCCCTTAAATAACACCCTCTGTGGGACTTTCCTATTATCAGGTTTCACTTTGAGTATAAACACACATTCCTATTTATAGCAAACATTCATAGAATCATGTCAAAGACAGTTTCTTGTATATATATGATGAAAATGACAGAAACAGAGAACGCTTTGTTTAGGAAGACAGTAACTATGAAGGCAGGAAAACTGACCTGAACCTTTGGCTGGTCTGGAGACTTCAGCGACTTGCTCTTCTCTATTTTGAAAAGTTGGGCTTTGGCCTTCTTCAGTAGGCCAACTACCCGCTTGTCGGTCACAGGCTGTTTCTCTGCATGTGCCAACATGGACCCGAGAGAAGGGGCAGGAAGCTGTTGTCTGCCTGGCTGCCCTGGAAGGCCTGTTGTCTGCTGGCTAGGGGCACTTTGTTTCTCCCTCTCTTTCTCCCCATCCTCCTTCTCCGACGGTCTCCCTTTCTTATGTAGGCGTCCTTTAACGAAGGGCAAGGGAGCAGTGGAATGGAGTCCACCCTTCTCTGTAGAAGCAGTGTCAGAAACAGAGTCAACTGACGTGGATTTCTTTCTCCCTGGAGTCTTTTTAGGAGCAAGAGATACCAGAGCATCTTCTGTGTCCCTACCATCCACAGTAAAGAGGCTGGAAGCTGCATTAGGAGAGCCATCCGGTGTAGAAGCCTTACTTCTTTTCTCCCATTCCTTCCTGCCCTCTTTCTTATTCTCCTTCTCTTTCTCTCTGCTTTTCTCAGAATCCCTTTCTTTTTCCTTTGGAGCAGATTCCTGGGAAGCTGACGTGCTTCTCTCTCTCCCTCCTTTCCCTGCACCTCGCCCCGTCTCCTGGGCACTGGAAGGGAAGAGAGGGAAGAGTTGGGAAGAAGAAGAGGACGTAGTGGATGAAGAGGCCGGATTTCCGGCAGCTCCTCTCCTGCTGTCAGGGGCCCCATGTGAGGCTGGGCCCAAGGGTCCAGTGGAGAAGGTGCTGAAAGGAGCAGGAGTTAAGGCACTAGTGGCTAGTGGAGTGGCTGACACTCCTGGCAAAGAGCTGGGGTTACTACTTGAGACAGAGCCTGTCAATATAGGCAGTTCAGAGGAACTTTTCCCCACAGACATCTGGCCTCCTATTTGGCTGCTGCGTCTGGTCATTGAGTGAGAGGGAGACCGTGGTTGGCCATGTAGGGTGCCCAAGGTCCGCCTTCTTCTGCGCCGGGAGGCTCTAGTGGAGCTAGAAGAGGACTGATGAGGGGAGAGAGAGCCAGGGCTGCTCCCAGAGGATGACTGCAGGGTGACAGACTCAAAGATCCGAGAGTGGGCCTCACTGGGTGTAAAGCGTGGAGCACGAAGCAGCGGACTACGCTTCTGGAGTGGTGCTTCAAAGCGGGATGAGGAGGAATGTTGGTGGTGGGTGTGGTGTTGTAGAGGGGCAAACAGACGAGTCCCTGTTCCTGCTCCACTGCCCGGTGCAGGGAACGCAACTGGAGCAGCCCCCCCTGCTCCACTGGCACCTTGGGGCATCAGCCCCACGTCTTCAGCAGTGAGAGGGGGAGGACGGAAGTTGTCAAATATGGGCTTGCGGATGAGGCCCTCCTTGGCATATTTAGCAGAGGAGAAGTACTGCTGTTCATTACGGGACAGGGATGTCCAACGGAAGGTGGGCTCTCTCAAGATGGACCGACTACGTTTGTCCTGCAAACTGGAAAGCACTGAGGGTCCAGAGAGGAAAGGAGTGATGGGGTGGGGCATGATCCAGGGTGACTGGGGGTGGTGCTCGCTTATAGCAGCCGCATTGGAGGAAGATGATTGGAGGGGCTGTGGAGGAGTAAGGAGAGGGGGAGGTGGAGGAGAAGAGGAAGAGGAAGCTGTGGATGAAGCTTGCTGGGAACTTACAAGGGCAGAGGAAGACATCAATACTCCTGTTGCTGGGCTAATGATGGGCTTCTTAGCCCCAGTGGTCAGAGTACCTCTCCCCCTTTGGCTGAGACTTCCCCGGCCCACCCCATGGCCTCTCCGACCTCGCCGTCCCCTCTCTACCAACACCACATGTTCTGGTTCCGGTTCAGAGGGAGGGGAGGAGGGCTGTGAGCTGTGTAACAGGTTGGCCTCCCTCTCCCCCTGGAAGGATGGGGAGTGGTCCTCTGGCTCAGACAGGGCCTGTGTACCCTCTGAACCCTGAGAGTCGCACGATGAGTCATCCAAGCTGGGGCTGCTGGATCTGGAAGACTCTGCAGAAGAGAGCTGGGAGGAATGCTGCGACAGGGCACTCGAGCCACAGGAGGCCGCACTACTACCAAAACGCCCATTGGTGTTACTGGTGTTGCTGTTGAGCAGACTGGCTGCTGTAGAGGGGACACTGGGTATGGGGGCAGAGGGTGTAGGAGGAGGGAGGGAATCAATCGGAGCAGCTGTCCCAGTACTAGTAACAGCAGCTGTAGACGAGACCAGGACAGGAGAGGGTGAAGAGGAGGTGGTGGATGTGGGTTGAGTAGATGTGGAAACAGATGAAGGAGTCATTTCTAACCGTGCCATCTTTATGTGGTGTGGTGGGCTTCCAAAACTGCCCTCGTCTTCAATGAAGCGCTTGGGGGTTTTGATGATGCGAAGGGAAACTGTGCTGACTACAGGCATGATAAACTGTCTGATGTTCTTCAGCTGGGTCCTCCTCCTCCTCCTGATGCCAGCATCAATGGCCCCTGCCCCACTCCCAGCGATGGCTACTGCTTCTTTCTCCAGTAGCTTCTTCTTCTGAGCTCCTTTCTTTGCACGCTGCAGCAGCTGCTTTGCAATGGTTGCATCAGTGCGTTTGGAAGGGGGGACGATTCTGACAGGCTTTATATGCCGAGGGCTTTGCCTGAGACCCAGTGGCCTGCCCCGCTTGGAGGGAGATGGGGAGGCAGGGGGACTGGAAGAGTCCTGGAGCTCAGCAGCATCTGCATTCCTGAGCATGGGCTGCTGGGGAGTGTGCGAGTCTGTGCCTTTGTCCCCTCTGGCCCTGAAGGCCTTGTGTTTCCCCTCCACAGATTCAGAGGAGGCGGACAGCTGGGCAGCTGCAGCGGCGGCGGCGGCGGCGGCAGCAGCCTCAGCTTTGAGCCTCTCAGCAGATGGCGGTCGCCCGCGTCTACGTCGGGGTACACCAGGCAAGGCCTTGAGCCGTGACTTGAGAGGGTCAAGTTTGACCTCTCTGAGCCGCTTCAGCTTGGTAACTTTGGATTCACCCCGCCCACCTTTGGGTAGCTTCGCCTCAGTGTCCTGCTGCTGAGCAGAGCCCAATGGCATCCTCTTGGCACCCTTTCTGTCCTTCTCCCCTTCTGTGTCCATACCCAGCTCAGACCCAGCCTGTCTGCTGTCCTCCCTTGCTGCATGGCTGCCAGTATGCCAAGGTTTTTGACTGCTTGAGGCTGGTGGACGACCTCTCCTCTTCTCCCCAGAGCCAGGCGGCCTCCCAGGCAGCCGTTTGACCTCAGACGGCCGTTCAGGGCCCTCTGATTTTCCCTGTGTGGGAGAAGCAAGGGAGGACGTGGGGAGGAGACCTGCAGCAGCTTTCTGGGCAGTCAGGGCCCGTGGGGGACGGCCTCGGGGCTTCTTTTCCTGTATGGGGGGACCTGCTGATAGCACCAAAAAACACAACAACGGGCATTCGATCAGTACACTGTAGCAAAAGGTTCAAAGAAAGGCAATATGAAATTAATGTAATGTTTATCAATTAGAATTTGTCTCTTCCACATCTGTAAAGTTATTTTGACATTTCAACCCAGTTTGAACTGCCTGTTAGCAGTAAGCAATGGCAATGGCAGCTCGACATTTAAACAGACAACTGAATATGTAGCCAATATGCTCTCTGGATCTTACAGGTATGTGAAACACAAATGTAAAAAATGATGAACTTATCTTTCAATGGTCTAATATAGCTAGCAAGTGAGTGTGTGTGTGTGTGTGTATATATATAAATATAAAACTATCACAAACACACACACACACACACACACACACACACACACACACACACACACACACACACAAATGAGGCTGTGACAAAAAACAATGTGTTTTTATAGGTTTCCAAAATGTCTGTGATATTAGGCTTATTATTTAAAGTAAAAACATTAGGTTTCATCAGCTCTACCTGCAGAGGCTGTTGAGGGACTCTGTATTCTTTTGTGCTCAGTGACTGCTCCAAATCCTCCAAATGCTTCTTCCTACATGGGAAAGAAGATAAAACTGTTTTATCTTTTATGAACATACAATTCCTTTTACACAGAGACATAGCAAGGCTTGATTACTGGATCTAATCAAAAGCGTCCATGATGCTACATTATTGTCACTTGGCCTAGATCTGGGCAACACTTGAGTCATCCTTGAAGTGAAACCACTCAGATGAGGAACAAGGCTGCACAGCATTAATGATGTGTTCAATCTCACTTTTGCATGGTGACTCACTGCAGTACTCACATGTTTCTCTTGCTTTTGGGATGAGGTGCCTGCAGTTAGACAAGGCTCAAACCACAACATACATTTTGAATAGCAAACATCCAAGACCCACTGAATGACTAATACTGCCAAAACCACTGCTTTCCTGTTCCCTAAAGGTAGAATACTAAGGTGGTTGGTCATGCTCAGGAAAGTAACCGTCTTTGTCTAAGACAATTGAAAAGACAGCTGGTGTAAGAACACACACAAGAACAAAATCTTGTTACACAGAGGGATAGAGACCAGGAAAATCACTAGAATATAAGCAAACAAAATAATGTTGCTCTTAAAACGTGTTTTTGCTATGGTGAAACAGGACATCACAAGTCTTTGTCATGTTTGTTACAGTCACAAGTGAGGGCACCCTGGCATGTTGAGTTGTTGGGCAGCAGTGATTGTTAACTGTCTGACACCAACAATCCACCAATGAGCTAGATCCTTGAGATGGTGATGGAGCTGCTGTAGTAAGTTTGCTGTTGATATGGCACTTACTGAAATTTACATTTTTCTTTTCTTTGACTTCAAAATTTAGATGTCAAAAGTGTTGCTAGTTTGTGTTGAGTGCAAATTCCACCGTACAACTACACACACTGCAACCACAACTGCAGTTGTTTTGCCAGACAAAAATGAAATAGGCAAGGCATCTGTCAAAGTTATATATAGGGCTGTCCTGCATACAATTTTTGGGGGGCTTCAAAGCTCCAGCAGCCATTATCAGATGGAATTTGTGGGGGGTGGGGTTGCAAGACGAGACGCTATGGTCCCAGGCATCATGTTTTGGTGAGAACAGAAAACGCAACAACAGTAGCTCATATCAGCTGTCTGGGGGGTTTGCTTTCCCTGCAATTACATGCCCTGGCATGCAGATTGATATTATGGAGAGCGACACGTCCTGGGGTTTCTGAATCTGAGGGCAGCGCTGGTGCCCTGAGGCACACCACTATATAGCCAAGAATGGACTCTGCATCCAGCTTTTGGGTTCACTCTGGCTGCACCGTGGTGGATCTGCTCGCATCAAGAAATAATGCAGTGTCCACGGTTAAAAGGGAAAAAAACTGAATACTGAAAACTGAATACTACGGACTTTGCATTAATTCTCCTTCTTATGCTTCAGCAAGCCTTAGGCATAGGACTATGAGCCTGCACCTTTTCAGAAAAAGAGATAACTCACCAATGGATGATTAGCTCAACATCTTCAGCATCCTCTGCCTATCACTTGCCCCACTACTCCTTAAGATATGTGTGTGTGTGTGTGTGTGTGTGTGTGTGTGTGTGTGTGTGTGTGTGTGTGTTTAAGAGGGGAGGTGAGTGTGTCATTTCATCATGTTTATTTATAGCATCACATAGGGATGCAGTTGAGGTCTCTTCGGCCCAGTTTGTAGAGCAGCTGCTATCCTAAGAGTAGTCCACACATATGTATGTGCTCTAGGGTTGTGCGATACCATGATGTATATCATGGGATGAGAGAAAAATATCTATCATTGGAAATTTTCCTCTATCGTTTGGCAATATTGCTGCAGAAGCCAATTTAGGGTAGCACTGTAACGTTATGTCACTGAGTCGGAGCTCCTGGTCATCTTTGCTCACATCATTATTACGTGTGAGCTCAAATAACAAACATGGAGGAGCGTGATACAGAACAAAACTCCCTACAATACTCCGATACAGAACAGGACTCAGCCCAACCAAGACAAGATGGGGAACTTGTAGCTAAAAAGGGGGGGTAGTTCTGTTGTATTTTGGACGTTGTTTTGGACGTGGTTTGGATCTAAAAAGTCTGACACTGACCAGAAAACAGTGCTTTGCCAGGTGCAGTGCAGACCAGTTCCCACATCAGACTCCAACACAACAAAACTTAGCAGGCAGGACTGAGAGAGGCAAAAGATGTGCACTACACTAAAGGCAAGTGTTCTCCATGAAATTACAGAAAACAGACTATGTCATGACATATATCGTTATCAAATGTGAAATTGTCCACATTGTGACAGAACATTTTCTCTTCCTATCAGCCCAATGAGCCCTGATGTGCTAACATGTACACAGATACACAGAATTCACCAGCTAAGTGATGCAAATATAACCACGTGAAGAACTGTGATAAGTACATGAGAATCTGATGCTTTCAGTGGTCCAGAAGACATTTTTTCAAATATATTATATATGTATATATGCTCTTGTTGCATCTCATTAAAATTAATTTAGTATTTGCATGTTGCTACAAACCTCTCACTTTCATCATCTGTCCTACATATAAACAAACAACCATAACCGGCAGTCAGTACTGCTGTTCATTCTGGCAGCCACTACTAATCCAAGCATCCTCCAATCCGCTCAGTGTATTTGGGCATCTTCTTCTTACTCTTCTCTGCTTTCCTCACTCTATTTCTCTTTACTACGTCTCTAAGCATTCTCCCCCTCTCCTAACTGTAATTCCAGCATCCTCTCCCCTCCTAGCAGACAAGCTGCTGCTGGTAGGTGTTGTTGCAGAGCTGTGGGGGGCGGAGTACCGACGAACAGCTCTGACTTGCTGCGCTAGTGAGTAGCGCTCAATGACATCACAACACTGTCTTCCACAGGCAAGCGCATGAGCGGACAGCACCGTTACATGCGCACACTCAAACACACATGCACACATGCACACAAATGCACCTCCTCCTTTTGTGCCAACCACACACATATACACACACACCCCTTTATCATGAAACACAAACACACCCCCTGCGCGTGAACTGCACAGCAAGATGTAAACAACCAGAACATACGAGTGAGAATGCGGGGGAGGGGAGCACAAGCAGGCAAGCAAGCAAACGAGTGAGGAGAGGAGGAGGAGGAGGGTTGAGGAGAGGTTGAGAGAAATAAGACACGAGAAAGCGACATCTTGACCACACGCTCCATTAACAACAGAGGGAGCTGGAGCTGAATCGTCTCCTGGGACCACCGAGGATGAAAGGGGTTGTGGGGGGTTCAACATGCTTGCGCAAAAGCTTGCTAAATCCCAGTCTAAACAGGCCTCCCACACACTACAACATGCCCCCCCAATCCCTGCTCCGTGCCATGCTCTGAGACACATACTCACTAACTTGCTCCCTCCCCGCCCACTGGCTGCTGAGCACAGAGCAGCAGCGTGTGAAACACAAGGCTCACCATGAGCTCAATAGTAGGGCAGGCAGGCTGGTAGGGGAGGCAACTTCAAGAAGTAAACAAACACAGTAGCAGACTCGCAAGGTAAAGATTATGTACTACATCACTGCAGGGGGGAGATAAAAGTTTGCCAAAAAGCCCTGAGACTCTCTTTTCTCTATTCTGATGTGCTTTACTATGCAAAAAATGTATTGATTAGCTACTGGTTTTCTATTTCCGTCATCCTCACCATGCAAACCTGTGCGGCCTTCCTGTTGCACTGACACCTTATCTACGTGATCAGTACATATATTTTGTGGCTCTGAAGAGGAGGGAAAAAAAGCCTAGGCTTAAGAGAGCAGAGCAATATGATTCATTGTGGAAGCTACAACCTTATTTTCTGATGGTACAGGGGCCTGTCCCTTGCAAACATGAAACGGATGTGGATTTGGTTTGAGGTGTTCACTTCTGTATCAATCTGACGGTACGTGGGCGAGGTGAGAAAGCTAATGGGACTGCTGCTTTCTCTCATCAAGATAGCCTGAAGGAGAAATCAAACAGATTATAGATGATAGGCTACAGACTTCAAGTAGACTTTCTCACCAACTGTCAGCAAGAGCTGGCAGAGAGGCGGGCAGAGAATGAGAAAGCAATTGCACTGGTGGCTGCATATGCCATGCACACACAAACAGTGCGCTCTCCTCCTCTCTCTCATCACTGAAACACCACTCCTGCATCAGCATGCACAGATGATTATTAACTTACAGCCCCTGGGATGGGTTGATAGAACTGAAGTTGACTTGATTTATTTCAAACATCCAGAGAATCCATACACAGCATTCAACAATAAGGACTGCCTGGTGGCCTGGAGACACCGAGGGCTGGTTCATGCATGGCAAAACATATGGGAGCAGCAGACATGCCATCCATGTACCTCTGTTTTCATGCTTTTTGCACTTCTCATGGTTACAGCGTGCTTGACAGCAGAATTGACTGTAAGTTCCAGTTTCTCTTTTCGCCAGTCCTGGATGGAGGTGCAGCAGTGCCATCCACGCATTTTTAAAGTTCAGGTGATGCACAAACTCATGCACAACCTCCACTACATCTGCTCACTTTGAATACAATTACATAATTTTAGCCGCTGGACTCTGTAGTGTGCATTTGCACATGAAGCAAGACCCAGCTTTGAGATGGCAACTTGGTCTGGTTTTTTGGTCAGTCACCCATGTATCACAGCCTGTTATCTTCATCTCTCTGGCCTGCTGTCCTGTCTGTTGTGCCTCCTCTGATCAGTCAGACCAAATGCTACCTCAGAGTTAGTCGGAGTTGTGTGGAGAGGACATGATGGAACCTAGTTAAAAATTGTAATTACAGTAAAAAAAAAAAATTAAAAAAATTAAAAAAAATATTTCTTGTCACAGCGGTTTCCTTGGGAGGAAATTATGAATCAGTCCACTACCATTTGTCAGCAATTTCTGAGTAAGGTGAATCAACATGGCTCACCGTCAACCACAAACAGCTCAATGTCAGCTGTGAGAGATAGGAGCACCAAGCCGGAATGTGAAGACAGCATCAAGCTGACAACTTTTAAATATGATTAATAACATCTTGCAGTCTTTATAATTGGGGGCTGAGGTGTCACACAAACAAACATTTGCAAACTTCATCAGCTAGTGTCTCTTTGGCGTTCTCCATATTGTATTCACTATCAACAGAAATGAACCACAAAAACAGGAGAGGCAATGCCAAGCAGCCCAAACTGACCAAGTCTGACCAGCAAGTTCCACTGTTATTTGTTCATATTACTTCTGGTTACACTGGCAGGAAGGCTCCTATCATTTAGGTAAGAGGCTCATACTTAAGAATTTAACAACGTTGTTAAGAATTAAACATTCCATATTTATGCACAATCAATTCATTGATTTTTGTCATTTAATTCTGTAATTTGTGGTTATAACCCTTTTGTGAACATTTTATTATCATAGTAATTAATTAGTTTATCTTAATTAGTTCCTTCTAATAAAAGTGGATATTTTTATTTTCGTTCACTAGGCACATTAAATCATACAACTCTGACTGCTGACCTAACCAGGCAAGTGAAAAAAAATTCTTAACATTGAACCCGCATATGTCCAAAAAGTCCCAAATGTTCCCTGTAATTATCAATGTGCACAACTAAATCTGTTCTGATATATTCTTAGAATCTCTCAGAAACAAGCTGTGTACTTAAAGTATTTTGAAATGATAATGTATAGGACATCTGGCAGCTTCAACTCTTTTTTTAAAGAACTTTTTAAAGGGATGTAGCAAAGATGTTCACACCAGCTAAGGGTTACAGTGATCTTAAGACTGAATGAAAAGTACAACTTTTCCATAACTTAACACCAAATTCTCAAAATTTGTTTTACAGTAGACTATACCTTGAAGAACTTAAATGCAAATTTGTTCATTATGTTTTATGAGCAAAAACTACCAAACTAAAAAGAAATTGTAAACAAAAGTGACTTCTGAAGTTTTTGTGCTGCCCAAGTGATTTATTTAATTTGCATAAATAATGTAAGATAACAAATATTCATCACGGTGTGCATTACAGGGAGTTCTGTATTACATGAAAACATTTTTGCATGGCATAACAATGACTGAAACAGAGCTTTCTACTTATATTATCAATTTCCTTTGCTCATTTAATCACATGCTTAAATCCGCTTGCTGGTTAGTTGGCTCAAGACGTTTGCACAACCTTTCTGCAGCATTAATACTAAGATCAGATTTGTGTGACAAAGACATGCAGCAACTGCACTGCAGTCTAACAGCTGCAATTTAGCCTACTCGTGTTTGTCAGAATTTCCAAATTACTTTGTAGTCTGTAATTATTTAAAATGTCATGACTTGGGCAAAAGTTTAATACTGTTTTGCAGTTTGGAAAGCAAGTTTTTTTTAAAAAAGTTATGCAACATTTTCATTACTAGGGGAACCTTGAAAACTCTTAAAAGCAATGAAATTTCAAACAGAATAGGAACCCGGAAAACAAATCACCATTAACACTAACTTTGCTTTGGCCATATTAGACTGAACAAAGTAGGGAGAAACAGGAAAGACTGTGAGAGAAGTAGCATGGTCTTATCCATTGCAAATAAATGCACAACAGTAGAATAAGCTTAAAAATTCCTGGATCACTTCAGATTACAAGCAACCAAAAATAACAACTGCCGCAAGGCTCAGAGCCACAGTGACCTGACCATAGGTGTAATAACATGTTCCTCCAACTCTGGGCTGCTCACATATTAAATAAACTAAGTGTAGAAAAAAAAATCCCCCACTTCAAGACAGCAGCACATCAGAGCAAGTCAAGAGGGGAAATATGTTAGATGGGGATGTGATTGATAGGGAGCAGAGGAATATTAAATATTTCCTTACGAGATGAGTTTCCAGCAAGGTCCCAGTCAGTCACTGAACACCTCTTATGCAGCCGTTCATCCCCATTCTGAACAAACACTTTCTTGACATATTCTAGGAAGCTTTCCCCTTGGGCTTACTGTACAGACACAATGCATCATCGCTTCCTGGAATTTCAATTGGTGATGAGCTCATACTCATATATGTCCTTCTGATGACACATCCCTTCTAAGAGGCCACAGAGGAATTTAAGCAATCGCACCAGTCAATGACAAAGTATCAGAGCTTCTTTGCTTTAAGTTAACCCTTCTGCTTTGGTCATTCAGTGCTCGCAGCCATCCTCGGCAGCAAATGACACTTTTTTTACCTACCAGTGTAAATTATGTTGTGACACTGCTTTGTAGCCCCCTCCCCATCAGCCCGCAGCAAAAGGTGGACATTTGTCTTTTAAGTGCCCCATGACTAAACGAGACTTCTTTGCATTTGTTCTGCTGCTCTGCAGCGTGCACACCAAACAAACACTTTCTGGGACAAGCTGCCTTCTCTTCCTCCACCTCACACCCCAAAAGAGTCTTAGAGTCATGGATGCAGGCGACCAGGCTGGCTGGCACACATGCACACTCACTCACACTCCCTCTCTCTTACTCACACACACACACACACACACACACACACACACACAGGCTGGCAGGCACACACAGCCCCTCACACTCACCCAAGCAGGCAGTGTGAATTGGAGCTCTAATCAAAATAAAGACAAAGAAGACACGCCTACTTTTAAGTGCAATAAGGGACATAAAGTCCCCCCCCCTCACATACACACACACACACAGACAGAAAGAGAAAGAAAAACGACACAATTGCCGCCTTTCTCTCAGCCAGGCAACTCCTAAAGCAGAGGTGAAAGCCCTTTGCCCGCCTGCTGTAGCGGAATAAAGCCATGGATGGGAGGGTCTGTGACTAATTCTCCTCCCAGCGTTGTCCCATGGGGAGGAGGGGTCGCCCCGCACCCTTTGATATCCCTGCCTGTGCTCTTTCAGCCGCCTGCACTTTGTGAGAGCTAGAATAAAAGCAGACACAAAGCTTCCTGCTCCAATCCACACGCTGTCTCAGGGATGGGTAAGCGGGTTGGGGTGGGGGGTCTTCCATTTAAATAGGCCAAACACCTGCTGGACTGAAGCCCCTTCCGCTCAAACACACCATTTCTCTCAAACCAGTGGGGCAAAGAGACATTTGGTTTGATACATCTATTCAGTCGTACTTTTGTATGACTGATTAAACACTGGTCATAATATGCGACAGGCACAGAAGGCAAGGTATAATTAACGGGGAATAATAAAGGAAAATGACTCAAACTCTGATTAGATGAACAGTGAAGTTAAGGCGGCGGTGGTGGTGGGGTGTGTGTGTGTGTGTGTGTGTGGGGGGGGGGGGGGGGGGGGGTGATGTCAAACATTCATATAAAGTCAAAACGGACTGCACTCAGCAACAAAACAAGCAACATCAATTTGGCTGGATCAAGAAAATGTATTTCTGACACACACACACAAAAGCTAACAAATGCCTCCATTTGGACAGCGACAGCCAACAAGCACCCTTTTGAGCCACCCCAATAGGCTTAGTAATCTATTCCAAAGTGGCAGCTGTCAGAAGAAAAGTTGCTCTGCCTCTCAGACGGGGCTGTGTGTGTCTGAAGTGGATTTGGGTCTTTCTGCCTGGATGGAAGAAGGAGGGGTGGCCAAGTGTCCGGCTGGCGCTCTGTTCAGGGTTGCCCTGTGGGCTCAGCAGGCTGCAGTGATCCTGAACAATCCTGCCCCAGTCTGGCCAGGCAGGCACTACATCGCCTCTCAATGAAATCACCATGCTGTGTCCACAACTTCTATGGGCTTCCAAGTTCCACAGGGATTTAATGATCCTTTCTGTCTCTCCATATCCCAGATAATGCTATATTTTCACTCATTGTAAGTTTTTTAGTGGTAGGGGTGGGAGGAGCTTGTAGCTGCTTTTCCTACAAGCTGCTGGGTTTTAGGCAAAGCAGCCACACTTACAACGAAAATAACGATCCACTAGAACAGCTAAAAAAAAAAAAAGAAAAGAAAAAAGAAAGAAAGAAAGAATCAAAAGATTTAAAAATGTTTAATAAAATGTTCTCCTATTCTTTAAGGTCGGGCTGCTCTAACGGTTCACAAAGCATTACGTCAAAAACTTCACTGTATACATGGATCCAAATCTGGACACCTTTCACATTCAGAATGATATTTCGTAGTAAAACACGCTGCTGGTGTGTATGTAAATACTGCTAAGCTCCAAGCAAATTAATATGTCCGTATGATCAGACTGGAGCACGGCAGCCACAGTGGTAAATATCCCCACAGTATACTCCCACTGCAATGAACGCGTGCTGCTCATCATGAAAAAGGAAGATGGTAGTTCGCTACAGCGAACACACCCCCACATCACAAGGTCCGTCAAGAAGGGGCTCGTTGTTATTGTAGCAGCCTGCAAGCGCACTGTCACAGGCTAGTCTAACCTTACTCCATTGATCAAACGAGGCGAATTAAGATACCAAACCCTGCAGATGCCGCTGGGAGCACTTTGACATTCAAGAAACTGATTTTAAGAATGTGGCTCTCCATCAGACGTCATCAGCTAGCATTAGCCATAAAGCGATATTATTTTGGTACTAGCTACGCACTGTGTGGAGAGGGGGGAAAAACATGTCCACCTCCCATTTTCCTATGCATCAGCAATAGCCCCAATGGCTAGCGTGGCGTAGTGCGTAGCATGGTAGCTGTTCTAGCTAAACACTATAATAGCATTAGAAATTATTTAGTTATGTGTGAGCTCCACTAACTTTAGCTTCAGTGCTTAACCCGCTGCTTAGCGATATATTGGCCGAGGGTAAACACGGCGATCCTGCGTGCAAACCCGCAACTTTACCAGCGCGTAGACAGGAAAATAAATGTCTAGTTTTAGCTGAGATGTAGACAGCTAGCATAGCTTGCTAGCCTACTAGCTACGTTAGCTAAGCCTCGCACGGAGGTTGACACATCACTGCTAACAGGCAGCTACTGAGCCCCAGAAATAAGTACTAAGCTATTTAGCAAGAAAACCGACTAGCAGTGTCTTATGAAAATCTGGAAGCAGCTGGGTAATTAATGACGAGCAATTCTCGGAAACGATGTAGACATTTGGAGGCTAAGTTAGCTACAGCCCACAATTCTGATTTCTTGACTTGTCCCTTCAAGTTGACATGTTTTGTTTTCAAACACGTCGCACGTTATCTGGAAGGTCTCCTGCTATTGCAGTTTGAGGACACGTCTTAAACAGATTTTTTTTGGTACTGAATATCTCACTATGGTGAATAAATGTTATGACGGGACGGTGTGTTGTGTGTCCACCAAAGGCTAAACTTGTAGGTAACGTTAACATATGCCCCAGCGTCTAAGGCTCCAGTCAAGCTAATTTCATGGTGAACCAGTTAGTTGCACCTAGAATAGCGCACCACCAAACAGCGAAGCTAGGAAATCCACCGGTGTTATGTGCTATATGGTAATAACATGCTATGTCTTAATTAATTAACAAGATATAGCCAAGTGGTCCTCTCTCCTTAGAAGGTGTTCTGGCTAGCAGACTGACGGCTAGCAACAGTCCGTCCAAACTGTGTGTGTGGATAGCTTAAAGATCACACTCCGCCGATGTGAAGGAAAACTTTCTTTCCAACAAAAACTGCCGAGATCATAAATCAGAAAGCAAATTGGGCATCTGCCTTGTTTCCAGCCACACTGAGACGATAAAAAAGGCCAGACCAGACAAACCAACTCAAAGTTGCTGAGCATCCTGGCAATGACAAGTTTGCTCAGCAGCCACACTTGGGAACAGGAAAAGATGGTCAACATTTGGCAGAGAGTTAACTGTTAGCTCCTCGTTTCAGCACCAAGTCACGGCTCTAAGAGTACACCCTGGCCCCTCTCTGCCTTGTCAATCCGCCGCTGTCGGGGGTGCCTTCATCTCGGTCCTGTCCTGTGCTGTGCAGTGCTTACCTCCCCGCTGCTCGAGTCACTCGATTCCCCCAAAACATCCCGAAATTTCTGCAGGTTGCTGCCGATAACAGAGGAGACCTGTAGTGCAGCATCAAACCCGGGTCCGAGGCCGGCCAAGTTAGGGTGGGTCCCCGGGATGCTCCGGAGAGATGCGGTGACCCTGATTCGGCCTGCTCTCCTCCCGGTACCGGAGTTGCTGCTCCCTCCGGGCCGAGCGGGGAACCGCCACCGACAGCTGTGCGCCATTTTACACTCTGCCTGTCTGCCCTGCGATCAGAGAGCTCAGTGGGCGGAACCCTAAACCAGCACTCCACATAAACAACCTCTACCGAGGCGCTCCGCTCTCACTGGCTGACGCGCTGTTATCCATGGTGCGGGGCGGAACCGAAGAAACCCCGACAATGCATTTCCTCAGTGGCCCTTGTTCAGTCTCCGTACGGCCGGATCCCAAACATGTTCAGGGGCCTTGCCCGGGAAAAGAGCCTCGCAGTTGAATCACAAGGACGAGACCGTTAGCTGTGCGCCTGAGTGCGGTTTCTGCCTCGGCCAGGAGAGAGCAAGGCTTATTTATGATGAAGCCCTAACACCACACTCAACCGCAGCTTCCAGCACTGAAAATATATGGCCAGTTAAAAAAAAAACAAAAAAAAAAAAAACAGCATAATAGTCTATCACTGTGTAGAAAAATAATACGATTAATGTAAGAAATACACTTCACTTTTTGCTGTTGGGAATTAATTGTTATTTCTAAAATATCAGTGCTATTTGGTATTTGTACAGTTTGAACGACACGCTGCTGTCCATTTATGTAAGTCTAATGTGATTTCCAGCTTTATACTGAGCAACAAGACAGGTGCTAACCCAGTGAAGCACAACAAAGTGTCTGGGGAAAACAGAATTAGTCACTAACTACAGCTTTGGGGTGATTTTTTAAAATGTTATATTTTATTTATTTTTATTCTTTATTTGGGGAAAGGCTGCATTATTTGTATCCCAAATATAATTTTTATACTTGGGGTTATGGGCCTATTGGGTCCGCTGAATATGTTCACACTTGGTTTATAAGATGCAGATTAACAGATGTGAAGGCTTTTGACAAATTAATATAGACTACAGATTGGTTACATCCTGTGGGTCTTCCTCGCAAACGGGAAAAATTGAATATTATTATTATTATTATTATTATTATTATTATTATTATGATTTTGCACATGCTCTTGTTGGACTACAAAAGTAGCAGAGTTTTGTGCTTTTGTCTGAGCTCTAGGAGAGCAGGCCGCTCTTGCAAAGTGAACATGCATGACACATGAACTTTTCATCAAATCATAAGGACAGCAGATGGTCTCCATATGCTTTTATGACAGACATCCCACCAACCACCAACACGTTTCATTTAAAGGCCTCATTTATGGTTAAATAAAACATTTTGTGAATGACAGGCTTCACATTTAGACATATGTCTAAACTTAACTGTCCCAGTTTGTGAGCTGTCCTGTCCCACTTTTACAGTATTCATCCAAAAATTAAATTATTATCCAGTGTTAAATGTACTCACTACTACAGAAGAGCCTCATTATCAACAAGGGGCAATTCATGTGGGATTCAAAACATAAGAGAAATAGAAATTTGTAGTATATGACTCAGAAAAATGATAAAATAAAACTGAATGTAACATTTACAAGTAAAATCCAGTAAATATTTTATAGAGATCATTGAAATTGATGTCAAAACTGAAAATTATAAGTGCAGTGAATGTTACTGTTAGTTACTACTTAACTGTTAGTTACTTTTACACAAACAAGTTTCCACTTCAAATAAGGGCATCCTTTTGTTTGATGGACATGTATTCAGAAGTATTGCTTTTCCATTTAAAGAGATGCCCTCCATTTTGATTGACAGTCTCTAATGTTTGTCTTAATGGCCTGCTGTGCTCCTTTGAATTTTAATGAAATCTGAAATATTGCTTACATTAGCCCAGACTGACCATCTGAATTACATCTAGTGATTACAATATGTTTACAATTTTGTTAGCTGAAAAATTGGTCAAACCACCCGAAGTTCTCTTTTCCATTGTCATTATCATATAAAAGAGAACCACATGAAATGTCAATGTTGTTAAGAAAAAAATTATTTGGCCAAAATAAGATTCAGTGGGTAATGACCACACCCTAACAGAAGGTATCTGCAGTCTGGAGGTAAATGCGTGCTAAATATCCCTGTCTGGGTTTGTCAAAGTAAGAGGTTTAGGGAAGACTAACTTTTGTGTGTGATTTCTATCACGTGCACATTTTCATTTAGACCCAGACACCTGTTTGCCAGAAGCTACATTCTGGTCCTAAGCCCAAACTAAACAACGCAATTTGGATTCTTAAATGGAGGAATGGCATTTTTCTTACTGAGCTAAACTTAAATAGTAAAATGGACTCCGTAACACATGAGTTGTGAATGAATTTGGGAGTAAATATTCAGTCTAAATGCAAGACAGTGAAACCTTTGACTTTGACTTTGACACCTGTAATCAATTTATTGATGGGTTTATTTAAAGCTGTCATGACACATTTGACACTTCAGATGATCTTATGTGCATCCTTAGATTTATCAGTGATTGATTAGATCAGCTTGGGGATTTTATTCAGTTTGAGTATTCCTATTATCTCTGATCTGATTCTCCTGTCTTGTTTGCTTTTTTGCTTTTGTTTAATGTTTTTGCTGTAATATATCAGGGAGGTCTGTGAGTTAAAAAGCCTCAGGAAGACGGAGCAGTTGAACAAAGATCATAAACCTGTCCAGGTGCATCTGGGTCACTCAGGGTTTCCTAGTGTTACAGAGTAGAAAATGTTTTTTGCACTTGACCAAAGTGACCCAATGATTGCTTCTCTACAACAAGGACCAAGTAATGACTGAAGTCGTTGAGACTGTTTCTACTTGATCGATTTTATTTTGTTTTGACTTGATCTCACACAGCAAAGTCTTGGACTTCATTTCAGTATCAGCTGCGTACACAGCTGTAGCGTCATCGTAATCTTCCTTGTTCGCTGTAAATGCAGTCATTTCCCTCGCCAACTTGGCAATAAAACAATAAAAAAGTTGCTTAATTCTGTGATTGCCTTTGGTGTTGTGGATTTCTGTCATATTTTCAGTTTTGTTTTACTAACATTTCTGAACGCTGTTTGTCTTTTGTCGTGAAATATTTGCAGAGAAACTGAAAAAAAATTTCAAGCCCTGAATGCAGGGCCGAAACCACCATTTCAGCATTGGGGGGGACAGATATGCCTGAATATTGAATTGCTAATATATTCAAGCAATATTTTTGGGGGGGACATTTTTGGAGTGCCTGAACACTGGGGGGGGACTTATACCTCTCAATGTATATGGGCGTTACAGCCTTGCCTGAATGTGAGGTCACACCAACAGATGCAGTTGTGGTCCTGAACTTGACTTGCATTCTTCTGGTCTCAGCCCTGTCCCAGTCTTGACTTTAACGGTTTCAAATACAATCATAATGTTGAAAAGACCTGTGTGCATACATTTTTGCTGACAACCCACTCAGACGATCTCGGCCCAGGTTAAACACAGACTGTCAGATTGTGACTCACGTGGCATTATACAAAGCATGTTTATCCGCTGCCTGGTAGTTGTGGCAGCTTCATAATAATTTGTCAGTCTTCACTGCGCGGTGACCTTCACAGGTCCCTGGTGGCTGATGAGATCACAGCTGGACCCTCAACAACTTCAGTGATTACTCAGTGACATGCCATTCAATCTCTGTGTCTCAGATCCACCTGCTTTAGCCATGCCTTTCACCTTGATAACCAGAAGAAAATAAACAATTACATGTTAAACAATATCTAGTTATGTAGCTACCTATAGTTAAATAATAGTCAAGGATAATAAAATGACAATAAAATATAAAAAAATAAGTAATCAAAATAATACATTCATATCAATCATGTATTATAGCAGCGACTGGAAAGCAAAATAATACATGGAATTAAGTTATTTATGTATAGTGATAACAACTAATGATTTTGTATCCATTTAATAAATTATCCACTCAAATCTAAATCAGTTATTTCAATACCTATATTTGATGCTGGATAACCCTATTTGAGATGCGGACACCATATGAACTGAATCAGAATCAGCTAACCCTGTCAGCTTGCTTGTCAAATAAATATACAAGGAGAAAGGGATGAAATCACAAATTGTCTTTTGTAGTCAAATAGTTGGGAGTTTCAGCAGTTAGCTGTAAGTAAAAATGACAGGCAGCCTGGGGGTAGTTTGTGTTGTTGAACTACCCCCGGGCTGCTGTAAAAGGTAAATATAAACGATCCATTTAAATGTAAGTAATGAAATTACTCCCCGATCCTGGATGTCACTCTGTTATACAGTACGACTGAGAGTGAATTAACGTTGAGTGGAAAAAAAACAGCCGTGAGAGCACAAAGAGTCCTTGATGGATATGTGGGTATATTATCTGGTTATACAAGTCTCCAGTGGCTCTAAGAGCTCAAACCTGGTATGGGTGTACAAACACTATTGTCCTGTTCCTTGTGTGTGGAACTGCTGATTTTACAATGTCATAAATCTATGGTAGTAATTGAGTCATGAGTTTTTCCTATTCATGAGTCCTTATCAAACCTTCTTAATCCATAGGAATTTGCTGAGTTATTAGATTGAGTAATATTCCTGTTGAGAGAGATACAGTGCACAAAGTCTTAATTTCCCTTGGTTCATCAGTTCTCTAGTAACATCAAGATTGTGTCACAACATTAAAACATTGCTACTACAGGCTATTTGCAAGCGACTTTGGGATAAATGTAGCAAAGAGCAAAGATGCTCCTAACTGTAGTGTGTTACCAAAAGACGGCTGCGATAGTTGACCTGATTAGATGAAGAGTGAAACTTTACTCTTCATGCTGCGGTTTGGATGACAGCTTTACATTTAGTTAGCTGAGTGACTTGTTCTGATTCTGCATGTGCTATTTAAACAAAGTCAAATTGTAAACATGGCCCTGATAAACATATCTTGGGCTATAAATGAGATCATAACCATGTCTTATATAACACGCAATTGTAATTTTTATTATTTCTTAATCATACTGTACATCCAAAATAATCATTTTATAATCACAGTTAAAGCAAAAATATTGCATTATAATTTAACCCATGTAATCATTCAGGTGGTAGATACTCAACATACAGTATGAATGCATGCCAACAAATACATATTCTTTCCTTCACATACTTCTCTTTTATACAACAATCACTTAACTTTCTTGCATTAAAAACCTTCAAATCCAAAAAGCTACTCAAACAAGTATTTGCTGCTCTTTCTGACTTTATTTTATATTCTACCCACAGTTCCCCATATGCCTCAAAGAAGCAAACTAATAATAATGTGTCAACAGTATGAAATAAGTCCAATCTTCATTCACTGACATTTCTGCAAGGCTCTTGGTTTTAGGCACCGATTCCACTGATGAAGAACTGCTTGACATGTTCGTACATACATTATGCTTGCATAAAAACAAATTAATTCTTTTTAAAATGCTAGACTAGGATAAATTAGTTATTCTGGTAAATGTAAATTCAACAGAGAGTGATGACCACTGCATATAGATATATGGTGTATTCTGTATGAATGTCGACAAATCAAATCAGACAAGTTTCCATTTTCTGCCATCAGAGTTCCCAAAAATACTTACTCTGCAGTATAAAATCTTGTTTTGGCAGACCAGCTGGTCAGTCGGGAGTTAATTCAGTACATTCAACAAGTCCTGTTGAACCGATACGTCTGGCTATAGTTCAGAGTATAATAATAACTGATAATACACAGTATTCAGGGATCGAAGAGCCAGAGGCCGTATCACACCACTAATGTTTACCATAGGGCATCATGGGAGCACAACAGCTAATATGTGTGGATTCTGAACGTGTCAACACTCTGTGGGCTAGAGTTTGTTTTGACTGCTGTCATAAGTAGGGATTTTCCCTTGAACATGAAGGCTGTGTGAGAGGCTGATGAAATGTCACTTCGCACTGGAAAAATCTGAGGGAATCCACAGAGGCGAACACACCATGGATTGGCCGAGAAGCAGAGGAGCACACTAGTAGTGTGGGCGAGGAAAGAAAACAGTGATGCAGTCATTGTTTATCACAGAGAGATATCGAGGCTAGCCGCTCGGTCCCAGCTGCAGCCTCTCCTGCTTATGCTTATCCAGCCACTGTAAGATCTGCTGTTTGAGCTCCTCATTTGGCCTGATCTGGTCCATAGTGAGAGGACTGCGGTTGAATGGGTCTGTCTGGTCACTATAAGGAGAAAATTTTGTTTAGTTTTTGGTTTAGTTATGTTTATTTGCATAAAAATGAAAATACAAATACATTCAGCATAAAAGAAAGCAGGAGAGGAAATTAAGTCTAAAAGGCTTATTCAGAGTCCCTCACATTATTTAACCAAGTTTTAAAAGAATCACAATATTATTCATCAAAAACAAAACAAAAACAATAACAACTGTATATGTAATCATTAGAGTCCTAAATTTATTTGTGATTCTGATTAATGCACTGTGATGTTTGCTTTAAGAAAGACACAGACACACTTTAACTAATCTCTTTGCTTAAAGAACAGGCCATTATCTAAGAAGAAAAAAAAAAAAAACAGAACAAAAAAAAACCCTTAATGGTTGAGGATGTTGCCCACAGGAGACAGCAACAGAAAGAAAATGTTTCTTGACATTGTGGGAAGCAACTGACCTGAGTAGATGCCTTGCTATGGTTGAGCGGTCTACTGTTACATTGGAAGAGGGGAGCAGAACAGGATCCAGCATCAGGGTGGACATGATGGGGTCCAAGAACTCGTCTGGGGCATCTGAGTATGTTTCCTCTTCCTGCTGCTGTCTGTCTGCATGGGACTAAGACAAAGAGACAGGCATGATTGCACAGTCTGTATGCTTTATTTGTCAAAACCCTATTTCCTACTGCATATACTCTCTAATAAAACTAGACATGGTTGTTGTAGTATCTGTGGGGTTTTTAGTTGTTTCCAATGCAAATTTTACCTTGATTTTGTCTGCAAGAAGTCCAAAAGCTACAATCATGTCTCCAGGCTTGTTGATCTTCTTCAGGACCCTGACCGTCTGAGAGAAGAGGGTTGGAGAGTACGACCGGCCATCTTTAGGTACTGTGGCGCAGAAGTTCTCTTCATCACTGGCAAAGACACATTATTTATTGGTTTACTATATGTATGCAAAATTAGATCTTGGAAATATATTACACGGAATATTTGCAACAGTGTATATAGTAATGTGTGGCTGTATGTGGCACCTATCAAAGACTATGGCATGAGTCATAGATTAGAAAAAAGAAAAATATCAAATCAAAAGCTTTAAAAAAAACACACAAAAGACATTTTTTTGTACATTTAATTTGCTCTCAATCTAATGTGCATTTTTCATCAGTCATTCATCTTAAAAGGGATAGGTGAACATACCCCAGGTTCAAGTAGATGGTACAGATGTCTGAAACGAGCTGCTGGGGCTTGAAGTCAAACTCACTGAAGTCCTTGACCTTTAGAGCACCCATCTTGGGACCCACCAGGTGCTGCAGGAAGTAGTTGAGCATGGAGATGATCCTCTCAGCCAGGAAGGGGTGCACAAAGATGCCCTTGATCTCTGAGCATGAGAAAGTCAGGAGAAGATAGAGTGAGAAAAAAAAGAACGAGTGAGGAGTGAAAATAATCTTCAATTACATTAACTGATACACAGGATTGCATGCAACTGTCCTGTCTGCCTGACCTGAGGTGAGGAAGGCCAGTGTGCCGATGGTCTCATTGGACATGATATTGTGGAAGCGTCCAAGCTGTCCAAACATCTGCAAGCTCGACTCCTTCTCTCTTCGGGCGTCAGGAGCCAGGCCCTCCCATTCCCCTCGATCCCGCTCCAGCTGCAGAAGCTTGATTTTACTCAGGTACTACAATGAAAAACAGAGGGAGTGTCAGCATTATTTTGATAGTAAACTGAAAAAAGTAAAATACTCAAAGTCAGAGAGAGACTGAGATGGTGTGGTTCTAGTCACCATAAGGAGGAGAAATTACTGAGAAAATTTAGACACTTGCAGAATAATTTAAAAAGAGCTTAAATTAATGAACTGCTTTGACAAAGAGGTTGTACTGTAATTAATTTAATCCACATGGTGCTCTGCAATGACAAAACTGGTATAAGCACTCTGAGTGTCTGTTATTTAGTGTTCTTGGGTGCCGAGGCAAATACATTTGTAATTATAAACTGGCATATACTACCCATTCAAGACACTAACACACTGCACAAACACACCGCACAAACACATGAAAATTGTTACAAATGTTCTCACTACACAATAGTAATTTGATTATAGTTATACTTTAATACATCGTTCTCGAACATGTCTCCCAGTCTCACCTGAATAGCCTCATCCAGCAGAAAGATGGCATCATTCATCAGCAGGTTGAGGAACCTCAGGAACAAGGGGGGGTTCATGGCCTCCAGGTTCTCAGAAGCATAGTCAGCCAAATGCTGAAACAAGAGACAATGAACAAGATGAACAGCACACTGGGGTGAATCTGAATGATAAATTACACTTTTCAGATGTTCAAGTACCGATATGTTGGCCAATTTTTCTTCCACTTATTGTCTTTATTAATTTATTTCTAGTGATTGTCAATGGAGGACTTCAGCTAATCCCAGCATGAATCCTGGACTTAAACATGAATGAAAACACTGTAATTTGATGAGAGCATCAAACACACTCTGTATTAATTACCTTGATGCTCTCTCTGTAGTTGTCTTTGCCCCACATGTACTTGAGGATGGGATACATGGGCCTTCTGTAGTTAAATTTCTGTTCAAACTGGTGAGGATCACCTGAGAGGAGAAGTGAGGGGTACAAAAAAGAAAAAAAAACAAAAAACAAAAAAACAAATACAAGTGTGTTTCATTTCCGTTTGCTGCTAGGTGTTATCTGTCTTGAGGTTTTTTTTCCACTTTCACCTCTTCTCAGTCTCTGGCATACACACAGGTGCACACACACACACAATTTGCATAGATCTTAGTAGTTCTGCCAAACCAGAGAAAGAGCTGTGACTGTATGACAAAGAGAACAAATTCTGTCTATTTTGAAAAATATAACATAAATGAGAAATTCAGACCCAGACTCCAACTGATCCTCTAGTCTGTCGTTTTCCTGTCAGTTACCACAGAATCAGGTCAAACAAAGGGGGATTGGTAAAATATCATTAAAACAATTGCCCAGTGTACTGCACTGCTGCAGCCAGCACTAGCAATATAACTGGTTATAGACAATAAAACTCCTCACCGGTGAACTCAATGTCTACAAACACAGTGATGAGGGCCTCAGCCAGCTGAGGTGCATGTCTATAGGAACAGAAGACTCTCTCTCGCTGGAACATGATTGGCTGAGCAGTGCCAGGAGCTACAGGTTCCATGTGGGGCATCACTGCCTCTAAAACCTCTGCCAGTTTTGCCCGTAAGTGAGGGTTCTTCATCCTATTGAGAAGGCAGGAAAGCAAGGTGTGGAACAAGATGTGAATACTTCCAAGATGCCCGGCACCATGTAACACTCCACTGTGTCCTCCTTTCATTACACCAGAGAAGTGACCACTATTGTTGACATGATACTTTAACTCTATGTCTTGTACCTCTCTACATTGCCCATGAAGACAGTGATGAAGTTGAGGATCTGCTCTAGACTTTCAGCAGAGGACTCCAAAACCTCGTCTGCAAATCGACGCAGGAAGATGAAAAAATCTCCCAGGTTTTCTGCAAAAAATTCTGACACAGATAAAAAGATATAATTATGTCATGACTGCAATGCTGAAAATGTTGCATGCATGAATGAATGAACATTTGTTTGACTAACAAATATCCTTCAAGGTTGCCCCTGCAAGGCTTTTCCTTTGACTGCATTTGCAGCTCACCCGGAGACATGACCTACCCGGTACATAGCAGAGCATGCTATTCTGTAGGGAGGGCAGAGGAAAGCTGAGAGGTATGTGTTCAGGCCCCTGGTTTCCCAGACCGAGCTGAACCAGCAGAGCAGCAGAGGAGGCCTGGAGATTCAGGCAGCATTGCAGCATGGCAGGCTGTGTGGCAGCAGCTTTGCTAGATAAGTAAATGATCATTAAGCGTTCAAATTGCTCCAGGAGCTGCTCGGACATTGGGCTGCCTGTTCGCTGGGCTTCCTGCCATGTGACCTGGAGCCGGTGGAGAGACTGGTTCATCTTCACCATCTGCTCATGAAGTCTGTGCACACAGATAACACATGGGAACAGGTGCATGAACACAAAAATCAAAGACATAAACACAGACTAATACTGATATCTGGAGCAAACATGAGGTACATAAACTAAGCTGCAGCGGCAGCTGTGAATCTGTGCTGCCCTTAAGTGAAGAAAGTCTCCAAATTCATTAGACTTCTCTAAGGCACTCTACGGAGATGTTTTTGTGTGTGTATATACTGTATGTGTGCGCATCTCTGTGTACCTGTGGAAGCCGAGGTGTAGGGTGAGCTGTGTGAGGATGAGGTTTTCAGTCAGCAGGCTGTAGGACTGGGCCGACTCCACTGCCTGCTGAGGGGGGACAGGGATCAAACAGGTTTCCTTGTCGAGACCTGGTGTAGAAAACAGGGCATCGTTAGGTAATGAAATTGTGAATATTGTACCTAAAAATCCAACCACTGCAGATAAAACAACTGATTCAAACAATTAACTGAAAATGGTAAAAGGGAACAGATGCCACACATTTCCCTTTCTCATTCACACATATTAACCTCTGGCATGCACATTGCGATTTCGCCTCTCTTCTTCACTCAGGTCTTTGAGGGCGCAGTAGGAGGGGTTGAAGGTGAGCAGTTTGGGCGAACGCGGCCGACAGAAGGGCTGGCACAGCTTTAGCAATGCTGCACCCAAGTTTAGGAAGAACGCATCTGAGGCATACATCTGGAAGAAGATCTCTGGCATTTGATTGGCCCATATCTTGGTACGCCCAGCATTGGCCTGCAGACAGCCACCCAACCAAGAGAGGAGCAGGTGGCGCGTCTCGCCAGAGCGTTGAAGCAGGTTCTTCAGGATCTGGTGCAGCTTGTCATGGAACTGGCCCATAAACTGAACAGCAAGGAGAGTAAAGATCATTAGCTCTATACACTGATAATACAAGTGCAGCTTTCACATTCTGCATGGTAACCAGCTCAAGTGACATAAATGCAGACAAATACCCCTTTCCAAAGCAAACTTCTCTATTTTTTTGCACAATGGTTTCCACAATACAGCACAAATTATGATCTAGGAGCATGAAGGTTCCACAAGATACGTAACTTCTATATCCAAGTTACAAAGTTGTGAATGAACCAGCAAGGTCGTGATGCATTACCTTTATATACAATTCATGAGCTAAAATGAGCTTTAGACAAATTGGGCTTAATCTGTGCGAGCTTGGTCTGAGACAGTTGCTCACCATGCTAGCACTGCTGATAAACACATAATGAAAAATAAGCCCAAGATTCTGTAAAAGCCAAACTTATCTGCTCAATACTTTGTGTAGAAAATCCATTTCCCAATTGTTATTTTCCTTAAGTTATTCCTGCATATAGTTAATAGTTAGTTAATATAGTTAATATATATATTTTCAATGTTATAACGGTAAGTTCTACTTTTATCCTGGCTGACTCGACACTAACAGAGCACATACTAGATATGTCAGAGCCAAAATAACAAAAGCCAAAAATCTTCCTGATAGAACTTTTAGGAGAAGAGGTAGTGGCACATGATTATTCAAAATAGTATGGAAAAGATTTGAGGGTGTACTCATAAAATCCATGACATGGGCTGTGTTCCAGGGGCATCAGTTCAATAAAGACTAAACTACGTCAAAGTCCCTACATCTAAAATCTTTCCAAAACCCATTAAATCCATAAAATTTCTGGGAACAAAATGGAGCTATCAGTGACAACTGACAATAAATTATTATTTGATTGATGGAATATAATATTAAACACACGGCTTCGGGGGAACATTGGTCCTGAACGCTCCCCTGATGCCATGTGATTTTTTTTTTAGATAAAGCTCTCCATTGTAATGATAAAAACCACAAGATCAGATTTGGACTCGCTCAAGGTAAAGGATGGTAAGTGCTGCAACTCGCTATTACCAACTGATGCCGCAGGCTGAGACTGTCATGTGGAGTGATTTCTCATTCTTTAACATTAATTAATGGGTCAGTCTAAATATACCATCTGATTTCAGCTGGTGGAATTTTTTGCACTGCAGTATATTTTAATAAAACCCTTATGGGACATGGAAATGATCAAATGGTGGTGGTGCTGCTGCAGAAATGTCTACAGTAAAGCCAACACTGTAATTCACAATTAGGAATAAGAAAACACTAGACTGTAATGTTGGTGAAAACACAAGATATGGCATACAGTTGGGATTCATATAAATGAGGTTACAGACTTTCAGAAGAACCATTTTTTGTGTGTATCCCATTTTATAAGTAATTGTAATGTATCTTGTTTAACTGGCATCAATATTGGTTTGTCTGTTGCTACCATGCCAGAAAAAAAAAACAAAAAACAAAAAACGCTACTTCTCATCATCTGTCTTTATTAGTTCTGAGCTTGCATAACATGAATGATTCACAGACTCAGGAGACGTTTCTAGTTTCCTATTGACTGGTTGTGTCATTCAAGTCATTCAAGCCGCTCCCATTTCCTGACTGTCTCCAGTGACCCTAAAGTTTAAAGGCTATGCATAAATCTGTGTCTGTTGATCCTAAAGGTGCATTTACATGAATGACAGCTTGTCACACTCAGAAAACCAATCCTGAAATGGCACAGCGATGCTTGGTTCCTCACTGGACCCAATAGCTTATCCTATTTACTCTTGTCCTTTTTTTTGGACTGAGTGTTTTTCCGGTGTTTATTTATACCAAATTCACATTGGGATGTGTGACGGCTCATTGTGCTCTGAAAAAAAAAAGAGAGTTTCTTGTCCACTGGTGATTTCATTTAATCCCCTCCCTGGAGTGCTTTAATTCTGAAACCACAGTAAGATGTATGATGACTCACTGGACTCGAGAGAAGGCTGTTTTTTTTTATCATCTGTATCTATTAATCCCAAGGTTACACTAAAATCAGTGATGACTCAGCAGAGGGTTTCCTGTTGACTGGTGATGTCATCAACAATGCTCCCTCTTTCCAAACTGACTGCCTTTAACTGTCTGTATCTACTAATTATTGTTACATTACTAACTACAAATGACCCCTATAAGTAGGACTTCACTGATTACAGTAACTTCATGCTGTATGAAAAAAATCACTTAAACAGCTAACAATTATCTAATGGGAGCAGCATGACATTATTTCAAGTCTCCAAATATTTTGAAATCTGTCATACACTGATGCATTCAGTGGTAAGAAACCGGGAAAAACGCTGTGGTCAGTCTTGTGTGGGTTCTATACCTTGAACATTTTTTTGTAATTTACAATACAAGTCACTGATTCTTGGGAATTTTGATAAAACAGGTTTTAATTTTGGAAAAAAAAAAGTGCGTTAAATTACAAAATCTGAAGGTATATCATTATAGGCCAAGGTCTTGGCTGTTTTTTTCATAAAATAGGTTTTTCCAGTTATTAGGCTACTTTGTTTTTGTCAACACCATCACCGTAATGAATTTTTTTAAATTTGAAAAACATATTTTTGTATTAAAGAGACTATTACTTTAATAACTCAACAGCACCAAAGAAACATATTGTAAGCATATTCATTTAAAACCAATATAACTGCCTCTGACGGTGGTGACACTAATCTGACGGTGGTGACAGTGGCCTCATTAAAACATACATTTCCAAAATTTATACCACTCAAGTCAATGGCTTCTTGCTTAACAACTTTATTTAACTATTTGGTACAAAAAATAACAATCCTGAGCACTGTTATAAGCATTTTTCAGACTTCAGTCATCTCCGTCAGACAGAAAACCTGACGGTGGTGACATCTGACGGTGGTGACAAAAACCTGCTCTTTCACATGATGAGCATGAGTTGTTCACATTAGCCAGCTTGTTTTCGCCCTGTTGCTACCTGCATCAGACCTCTTCTTAAAAAGTATACATTTATTCCATAATCTAATTTAATATTTTTTATACAGAAGTGATGGTGTTGACATGTTATGGTTGTGACAGTAGCAGTGTCCAAAAATATGAAGAGATTTAAGAGAAAATAGAAAACTTCCAGGAGCCTGAGTGGTCTTGAAGCATGCAATAAAGCTGAAGGTTCGAAAAGGGATCCTCAGGAATGTAATTGACCTTGTAGTTTTTTTATTATTATTTTTTAAATAAATATCTGATGGTGGTGACGAATATCTGGGACACATTTTGAGCAACCACAAAATAATAGTAAATATTGTTCAAAACCCATCGTTTGTAGTTTTTATTACATATTATGATGTACTCTTTCATGTGGTAAAGATATTATTCAATGAAATTATTACTTTTTGTTGTTTTAATCAAGTTGAAATGATTAGGACAACTGGTTTTGTAGGCCATGGGCCAACATATAATCATTAAATTAATACAAATTAAAAATAAACCTATGAAAAAACCTTACAAATGTGCAAAGGACCCCCTGATTATGCCCTTGATTCTTTTTATTCATTAAAATGTTGTAAATTTCCAGCAGAAATAGCAATTTTCTTAGTGGGACATGATTTATCCAAATTCTCAAGAATCAGTCAAGTGCAAAATGTTTCTCTCCTCTAATGAGTTTACTTTATTATGAACCCGATTTATTCCATGTGCCCACAATACTCTTTATAAATATTCATGCTCTTCTGTAAATCTGCTCAGCTGCTGATGGCAGCTCATGCCAAAAAAAATATATTCAACTGCTCCGATTTAAATTCCTGATAATAAAAGACTAAGTATTAAATTATTGTTGAGACAAACAGCTCTATATTATTCCGGTCTATTTCAGTGACAGCTGTTGGTGCTACCAGTGAAAGACTGGAAAACAAAACAATAACCTGAAGCCAAAGTCTATAATCTGCTCACCTGGTGGATGTTGGCCTCCTGGACTTTTGTCTCTTGTGCACTGGAACGGGAGGGGTTGAGGAAGTAGCCGTGTCCCTCCACAACACCTGGGGTTTTCAGCAAGCAGGAGATATTTAGTACTGCCCCCAGCAGGCTCTTCTGGTACTGCAAACCATTAGCTGGGTCTTTGGGCTGGATATGCTCCACCAACACCTAGAGGTAGAGGAGAGTTTTGTTTGTTTGTTTTTTAATTGCTGAAATATGCAAAGGTTTTGAAAATTTTGGGCACTGAAATCACATAAACCTGAAAATTTGACAGTACTCTCAAGGCCTGGCTGCCACTCTAAAATGCTATGTGTATATTAGTGATGTTGGCATTTGGTACTTGACAATAACAGCTACTAAAAATTGCCCCATATGTCTCCTGACCTTGGCAATATCTTTTTGGTGGCTGAAGAGAAGGAGGACATCTAGGTAAGAGTAGAGGAGAGGCTGGCACAGGTCCAAGTCTTTGATGCGCCCCTGGAAGATATCAAGGACTGGTACTATCACCTCCCCGAAGGTACGCACTTCCTGGTCAGAGAGCAGGCCAGCAATGACCTCCTCCACAAACTCAACCACCTCCTCTGGTTCTGAAATGCAGCCAAACAGGTTACAACTTTAAAGGAGACTGAGAAGAGAAGTAGGACTGCACAATATGTACCATGTGTGGTGTACCATGAACGCGTACAATGTAATACTGCTAAGCTGCAGCGGACTGGGTTCAAATCAAATAGCCCAGACTCGCAAAGCATCCAGGCGACATTATCTGTGACAGCAGCCGCCTCATGTGCATGTTTACAGGCAGGTAGTGCGAAGGTTGTACATGCACGGCAATCTGTTTGCAAAGTGCTCTGGTGAGTTTATCAAAAAACCTAAACAGGCAGCGCTCATTTTCATGTTGTGGTCAGTGACTAGTGGGCCTTTGATTGTTTGATAAAGTGATCAAGTGCACCCTGTCACCAGAGCACATAGTGAACTGACTGCTATGCATGCAGAGCCTGCGTGTCACTAGCAACAAACTATGTACATCCAAGAAACCTTATATTGGAGTGAATTATCTTATATTGAATGGACTTTTACCTGTAGATTAGTTATGGAAAATGAGAACCTTGCAAGTTTTACCTTTTGTATCATACAGCAACAACAGTGTAACATGACCAGTTTGCGTTAATTTGCCTCATTTGACATTGCACATCCTGCAATGTGACTACTGCACATGCACACATCACAATGTCGATGTTGAAACAATATATCATGCAGACCTATAAAGAAGGCTATAGAAGATTCTAAAGAGGCAAAGATACATTGAGAGAAATAAAAAAAAGGAGAACACAAGAATAGTACAGCCAGGCTTTAATCTAGCCCGTAACCTACGTGCTCCACTGACGCCCTCCAGCAGCAGGTCCAGGAGCTGTTCATACACATTCTGGCTGATGTAAATCTCTGGGGTGAGCAGAACCGTCCGCGTGTTAGACACTGTCAGGTTCTTACAGCGCACAGCAAACGACAGCAGCTTCTCTGGTACTTTTGTCACCTGGTGCACAGAATATCAAGACGTCAATGAGTTATGAGAGGGTCAAAGTCATGAGTATGTTCCAAATACACCAAAGTTACCCACACTTAGTGGGGGATACACAGCAGATGATTTCCAAACAGAATTTTTAAAGGTTCCTAATGTATTTTGTGACCACTACTGGCACAATAGTACACACTAAGAAAACCAGTTCCTGTGTTCTTTTAACATTATGTAGCTGCAGACCAGGAGAAGATCCTGACAAGCCTCTGGCATGCCAGAAATACCCATGGTGTGTGTTCGGTTACAATTAGGATTTAGAGTAGGAATGGGTGATGAAAATATGACTTGCAGCACACCAGAGACTTACATTTTATGTTCTTTTCATTTCCTGACTATTTCCTGACATGTTTATTTTAGGCCAAAGGACACATACAATGTGTTTTGGTGAGAGGTTTTGAATGTAAATAAACCAAGTGTGTTTTCATGGAAAACTACACTCGGTACCTTTAATAATACAGTTACACTGATGTGCTACAGAGACAACTGATAATTTATACAGATTAAGTAAAGCTCCCACCTCCTCCTTCGCCCTCTGGTAGCATGCATACAGGTAAGGGATGGCACATTTCTCTCCAGCATCACGGTCAGCAGACAGATTGACAGCACTACAGGAGGTCATGTAGATAAGGTGATTTCCAGGCTCCAGTAGCAGCAGACGGCTAAATAGAGCCTGGAGAGCAGAGATATGTAACACAGACACCTCTAAGTGGGTATAAAACAACATTTATTTATAAAACATACATTTGCTTTCTTGGTTGTGTGTCTTATTTTTTTTAACTCAGGTGGCTCACCCTTACATTTTTTCCAGTTATATACAATATAATGTAATGTAATGAAATCCACAGTTCCCATGGCATTCCTAAACATTCTGTATGTATTTCCTACATCAAGCTTCTGAGTAAATTTCAACAGTATCATGTTCTTGCATCTGGATGTATTCTGAACCTATTTGCTTATAAAGATTGTTCTTGACATTCTGTAGAGAGTCCAATCTCCAACTTTACCATTTGTTTACTTCATTACTGAAAGGAAACAAAGAAGACAGTGAGGGATATTCCTGTCAAATGGCGCTTTTCCACTAGTACCTACTCAGCTCAACTCTCCTCGGTTTGTAATCTTTTCCATTACGTGGTAGTACCTGGTACTAGGTACTATTTTAGTACCTACTTGGCCGGGGTTCCAACGAGCTGAGTCAAGCCGAAATGTGACATAAACGGCGTGCAGGCCACTGATTGGACAGGGAGTGACGACACAAGAGCGACTCCTTCACGAGAACCAAACCCAGCATTTTTTTTTTTAAAGATTATTTTTTTTGCATTTCTGCTTTATTTGACAGTCACAGTAGAGATAGACAGGAAAGGCAGGGGAGAGAGAGGGAATGACATGCAGCAAAGGACCTGAGGTCGGATTCGAACCCTGGTCGCTGCAATCGGGACTAAGTGCTGGTACATGGTGCGCACTCTTAACCGGTGAGCCACTGGGGGCGCCCCCCAAACCCGGCATTTTTAAAAGAAAACGGCAACAGTGACCGTGCGCATTGATCATCGCTGAAGTTGACAATGTTTGAAAATGGCAAGCAAACCGGTGCCATGGTCAAATGAAGAGGCGGAGACTCTTCTGTGCTTGGTGGCGGGGCCGCCTTGCTATGACGACTCCACCGACAGCAAGGTGGTACTCAATTGTAATGGAAAAACACCAAAACCGAGGTAAGCCGAGTCGAGCCGAGTAGGTACTAATGGAAAAGAGAGGCTGAAAGAGAGGCCCAAAAGAGAGGCTGACATTCTACCTGCTCTATGTTGTCCATGTCCAGCCAGTCCTGTCCATCCAGGTCTGCAGCCATCTCCTCCAGGTATACACAGCGAGGAGGGATACCATTATCTCCTCTCAGACTGGGGTCACCTAGGGGTGACAATGAAACCGGAGTGCACAAAATGAAGTCAGCTCAAAATAACAAAACACACAGCTAAAGGCAAACCAAGCACAAACACTGGAAAACTGAGGCCATATCCACACTGAGTTGGGTAAATCCAAAAATGCTGTTTTGGCCTTCCAACCACAATATACCACAATAGCATTTTCACACCATTTCATAATGTTTTCCAAAAGGCTACCATCCATCCTGAAAACAGCCTGCAAACACATTTTAGTCACCTCATGCACATGCATGCAGGGGCGCCACCAGGAATTTTGGGCCCCATGAAAAAAAAAAAAAAAATAGCCTATACGGTCCCCCTGTACGCATGTGCAGACACAGTTTCTGCTCTATAACGCAGAACGCGGACACATTTGCTAGATCACATGAAAAAATTTACATCATCGTTTTCAGAAAGCTCCATTTTCCCCATTCCTGTGGAAATGCCAGGATTTAAACACCCTGGAGGCCATTGTTGCAAAGATCTGATTTATCAGGCAGAAAACACTGTCTTCATGTGGATGGAAGGCTGAAATGGAGAAAAAAAAAAAAGTGTTTTCAAATTTGCCCTGTTTAGTGTGGACAGCCTGAGCAATACACAAGCCAACCTTAGAATTCTGTTATCTATGGTAAGGAATGATAAAATGAACAGTATGTGTGGAAAAGCACAGACTGAGGTATAAATAAGTTATTTGTGCCTCTTATTTAATTTGCTCAGGTTTATTTCAGACAGACTAGGTTGGCCAAGGAGTTCGTCAGAGGGCTCTAAAAACAGAGGGGCTTTGACTCCATTTCCAGATCATTCTGACTCATCTTAAAGCAGTCTCTGTCTGCAGTCTCAGTGGTGGGCCGCCACAGCAGGCTCTCAGTGTGTGAGCTCAGTCTCAGTATTGTCTAAAAGGGTACTGAGTCATTTGTTTCTTACTGGAAACTTCAAATTAGACTTACAAGGCAGCCAGCAGCACAACACATCTGAGAACAACAAATTAGACGACAGGGCTATTTAAGACCAACAGAGTTACACCATCACACTCTTTTCTGTCAGTCTGATTGAGGCTGATGAGGGTAGCTGTACACCTTAACGACCTGCATTCAGCTGATACTTTAAAACACTGATCAATCAGACACTCTGCTACGGCCGACTGCTAAAGCGCCAGGGAAGGGAAGCTCGGCCTGTAGCGTAACCCAGATTCAGTTACACTTCACACCATCGACTTATCAAGCCTAACTGTAAATACAGCGCAGTGGAAGAGACTTTAGCTGTATTTGGTGTTGAGAGTGAGCGCAGAGGCAGGTGGCTCTAGCACAGCAGAAATCACTGTTCCGAGTCTGCTGGAGCTGTCCAGGGACTAATTCATGGAAACATCTGTGATGGGAGGTGCCAAATTAATAACCTCATCAACACACTCAACCCTGAAACATTTAGATTAGGTGGCTGGTGAATGGTGCTGCCTGTCTGATGGTCCTGAACATTTATGACCGCATATCCTGATTTCCACTATAGTCACCATTTGTGGGTTTACACCTGCATTGGGCTTCTTTATGAATACTCGGCTTGGATTATGGCACAAAGGACTGCAGTATCAAATTTGGTGTAGTGATAAATACATATTCATCAATAAAAAAAATACTAGAAAACTGAGCATGAGAAATATCGGTGGTGCCTGATATACCAGGAGATCCTTGCGATACAGAGCCACAAGGCTTGACACTTAAAAGAATGGTAACGGTAACATGAATATGGAAAGTACCAATTGGCTTGTTGGGTCACACTGGTTCTTTTTAGTCAACAGTCCTGTATAGTACTATAGTACAAATTTTAATACCTCAGTATTTATTCTCAATATCTTGCGATACGATATATGATACGACTATGGGTTCACACTCATTTGAAATTTTAAATGTAGCAACAGCGAAAATTAAGCATTCTTCAAAAAGCAGTATAATAACAAATGGATGCAGAAAGTGCCGTTACTTCACACAAAGAAATTTTGCTGCAACCTCTGCTTCAATACTATGCTTCAACAATATTTTAAGTGTAAGAATAAAAAAAAATTAGCATTCTTTAAAACAACAACAACAACAATATAATAATGCCAGCTGCATGTAGAAAAGTTACTTCACAAAATATTTTTTGATCAAAACAGACCCATCATTGTCTTAGGCTAACGCTGATCCTAAATTTGATATTGTCTATATTGTTACCTTTTGAGATATTAAATTCTCACACATCCATATCTAGATAACGATATAACAATATATCGTCCAACCTTATAGTTTTATTTGAAACAGATGCTATTAAAACAGACCTTCAGCATGGTATTAAGTATGAGATATGTCACCCTTCTAACCTTAATCCAACACTGAAGGCTTAGGGACTAAGGCCCTGGCCAATCTGTACCCAAACTAACAAATGAAAAAGAAATCTGACATAATTACAAACTTTTATGGAAAATAGCTTCAACAACACTCATCTTCCTGCGGCTATGCACAGCCCAAAAATAAAAGTTCAAAATTAGGATCAGCTTGTTAACATGATGCAGTTTCAGATCATTTTATTTCTCTGACTCACTGTTGTCCAGCGTGATGAGGAATATTCGCTGGATCATGTGATTGACATTGAGCTGCTCACACAGCTCCTGACGGGAGCGAAACGACCGGCTGATCTCTGCCACCGAGTCGTCATTGTCATCAATGCTGTCTGAAACAGAGTTCTCCGACTCTGACTGGCTCTCTCCTGAGTCCTCCACTGCAATACAGGACACAAAACATAAGTATAGACACACATGAATTTATTACAGACAGAAAAATGTATTTTCTTGTATTAAGTTTTATTTTATTTTTATTAAACAGGAAAACGACTGAAAGCATCACCACAAATGTTAAAATTTGTTACGATCAAACTGGTCTGACTCTGATAAAAACTGTTTTGCAGCAGGTTCCTGTTCTGCAGCACATAAAAGAAACATCACTATACAAAATAAAACTAAAACAAAAACAATCACAATCACAAAAACAAAACAACAAAAAAGCATAACAGCTACACAGACACTACAGGGGAGAGGACAGACTGAGTAAGATGGTTATGGGATATGAAATCTGGTTACCAGGGTGTCCTTCCATAAGATAACATTTATAGGCCTGTTTGAATTTGAATTGTTTGTAATAGATGATATGATATTGATCTAATGCAGTGTGGGATGGTGTCATAAACTATACAGACCAATAAAAGCCCACAGACATGCTTGTAGCATTGAGAATATGTCATAAATTGTGATGTAAGGTTCCTGGTCCTGACTAAATAAGCACTGGCTGTAGTGGTTAGTGCTGGCTTGGAGAGATCAGGCAGCATTACTCACATGGTGGTTCGGCAGACTGCTGCTGTGGTTTCTGGCCTGATGCAAACTGCTTGGCGTCAGCCAGCGAGCTGAAGAGGGCAGCGAAAGGGTTGCAGGAGATGTTCTGGTTGTTGTTGCCCTGGTCAGTCATCTCACTAGGGCGCCACACTCACTCCATCCAAGTTATTTCTGCTGCTGCCTCTGGGGCCCAAGACTGCGGCCCTGGAAAGACATGAGGAGACATCAATGAATAGGAAACTAATGAGAGGAGAAAACTTTACTGTAAAAGCCATGTCAGAAATCATCCAGTCAACAAACAGCAACTTTCCAGAGCTCTTCAGCAACAACAGGCGTGTTTAACATTGTCAGTTTGTACTACAATATGTGATGTATGTAAGATGCCTTATTTGATAGCGGTAATCAAAGTCGCTGTTCAACACTAAAGCTTGTGACGCTTTCTGAGGAAGGAGGAAGTTACCTTCGAAACTGTCAAAGGTAAATAACATCCCCTTTTAACGTATGTCTAAATGACCAAAAGAAACAAAAACTAATTGTTAACGTCTTGTGACCCATGCCATGCCAGAGAGAGTGGACAACATTTTACTGCACAAGGAGCTTAAATGTGAGCTGATGGAAATGAGAAAGAGACTTGTAACGATATCGAAGTTGAACATAATATGTATGTTTACATAATGTGTATGTTTACTGGTGAACAACAACAACAAAAAAAAAATGCACTATTTTCCGCTCGAGTCCCAACTTGACGGGACGTTCGTCACCAGATCAGACGGTGTTCATCCTGAGTGTCTGTCATTCATGTTAACCATATGCTAACCTCCTCAGCGGCTCTACAGCAACTTTGTTATGTCGACAAACCCGCTGTTTCTATACAATAATAATTCACAACAGACTCTTTAGAGCTACTTAACCAGCTAGTCACTATTTAGGTCATTAAAATGTGTGACATGTCGCCCGCTGAGCAGGTTAGCAGTTAACACTAGCAGCAGCCTAGCATTTGTAGTAGCAGCATTAGCTAGTCAGCTAGCTGGTTAACAGGGTTAGCTAACGTGTAGACTAGCAAGCTCACGGCTAGAATTAAACATTATTTTCATCGACTACTTTGATGAGCTAACAGATTAGTAATCCACATAATATACCGTGACGACAAAGGCTACTGTCGTACCTGTTAGAAGAGTGAAAATATGTGTTTTGAAAGACAGTTGCTCCTACGAAACCTGCTAGCAGTTCCTCAGTAAATAGAAATTGTAAACGTCATCAACTTGAGACGGAGCAACTACCTTTTCCTCTCCTCAACTGCAGCGATAATGTGGTTAATATTTTCATGAACTGTATCCATAAAAGTTTTAGCCTTAAAAGACCACATAAACCTACCGAGAGTCTTCATTTTAAGTTTAGAAGAACAGACTCAGTTCCTGCACCTATAGGCCTACTATTAAAACACCTTAGTTAAACCAAATGTTTTGCTGTGTTTTTTCAGAGAGGGCTGGGCGTTTCTAACGGTGAGGCTTGATCTTGAAATGTTCCTGCTCTTTAGCCAAAACTATTAGTATGAACACGTTTTAACTATTCTGAGAAGTTGGACTATAATGTCGTGTTTAGGTTGGATTGTGGCTGTTGCAGCGACTCCCCACTGCCTGTGCTGCCTCTGAGCGCCAGCAGGGGGCAGCAGCGGGCCGAGCAGGTGCGCTGTGACTAAGATGCCAGTGTGGTGTACACTATAATCATAAAATGCATCTTTAGCAGAGTGTTTATGCAAAAACAGTCAAAGACAAACATCTTTCTTTCTTTCTTTCTTTCTTTCTTTCTTTCTTTCTGTCTTTCTAGATATATGGCGTATGAGAGAAAACAGGAATCACTAGAGGGACTCAAACAGGCTGAGCAGGACTTATAAATTAGTAATAATCATGTTATAATTACATGATAACACTGAACATCATTCGACACTGACTTTTGGACTAAATGAGCTGTATCATATAGTAGCATCATAAGTCATGCACAACACACACTTCTTTTCATTAGAAAATCACAGTGGGTTCAGTCTGCCACCTTTTTCCTTTTTAATAATCGACTGTGGAGTGTTTCTTCACACATTCACTCATAAGGACTGGATTGTTATTTTAATGTTAAGAGATATTTGTTTTTCATTGTAACATAAGCAGATAGTTGTTAGGAGTCAGAGGAGACCTGGGTGACACCTGAATGGTGATTAGAGCAGCAAACCTTTACCACTGCTTAATGAAATGAGTTACATTGAGCACAGAAAGTGCTTTACCCTGTGTACTCAAACTTCAACCTGTCAGTGTAATTTTGTGCTGACACTGCTGTTACAACTCCTTTAAAACATCATCTGCATTTTATTCCCTGGCACCGTTTTATATCAGCTGTATTTGAATCTCTGCTTGCAGTAAAAAATTGAGTGCTGCAGATGTAATGCCTGGTTCTGACAGGATGAAGGTGTACAGATGTCTTGGAAGGATCAGCTGCATATTTTTATTTGTCTCCAAGAAGTTACTGAGGCAAATCAACAGTGGGCTTGAAATAGTTAACAGCTACTACCAAGTGTAAGTGTCTTAAACATCCTGAAAATAAGGATCTCATTTCCACATTTCCACAAGTAAAGTAATTAAAACAATGGTGACAGATTCACTGATAGAAGAAAGACTGTGAGACACAAGGAGGGTAAAGCAAGAAGAAGAATACTTTTTAGAGGCTGTTCCAAGTTAAAACACCAATTTTGTTTTTTAGAGGCGTTCCAACACACGATATCTCTCTCGTGAGAGTATTGAACACTGAGTCATTTTTAAGTGTTTTAGTACACCACCACATGATGGACACAGACTTATATTATCTCCAAAAGCAGAAAACTGATGTTTCAAAACTCAAAAGCACCCTAGTCCAAGTAAGTGTGGCCTGTACGATGGAAAAGGTTGCACAAGAACTCAAATCTAAGGAAGCAGTTTAAACAGAGGTGAAATGGTCAGTTAGTTGTTGATCTTTTCAAAAGGGCTGCCTGTTCTCCTGTCATTTACAGAGGCAATAGGAGGCTGAGAGAGTCAGAGCAAGAAGAAAAGCTCCTGTTAGGGTTTGATCCCAGGCCAGTGGGGGTATATTTAACCCCAGAGGCGGGGGTCAGACTGACAGTCCCATAAACCATACAGACCATGAAGACCACACAGCAAAGGCATGACCTCGAAGTCACACGTCTGATGGCTTGAGATGTACAGTGTAAGGTATTATGCTTGCTTGAGTGTTTACTATTCTGCGATCCTGAAACCCATAGGTATGACCAAAATCATACAAACTGATCAGATTAAATATGCTTAAATATGCTGTGAGGTTACAAAGTCTTCGGGTTTCCATGCACTTGAAGGTTGAACTTGTCAAAACATGGTGCACTGCAAAATGCTCAAAGCAGAAAATCCATGAAATGGATTAAGGGAAATATATATTTCCCTTATTGGATTCCAACAGTACAAAAAAGAATAGATTTACATAGCTCAGTGCATGAACATCATTTGAGGGGAATTACTGTCACAGATTGGGATGGAGAGGCTCCAACAGGAAGACAGATTCTCAGATTTTTACAGTAAAATAAATTTTTGACAAAAAAAGAATGGGGTAAATTTTTGAGCCCTCTCCAATCAAGGAGTTCTTGATAAAATTACAAACAGGAAATGGGGATAATAAAGCTGTGTCATTTTTACTGCATATTTTTGGGAGTGAATCGGAATAATAGACTACAGATAAAAGGGAGATGGGAAACTGAAATGAACACAGGCATACCACAGGGCACAAGGGTGGAAATATGCACTGAAGCACATCTAGTAACCACTTCAATATGGATGCAGTTCAATTGGAAGGTAATTACAAGATTTTTTTTTTTTTTTGGACACCAGAAATTGTGGCTAAAATGGGCCCAACACATTCAAATAAATGTTGGAGAAATTGTGGTGCACAAATTGGAAACCATGCCCACATATTTTGGACATGCCCTAAATTAAGAACATTTTGGAAAGAGGTGTGTGAGGCCCTTAAAGAAGCATTCCACCAAAATTTCACAAATGATTCACAAAAGGTGGCACTACTGGTAGTAATACAGGAAGGCACTGATGGAGGAACTAAAAAACTAGGTCACCAATGAAACCCATGAAATGATTGACAGTGTTTCATTATTCTAATATTATTCTAATATTCTAATATTGTTTTTCATGAATATGATAAGAAGCCTTCCCACTGTAGTTGCACAAAGGGATGTTCCCGGTGTCTCAGTTTGGGTTGGCGTTTTGTGTAACAGCAGATGTCTTGACACTACCTACAGTTCTGTTTGTGAATTAAAGCACCATAAAAAAAACAACTCTCCTCCTTTTTCTGCAGGTTTTAACATTGTAACCTGAGTTCAAAATAGATCAAATCACAAAAATAGCTCTAAGCCATAATGCCCAAATTGGATGTTTCATTTACCCATGTTGCAAAGCAATTAAACCTAAAAAAGCCAAATACTTCATGGCAATAAACATAGATCATTGCATAGATCTAGCAAATTGAGTTGAAGTGAATGTAAAATGTTTTGAAAGGCCCTGAGATATCGCTACAACTTGATCAGAGTCCACCAGTAGCCTGATCAGCTGATTTCCTGTGATTTATAACAAAACCAACATGTCTGTGTAAAGTTCCACAGATGACAGTGCATGTCAGCGTAGAGAGTGTCTTGAATTCAGACACAATATTGAGGATGCCTAGATCTGTTGACAGGTACAAAACAATTTCACAAGTGCTGGATTTTTTGCAAAAAGCACACCAGTCTCCATCACTAGAAAGCTGGGGAAAATCAGATGCAGACTGCTCCTGGTTATCCAATCCCAAAGCGAACAACCATGCACAAAGGACCTCGGTCAGGAGAGTGAGCAAGAACCCAAAGACCCGTCTGAAAGAACTAGAGTTTCTTCTTGTTACAAGAGATCTTAACAAACCGGCAAGAGAAGGACAGCTGTGAGTGCAGATTTTCAGCACTTCAAAAGTCTGGGCTGTATAGCAGAGTGAGTGGGGACCTTGTAAGGATGGAGGTTAATACTTGAAGAGTGATGCCAAACAGTCTCGTGGGCAGCCCACTTAAGACTGCCAGAGACCTTCGACCCCAGTGTCTCGTGGACTCAAACAGGGCAGCAGCCCTGAGCACAAAACCAGTTCAGCACTGGATCAGCTTCGGAGAAACAATGGGACAGTCCTTCGGCCAAACCAAACACCTGACTTGAATTTCACTGAAAATCTGTGGACTGACACTGACAAAGCTGCTCACAGCTGCTCCCTATTCAACTTGACTGAGCTGGAGAAAATTTCCAAGAAAGATTTGGGGGAAAATACCAACATTCAGATGTGCTAAGCTAATACAGATGCATACAAATGACTGCCAAGAATGCTTCTTCACAGCATTGAGATGGTTGGATGTATATGGTATTCAGTAAGATGGGACCTTTACTGGCCTCCATCAACAATATTTGAACAGTATTGAAAAAGCTTATCTCCTCCTACAGAGGTCACTGGCATAGCCCTTATTTCATCCATTACCTTGACTGACAGTAGCCTGAATGAATAATGAGTACATATTTACTGTCATGTCTTATTTTACATTTGTGCAAGTACTCCTTTTCTGTTAGGAGAAAAAAATTCAGTGTTTTGGTTTATGAAATATGTCCCCTGGCCATTATCTCTTTTGCTCTGCCAAGTAAATTTGATTGATGATGGTGAATAAATCCTGTACATTTAGCTTGAAGTTGTGTAAAAAGATCCGTCTTATTGCTTGCCCATACTCCTCTTACAGAGGTATGAAATTCAAAATTCACTCTGGCTCACTTGCCTCTGAAAATGAACCTGCTGCACGGTGCTACCGTACTTGTTTTACACCTAGTTTTGCACAGCTCCCATCATATATCAGCTGTGATTTGCAATGAAAAAGGCATGTGGACTCCTAGAAATTATTTGTAATTAACGAAACACATCTTTTTTTTTTTTTTTTTTTTTTTTTACAACAGAAATGTGAACGGTAGCTACTTAGTGCAGATATCAAACTGAAACATCTAGTGATGAGGTGATCTGAGGAAATATTGTCAGATGCTGGCTGTTTGCCTGTAGCCGTGTCCTCATCATGGTGACGGTTTGCATTCTGATCCCAGCTGGTTCAACCTGCTCAGCCAGAAGTTGAGCTTTAAACAGCCAGGTACTGAATATTAACTTCATCAACTTCATCATCAAATATATGTGTTATTTTCATTTTGTGCTAAGGCCTGGTGATTAGAGAAAAGCAAAAAAAGGTACTTTTTAATGAGATTTCAATGGTGATTTTCAAGAAATCTGCAGTAATCTCGACAAATATGTTTGCACTTTGTGATTATGGGGTCTTCTGTATTGACAGGGAACAAGATTGCAATTTTCAAATCTGACTGCAGCACCTCAAAATGCAGGAAAAAAAAATCAAGGGGATTGAATGTTTGCTTTTATTAAGGTACTGTTCAGTCAGTGTACCTGCAAAATTTGTCATAATGAAGTTGGACAGTTGAGGTTCAATGGTGTGTTTTGCTAGTGTACAACATATTTTTGATCTTTCCAGTTAAAAGACATTCTCAGTTTTCCAGTTGTGAGGCCCTGATGGAAACCTCCTCACATGACAATGTAATAAGAAAAAAATAATCAACGCTTTCATGCATCTCATCAGTAAGAGTGAGCAATTATTACTGTCAAGCAACATTTTTGGCAGACGTTCTGCCTTATTGGTCGGGCTCATGGTTTGTCCAGATGTGTTGTCAAATGAAAAGAGCAGCAAATGAGGAAAACAGGCTTCACATTACAAACATTGTGTAGCTACAGTACATGTTGTACATAGCAGAGTGAGTGTTGTCCATGTTCTCTCGACTTCTGTTCTTTTCAGTTTAGCACAATAAAAATAAATATTGCACCCTTTCTCCTTGTGACTTAGAGTTGCCAGTCAACATAAAACACCATTTTCTTTATGAACAACCATCTGATAATAATGAAAACTGTAAAAATGAAAAAACCTGACTGGATTATTTCACAATTTATGATCCAGCAACCATTCCACATTAAATTAGTGTGTTAAGCAGCTTCAACACTGAGTTATACAGCCATGCTCTGCAAACATATAGCACTCCTATGAATGTTTTGGAGAGCTTATTTGATTTTTACTAAAAAAAAAAAAAAAAAAAGAAAAAGAAAAAAAAGAAAAAATGATTTCTCAGCATACATAATGACATATTTCTTCTTACACACTCAACATTGTGTTACATGTTTAATTTCTGGGCAAAACAGACAGTAAAATAGATTTTATCTAACCTCTTACACCCACCTTTGTACAAAACATTCAGCATGCTAACAGATGAAACTTGTATTTCCCGTCCATCTATTAAAACTGTTTTCCTTTCTCTTTGATTGGTGAAGTTAAATAATCTGAACAAATATCTCTGCCTTCTCACAGCTGTGATCTACAACTATTATACATATATAGTCTTAGACGTAAAGGGATTCACAATAATACAAATACAAAAGAGGCAGAATATTTACAGTCTCAGGCATAGCTTTCCATGTTAGTGTTTCAGGTTGTCACATGTCTGATTTCTGGAAGGCTCCGCCGCAGTGAAATGTAGGTAAGTAAGTGCCTGTCTTTGTCCGGAGTGGCTCTGATGTTCCCCTCAATACTGAATTAAACCTGGACTCCCTGTGGCAAACTCAGCTTTGTCCTGACTCCTGGTTCTTCTTCGGTCCACACAGCAGCCGAGTAGCTCAGGAGCGCCACCTCTGCCCACTCTCGTCCACGTCCAGCTCTGTGCTCCAGTCCCCTACACAGAAACACTGCCTCCAGTTATTTGCCATGCTGCGCCCCTTTGCCCCGTCGCAGCCACTCCCTCCAGGGTGACTGGGCCTTGTCCTGGTTGGTCTCTGAGGTCCAGCTGGAGGAGGAGGACTGCCGTGTCCAGCTGCTGGAGGTCGTGGTGGGTCTGCGGAAGAAGGACATGCCGTTGGAGACGGGCTTCTTCTGGAGCTGCTCCGACTGCTGCTGGGTCTTCAGCTGCTGGTTGATGATGATCTGGATGTCATCCTGAGTAGAAGAAGGGAGGAAGAGGGTGTGAGCAGGTGGAAGTTAGATGAACAGGGACCCAGAGTCTTTGTGATGTCTCCAGCATTGTATTTGTTTATTTAACATTTCTGTGACTTACAATTCTAATTCACTGTATGTAATTTACTGACAGCATTGTTTTATGTCTAATTTTTTGCATGTCAGTGAAATTCACTAACTTTCCAGTCTTAAAGCAGCTAAAAGTGCTCATTTTAATAAAAAATCCTAATCTCCAACATATACTTAACATACTGCATGCTAAAGTGTGGACTGTTAAGGTTTTTTTTTTCCCCCAATCAGAGTCACAGAGATGATTTTAGTGCCAGTTCTCATGTTACATATTGAGTAAGGTGACCAACAGGCCAAATATGGAATTTGGCATGTGGCATTTAAAGTATTTCACGGTTTTCACCATCAGCCCTCTCCACCCCCCACAAAAATGAATAACAACAAAAATTAAACGTATAAAAAATGGGTGCTGCTAACCATTTGAGAGGGTCACCTCTTGTACTTAGAACTGGCTGGACACATAAAGGCCAGTAAAGCAGTCACAACAAATTAGATGAACCAGCCAAAACAAAATCCCCTGTGTTTGAAATATGTGGGAAGACCTTACTGACTGATGGAAAATCACTTTGAATTTCTCAAATGAGTTTCAAACCAGAGAAAGAATCCAATCGCTTTCACCCGGCCCATGGGTTTTCTCTGTGTATTTTGCTTTTTGTTCATATTATCCGGCTGCATCATCTTCATCCAACCACTAGAGGTCAGCCCCCTCAGCAGATGGTTTAACTTGGCTCAGTGATTTAGCAGCAGAAGGACACCTGCCCTCCAAACTGTCTGTCTGTCCCTGACTCCCGCTGCGGACATTAAACTGAGACGCATCCATCTCCTGTCTTGTCACTCTGTAATCAAGGCTGGAGATGCTGCGCCTTGAAAAGTGTCTTTTTTTTCCCCTTTGACTGATGTGTCAGGATGCGATAGGAAGCGAAGTTTCAATGTCCCCGTGAGGATGTCTTGATAAAAGTTTTGATAAAGCGAGAGATGAGCTGACAGAAACTCAGCAACAATAATGTTTTGAGAGAGTGAAACAGAGCGACGACATGAGAGATAGCAAAGGGACTGCAGGCGGTAAAATGAGGGATGAGACGGACCGGATGGGACAGACATAAATGCTGGACGGGGATAAAGAGACCCCACCTGCCAGGCTTCCAGTTCCTGTGACAGCTCCAGTTTGCGTTGGATGGCTTCCAGCAGCTGGTTGTTCAGAGACATCATGTCGTTTTTACTTCTCACCAGCTCCACCTCCATCAGGTTTTTCCTACCGAGGGAAAATTTAACATTTTCAATCACATTCACATCACAGTAACACAAGAACAGCCTTGGGTATCTGAAAACAAATTTATATTGCAATGCCTACTCTCTCCAGACAGTGCTTTCTATTTCTAGTAATGCACTAAAAATTTGACCATGGTGACAAGAGTAGCTTTCTCTCTTTCTCTTAACCCATCATAGAGGAGTTCAGTTTGTTTTTCTGAATATTAAAAACCCCAATCCTCCTAAATTATCTCCTGAATTATCCCAGACTGTGTGGCTGCCGTTTTCAGTGGTAATTGCTATTTTTAGCATTAACATTATGAATACTGGGAAATGACGAGCTACTCACTTGGCTATGGCTTCATCTCGGTCTCTGATGGCCTGCTGGATGACTTCAGCCTGATCCTGTCGGCTCTCCAGCTTCTGCCTCAGCTCAGCGTTCTGCTCCTGCAGCCGCATGTTCTGGTGAAGGAGATCAGTCGAGTGGTCACGCCATGGCTTCAGTTAATTGTGTTTACCCCTTGAACTCTCATTTTCCCCCTTAAATTTACCCTTAAATACACTCAAGTTACATGTTATAAGACAGTGTCACCTACATGTTCTGTATCCACTGGTTGCAGAGGTTCACTGACATGACATCACACTTATCGTGAGTGAAATATCCAAACCCAAGATGCTGTTCTTTTATGGCTGCACCATCACATCAAACAGAAAATACTGAGACATGTTGTGCGTCATTTTATACACGCGTCTTTACAATTCAGAAGGACATATTTGGTGTCCTTGGAAACCATGGGATCTCCATTAAAATTTTAAATAATGTGGGTTTGAACAAAACTCAGCCACACAGTGACAGAGTTGAAGAGATTCATCTTATAAATCGCAACTCAGCTATTTAAAGATGAGCAGCTAGAGTGAATTCATTCCAAATGACGACTTGATTTATTATACATATAAGTGACAAGTTGCAATTGTGCTGATAATGAGTTACGAGCTATAGCATAATACAACACAGCCTGTTATAGTATTACACTGCAAAGAAATAATGCATCTTAGTGAGTCATTTAGTCTCATATTCAATGTTAAAATTTTGCTCATTTTATCCCACTCACTTCCAGTGCAGTTTCATTTGTCTCTTTTTGTGGAGATAAGTGTAAGTATGTCAAAACAACGCAGACTAAGACGGATCAGCCTGGTAACAGGATTATAAAACTTGATCGAAGAAAATTGTTAAAACAAGTTGAGTAGCACTGGAATGAAATGGGACAATCTCATCGCCCGTCAGGATTTTAAGACAGAGATGTCAAACAAACTATCATGTATTTTCTAAACTTTATAACAGTTTTAAAACAGGTTATACTTGAAATTTTGACCACTGCAATGATGAATTAATTATTTAATTCATATGAAGATATATCATGGTGAATATAACTTTTTAAAACACAAAGCTGTGGGTGCTTTGTATTGATAGTGTCATAATGTTGGACAAAGTTAAAAAAAAGAAAAAGAAAAAAAAAGTAAAAAAACAGCCTTTATTATGTCAAAAAATTAAGCTGGATGGAATGGAAAGAGCAACAAACTTGGAAAAAAACACTCTTTCAGCAAATAACTCAGAATGGTCAGATGGCAGAGGACAAGAATCTGTATGTCAAGCAGACAGATTAAGAGAGATTACTGTGATGGCACCAAGGTCAGCACTACCAACCAAACCCACTAATAATGCGATGCCATGGACGCCGCCCCTGCCTGAGAGACGTGTTCATTCATCACAGCGTTACCTGATCTCTCAGCTCCTGCGCTGCGCTCAGATTCCCACACGGATCGCCCGTCCTGTCAACAAAAGCCCGATTCAGCTCCTAGGATACAGACGTTAACAAAAAGATCGGGTATCAGTCGCGCATTTCACAAAGATTTACACCAAAAGGAGTTCCTGTGGTGTTGGCCTATTTGTATGGAGCTCCAGGGCACACGGGGGAAGGTGGGGAGATTTAGTTACAGTGATAAACTTAAGTTACAGATCTAAAAGGTCTACAAATGCCATGAGCCACGACTGGTGGCCTAGTACGCAGACATGCACACAACGGAGGCTTGGCAAAACACATGAGCTATCCTCTACAAGGATTCACTGGCGTCGTTAGGATGAAAAATATTTGAGAAGGAAGTCCACTTTGACGAGTTGGTGTATCCTGTAACGCTACTGAGCAATCAGGATCTTGTGTTTGCAGTTAGAAAAACACTTTCTTATTAATTTAAGTAAAATGAGGGAAGCTCTCGTCTCCTTTCCTGCCATCACTGTAAATAGTTTGGCTAATCAGCCTGTTGCAACCTCTCACAAAAATTCATGAAGCCACCAGGGAAACATAATACTCTTAAAATTATGTTTTTGTTTTTGTTTGTTTTGTTGTCTTGAGAAGGACACACATTTGTGCTAAAATTACTGTTATCAACATTTTGAAAAGTAATTCAAACATCTATTGTATCAAAGAAAAGGCACAGATTTGTTATTGATCCTTTTTAAAAGTGTACAGTTCAACACACACTAGTGTCACTCGGTGTAGGTACAGTCAGTAATGATGACAGCAGGCCCCTAAATTATTTTCTTTTACTTCACTGCAGTTATAGGACCCATGTTGAGTTTAGCTTTGTATATCATTAGAGTAAGATAAAACAATTGCTCATGTTGTGCAAGACAAATTCCCTTTGGGTCACTAAAGGTGTCATTCTTTTACTAGTTTTTCATGTTCAATTTGTTTTTGACATTAATCAGTTGCTTTTAAAAGGGTTTCATGAACCCATGAAGCCGGATAATGCTCTCAACACACTGAGGACCATTCAGTCTTTCAACTGAAATGAAAGCATCACTTTTACTAAAACTGACATTAAAAGGTTTTCACATTTCAGCAGTGACATATGCTTATTCCAAATGTTGTAGTATCTCAATTAAGAGCCATTTTCAGACCTTGAAAGCTGCTGGAACTGAGAAGTGAATTGGAAGTGAAAATAATACCTACTCTCATTCCTTGAAAAAAAAAAAAAAACAGTTCACAAGCAATTCGAGCTACAAAGAAAAACACAAGCCAGTTACAAGCTACACTACTTTTACTTTTGCCACTTTGAAAAAGCAGTGTCATGTAAACAAGGTGAGCATTTTTCTAGTGCTCACCTGACGGCAGCAGGTCTGAGCCAAGTTTTGGGCGACTCCCTTCAGCTGCTGCATCATGGCCTGCAGATCCTCGTGTGGATCCAGGACCTCCGACCTCCCTGGGCCGTTCAGTTCTTGGGTCAGTGGGAGCAATAACTGCAGGATGGACCACACGTCTTGTGTCATCTAAGTAGAACAAGAGTTGGCACAGTTGCTGAATGTTAATTATTACCTTGAAAGCAGTTCAGGGTGCGCTATAATTTATTAACCAAGCTATCTTAATTCTTGACCAAGGTTGGGCAGGTTAAACCGTTCCGTTAATTTCAAGAAATAATAAACACAGCTTGGAGGCTTGTGCTGAATATTTGCCCAAAGACAGGGTTTCACTTGTTTCCTGAGGAAAGGGTGTAGATGAAAATAGGTTAAAGATATCCAAAAGGAGGTAGGCCACCTTTTCTCCTGAAGGTGACACATTTTCTCTTGTTACGCACCACTTCTTGAGTTACATCATATATTTACACAAGGCATGGCGCACACACTACCTCATCGCTCTATTTAACTTCCTTGAGTCAAATCACACCATAATATTGATCTAATGATAGTTTCAGTGGAGTGTGATGAAGTTAATCTTCATGTGAGAACAGTTATTGTATCATATGACTGCATGTGCACGTGCAAATGTGAGCTGATAGTTCTGAAACAAGGAAACATTCCTACAGTGCTGCTGCGACAAACAGGAAATGTAGTGAGTGACTCATGGGTGCAGTAATACATCATATTTTCCTGTTGGAACAAAACAATAACAGTAGACAGCCAGAAAGTGTGAGAATTAATACACTCTTGTCTTTTTGTTAACGCTCGGTTCATTGTCAGGGTTATTCCTTGCTCTCCGAGGCACAATTCAAAGTTCTGTCCTGTGTCACCGCTGCGCCTTTTAACTACCGCTCCTTCGTGGTTTATTCGCTGTGAAAAGCAGCACGTTCTCACTTTCACTGTTGAGAAGTTTGTGCTTGCGTCAAACAGCGATCACACTGTCACAGAGAACTTGCACAGAGTGTTCTTTCATCACGTTCCACTCTTCAGACACTCACCGGCTGTGCTTATAGATCAGGCATCGGTGAGAGATCACACTGTATGCTTGTTTCAGGAAACAGTCTATTCAATATTCTCATTTCCATTAGTCAAAAAGAAACACTGGTTTCCCCTGGTGTGCATGTGAGTCATTGTGGGCAGGACTAAAATAGAGTGTGCCTAAAACTAATACTTGCCAACCACAGAAAGGAGATAAGTTAGTGCACTCAGACCCACACAAGGGAACTCTCAGTATCAGTTCAATATCTAGTCAAACTGCCTCAAAATCCAGGCTGGGTGAGCTTCATATGGAGCATACTGTATTGTTTGGGTAATCTAAGAGTTTTCTCCCCGTGGGCATGGATTTACCTTCATTTTGCACCATTACTGCACAACATATACCATGGCTTTATAAGAGAGTTCTCTATGTGAGGGCTTTCACATCAAACCCCTGACCTTCTAATGCGCACTATTGCCTTGATATTAAAGCTGCTTCTTTGCTTACAAAGACAGTTTTAAACCAACTTCTTTCCAACTTTCAGATCTTTTTTTTTTTTTTTTTTTTTTACTGAGATTTGCTTTGTACAGTCACTGGTGGCATAACAGGCTATAGAAATACAGCACAAAAGTATAAAGATATTGTAAGGACAGGACAGGGACAACAGCACGGTCAAACAAAACACAACATTAATTAAAGGCAGACTGTTTGGTTTCAAATGGGAGGGCACCCCACTTTCTTTTATTCTCAGAAGAAGAGAACTTAGAAATGCCTCAAGGAGTTCAAGACGACTCTTTTACCCCATCATCATGTTATAATTGGCCTTACAGGTCAACGTCTTTTGTATTATCCAATGTATCTCAGAACTCAATATTTCCTGTATTATCCAATGTATCATATAATTCAGGACAGCTTGATCGCTTGGAGCTGGCTCCGCATAACAGAGAACAGATAAACCAGGAGCCAGATGTACCTTCTCTAGCTTGTTAGTTAGGTCTGTGGCATTAGATACATGCCCAGTCAACATTCACACACTGTCATAACACATTCTAGAAACAAGGCGTGGACAGTGGTTGGCCTGTCCATGTCCGGCAAACTGGTCAATTATACTCAGTTGCGTGTAAGCGTCCAACATCTGTACGGAGCAGGCCCAACCTAAGAAGATAAATGTGTATTATTTCCTAATATCGGGGCTCATTCTGACTGAGATCCTGTGACAGCTCTGTCACTCTGAACCCAGCGCTGCCTTACTTTATATGTGACCAAATAAATATTTCATCTGAGAGCGGAAGATTGACTCCGGTTTGTTCTTGGGCTTTCAACAAAAGAATCGGGGGCTAACAATAACCCAAAATATGACATCATTTCACTCCATAATTTATGTTTTTGTGTACATTTGACATCAAAACATAAGATTCATGACACATTTTAAAAGCATTTAGTGATTTATTCTATGGGTTATTGTTCTTGGGATGAACCTGAGGGGGTTTTATCCTTCCTCTGCCTCATCCTTAACATTAGTAAACAAAGTGGTGTGCCCTCCCATTTGAAACTGCATGGTCTGCCTTAATATGAACACTCACATAATATAATGGGGCTGGAAGCACTAATCAAGATCCATTGCTGAACAGTCCTACAGATATGGGAAGTAATGTTTTGTCTAAGGATGATGGGAGTTTCTGCAACTGATAGGAGCAATTCAAACATCCCAGCTGTGAACTATTACTCATCCATCGAGAGTACAAGTTATACCTCCTGTGTCATAAGACCTCTAAAACTTGTTTTGCTAGTGAAAGGTATGAGGATAATTTACATGTATCGAGTTTGCCAAAGAATAATTATTTTTTTGGCAGCCTTGCATGTAAATCTTGTCATTCATAAAAGCCAAGGTGATTAAGAAACATATACAAACTGGCATGTGCTTTCCCAGAGTTCGCCTCTGCTTTCCTATCGGGTATTTATCTTCAGTATCTGATCCAACAAATATTTCATGCAGAATCGTGTCCTCCACATCTGAGCAGGACATCCTTGGCTCCCGTTTATCCTTTCACCACACCCAAAACCTGCTCCTTGTATCTTGTCCAATGAACCGCTATGTCCCACATGGGCCTGACAGCACAACACCGGCTGAAACAGATGATGCCCATGAACCCTGATGCTTTACCAACATATTGTATTTTTTTCGTCTTTAAACTCATTGAAAAGGGACTTCAGCTGTGCAGGAAAAGTGGTAAAACAAAGTATGGAAAAGGTCTGGCTGTGCAAGCCATAGCAGCCCTGGTGCCGCTGCTGTTTTAGTACCTGCTCTCTGCTGAGTGTCAGACCCACAGTGTCCAGGCTGCACTCCAGCTCAGACAGCAGGGAGGCGTCTCTGTGGCTCGTGGCGTCCTGGAGCGACACCTCCTCCTGCAGCTCCTCCACCTGGGCTTGCAGCTGCTGCGAGCGGCTGCGTGCTGCTTCCACCTCTCGCCACGCCTCGGCAAGCTAAACACACAAACACATGAATGCATTCCCATGCAAATAGACGTAAAGGAGTTGCCACACAGACACAAATCTGGGTTTAGTGATTTCTACAATTCAAAAATGATTACACCTTTCGAGATGATCTGATCCCTCTAGACAAACAAGATTATATACAATAGAGTACAACTGTAATAAACAGAGATGGATGGAAACACGTTTAAGTGCAGCTGACCCAGGTCATGCATCAGCTGTCAAAACATGGAGAAACTGCAAAAACTTCCACAACCACTCAGTGAGAAAGAAATCCTGACATGCCAGATTCCAGCCTCTAGTCCAACATGAAACTCCACTAACTGAACACGAGTGGAATCCAGAGTTGCGAGTGACGGTTACAATGACAGGGATGAGGTGATTGTTTAGCAATGCTTTCCACAATCCCACCGAAACCCAGGCGGCCAGACAGGGAGTAGGAAATGCCTTTGTTATTGAGCCTCTTTCATTCATACAGCCACCCCCGTTGTGCAGTTTTGTGTTGCTTGTGACTGCAATGCACAATAATTGGTGTGTATTCGTTCTGAAGCAAGAGATGAGTGAAGCTCTTCGTCTGAATGAGCGTGCCGGCCTGGATCTGTGTGTGCCTGTTTTTGCATGTGTGTGTCTTTTCTGTACGCATGCATGTTTGCCTTTTGTGTATGCAATCATGTTAGCTTTTTTTTGTTTATGTGTGTGTGCTGTGTGTGTGTGTGTGTGTGTGTGTGTGTGTGTGTGTGTGTGTGCATGTACCTGCTGGCTGTGCTGCTGGTTGAGTTGGTCCTGCAGAGCCAGGCGTGTGTGTAAGGAGGCCAGGCTCTCCCTCAGTTCAGCGTTTTCCTGACACACACTGTCCAAGCGCTGCTCCAGGGCCTGCTCCTTCTGGGTGAGACGCACCACCTGGACAGAAACACACACCATAGATCATCAAATTCACTCATATAAACTGTAAAATGGATAAAAAGTTATTTCTGGTAAATTGACTGCTTTGCCCTTCTCTTACAAATCAGCAGCTTTTTCCTTGTAGCACACCCTCCCTCAATTGTGCATGTCCCGCGTGGGCAGGACAGAAGGCGAAGGCTAGCTAATGTATATACAAGACAACAAAACATTAATCCTTCAATTCTGTTGACTGTGATTCAGGGGAAAAATGCTGACAAGCTGTGGGTATTTTTTTCTGACTACATCACTCCGTGGCAAAAAGAGAAACCTCAGCCAAGTTTTGGTGCTGACACAGCACAAAATCCAAGTGACTGGAACGACTGAAGTCTGTTCAGGCGAGAATAACGAATAAGTAGCTACACATGCAGCAATTCTGACATCACATATAAAGTTATCAAGGCTGTATGAAGGCCGTGCATGAAGAGCGTGTCCTTTTTGTTCTGTCCTTGTGGGAGCACATGGTTCTTATAAGGCTTGAAACGTTTTAACATATCTCACTTCAAAAAGCCTTGGGGAAGGGTTGGGCTCAGTCATTTAGTGTTAAGGGTTAATTGTCAGTGCATTACATATAGTGGAAAAGTATGTTAACACCAATGTGTGCATGAATTTTAAAGGACGGTTGGAGGCACTATACATTTCATGAGAGGACAAGATAATCCAGAAAATAACTGTGTGCTTGCATGTGTGTGGGGGGGGTGAGATAGTTACCTGCTCCCTCATGGCACTGATGAGCTCCTCATCCTGCTGCCTGTTCTGGCTTCCTTTTTGTCTAAGCTCCTGTTTCAGAGCCTGCAGCTCACTGGACATGGCCCTCTCCACCTCCATCGCCTGTCCAGACACACAAACCGGAGACAACACACATGAGATTCATAAGAGGAACAGGAAAATCCTCAGGTAGAGGCATGCGGCTTTTGTCTTTCCAGGAAAGCTCTCCTTGTGTGTCTACCTTATATTTATATAAGTAGAGTATGGGAAAGGGTTACAGAGGGATATCAACACAGAAAAAACACAAGCAGAAATCAAACAACAGGAATCATACAAGGGTATTAGTCAACGAACCAAGAAACAAAGCCACACAGTTTTGCCTGAAGCATTAGGCTTAAGAGCGAAGAGGCCAAATTCCTGAAAACTAAAAATAACAGTGAATACACTGTGAGATCTCTCAAGGATGAAGTCTAGAAAACTAAGCATAGAGACAAGATGAGAAGAAATGTAATATGGCACCAGGATGAAAGGTGGGTATTAAATGCCCAGAACCAAATATCTTTGGGCTACTGGTTCCTTTTGCTGAAAGCTATACAGCCAATGGAAAAACAGAGGCTGCTTACTGTGCTACCTATTGAGGAAATGCTATTTGCTCCAGTGAATTTTGAAACAGAGGAACAAGCATCATGCCTTCATGGGAACACTGCAACATCGTGAGGATGGTGAACTGGCTAGTTAGTGACTTATTTGTCATTCATTTGTTCTTTGTAACATAAATGCAGGACTATGCGGGGTGCTACTGGTTCTGTAGCCCCAATGGATGAAGCATCCCGTCCCCGTCTCACTCCCCATCCCCCCTGTCCCAGGCCGGGACCCTTGGTTCCCCTTACTCAGCAGTCTGGTGGGCCCCTGTCAGCTCCCATCACAGCCACATAATACAAGATGAAAGGGCCGCAGCTACAGCAGATGGAACAGAGGGCTTCTTGGTCTTGGCAGTGACATCATCATGCCACATTAGACAACACTGTGGTAGGGAGCAAAGCTGGATGTCAGGAGGGTAAGTACTGGGGAGAATTTGTTTATGGAAGCACAGGGAGAAAGTGAGGGAGGTGCATGTGCTAAAATGAGGAGGAAGTTTATGTGTGTGTGTGGGACTGAGAGTTAAGCAAGCATAACTGGACAAACACAAAACAAGGACAGTGTTAAAGAGGCACGGTTGCATCCATCAGCCATCATTAAGCCCACCTCCATCTCATCGGCTCGAGCCCTATCCACAACAGACGCAGCCACCCACTGGGAATCACCAGAATCAGGAGTGGAAGGAGGACGCGCCACACAAAGCTGGCATGGCATCCCTTCACATGGCCCCCAAGCCTTGGACGTTCCCCAGGCTTAACAGTGAGGCATCTAACAGCTGACTACCCCAGCCACTGCGGAGGCCCTCAGGGAGTGCACAGAAGCTGTGACAAAACACGGTATTCCTTTGGGAAGATGTGACGCTGGGGGTTTACGGAACAAGATCAAAGGAGACAATGAAAGATTTATATCTCTCTGAAACATATATTGTCTTTTCCTTTTTGTCTGTGAGCTGCGTGACACTCTCAGAGAGAGCAAAGGTCGCAAGGCTTCCCTCATTTTGGGCGTCTCCTTTTACAGTAATGGAAATCAGTGAGGGACGGGACAGGCGTCACCGTCACAGGAGCTCATTAACAGGCTGGGATCCACAAGTCAAGGGAGGTGATCGAGTAACACCGAATCAAAAGCAGGAGCTCAAGCTCTGTTTGTTTTTCACCTGTTAACCACATCCAGAACAAATGTAATCATGCTCTAGTTTGTTTACACATGGACATTTCCACTGACAACCACGTTATGCTGAAAGTGTCACTGCAATTAACATTTTGTTGGCACACTCTGATTCAGCATTGAATATTGTTAAACTTATCATAGCTGAAGTAAACATGGGTCATGATGGTGACACTGTAAGTGGCTTATGCTCACCTGTCAATGTATACTTAATCTAGCTTGAAACAAGTCCAAAACAATCTCCTGCATTTACTAACTGGGCTGTGCTGCTGATTCCCTTTTCGTCTAAAGTTTCTTCTAAAACTGTAAATGACCTTGCCAAATAAATTAGCTGCTGATCTAAGTGCATGCTGGGAACTATAAAACAAACAAACCCAATGTTATGAACATTGCTAGCTTATCAGCCGTACTCCCTTTCCCGGTAAGCATTCCTTCTCTGGTAGACTTGTTAAACAAAGTGATGGATCTGACACAAAACAAAGTGGTTAATGCTACCCTTGCTGCACAATTGTTGCTATGATTCCATTATTCATAACTTAGTCACGACAGAACTGACACCGTCATACAAATCCAGATGCTCAAACACCTAATTTCCTCTAACTCATCTACTGTTTGAGCAATGGCCAATGCAAACCCATGTAATTGTCTGGTACACACAAACATTGTTTTTACACAGCTGTTTCCTTTACAGCACCAGAATGGAGACACACAGAAATTCTGCGGTTGGGAGGTGCATTTACTCAAAAAACAAATCTTTTCCTTTTCCACAGAAGAGCACCGTGCTGTTGCTGGTAAATGTAACAGATCCTCCTTCTCATCTTTCTGTGGTGAAGAACGGAGTCACTCCTCCAGATTCCTGCTTTTACTCCGGTTACACTCTCAGTTACGATATAGTTTAATAAACATTTCAGGCCCTGGTACAGCACAGCTACCATGATAAATCCACTCCAGTACATCCAAACTACAGGACTTTTTTGTATGAGTTCATCATGTGAGACTTGTTTTCTGTGTCCTTTAATAGAGACTAATGATTGCAAAACCTGTATAATGGCATAATAAATTGATGCAAGGGGAACCTGCAAGTAATATTTCTAACTCACAGACACAAATCCTTGCCAGAAACAATACCAAAGACTCCCTAAGACTCACAAAGCAGAACTCTCTGGCTCTGACACACACAGACACACACACACACACACACACAATACACTCACCGTACCAGGCAGCGGTGCGCAGCTTGCAAGATTTGCACTACCATTTACCACATCTGGTATAGTTGTCAGAGATGGAGCTTAGAAGCACCGTCTCCATTCTTCTCTGTCTCAGCAGCAGGTTCACTTACACCGTGTTCTTTGATTTTCACAGCTACACAGAGTCCAGAGTCACTTACTAATGCCAGCCTGCCAAATAAAACAACTTTTCCACTTCCTCCTCTTCCAAGATCCCAGAAAGAGAGATAGCACCTATTATCTTAATTGACTTTTTCCTGGACTTCTGAGGAGACCGCCACATCCGTGTTACACAGTGCTGCTTCAGCCGGGCCACAGGGGTGGAACAACATCCGCAGTTCCTTATCCTGAAGACCACGACTCACAGGACGGTGTGTTTTCTGGCTTCATTTTTAAGTTTGCAAGCTCACTTTTTGGTGCTCAGTTTGAACATTTACAGCAACACAAGCCACTGAACTGCAAGCGGTCAGTCATGTGATACATGTTACGTCATAACAATAATGTTTAGCAAAACAATCTCCTCCTCTGCAGGTTGTTAAAGTACTTGTGAGCTACTCAAGGTTGTCTAGACGCACAAGCCAATCAGCTCCTCCAGGTTAGTTGTGATAACAGACCATAAATGATGTCACTGCTGCGCTTGGGATCGAGCTGTTAAAATCACAGCATGCCCAAGTTTCAATAATGTACTAAGAATTAAAAAAAAAAAAAAACATTTAAATGGAACAAATATAAACAGTGATTTTAATCAGCTGTATCTTTAGCAATGTGTTTCTCCATCAGATGTCATACAGGTTAAGCCTGCCTAACTTCTCAGCACTTTATTAGAGGTTTACTTCAATTCACTAAACTAAAATAGATGATAAACTTAATTTTTTAACACTAAATGGACTGACAAGACCTTCTCAACTGAGTAAAGGGAAAACTAATTTTTCCACAGCCTATGCCTTCTCTACTTTTGTCCCTCTGTTCTAGATCTAAATGAAAATGAAGTCGTGGCACAGTTTCTCACTCCCCCTCTTGTTTACATATAGTTTCCATCCTGTCCCAGACTAGGACTGGATCATTTGCCTGAGGCTGGCAAACTCCAGATTTGTATCATAAACACTAAGTGGCCAGCTCCACCTCTATCTCTCTGCTCAGTGGGAAAGTCTTGGGTTAATGTTTTTATCAGCAGTTTATTACTATATATTTGGTCACTAAGCACTGCTCCAGCCTATACAAAGCCTCTGGCCTTGCTTTAGAATAAATTAGGCTGAGTCAGACTGATGGTGAGGTTTGCATGGAACATTGAGTTTCAGTGGACGGATTAGGTAACAGCCTATCTTATCAAGTTTGACTCAGGCCTTCAGCACTGGGGCCACAGCTTGAGCGTTTGTTTCACTAAGGCTCAGTTACCTGGTGTACTTAGGGGATTTCCTTTGCATTGAGTGCAGTTCATCTGCAATTCATTTGATGTGGACAAAATAACACATTCATCTTGGCTCCATTCCACAGTCAAATGTCCCCACAACAACTGGGTATGTTACACTATAAATAAGACTCTACACCACTTTTGGGGGTGAAATATCCCTTCTCAACACTTCTCACATTCAACAGTCAAATCAAATTACAGCCCACTATCTGTTTTCTTTGCTTTGTCTCCAGTTTCACTGACAGGGACTCACAGTGCTGAGCTGCTCTCGGAGCCGCTGCGTGTGTTCGCTGTGCTCCTGCTGGGCTCGGCTCTTGTCCCTCTCCGCCTCGCTGAGGGCCTGGGTGAGCCGCTCCACCTGGGCGCTCAGCTCCCTCACATCCCTCTCCAAGTCCCCCACCTGGCTCTCCCACTGGGACTGGCAGCCCTCCAGCTTCAGCCGCAGCTCATGCCTGCCCTGCTCCAGCTCCTGCACAGGGGTGAAAAGATTAGGGTCCCAACATGAAGGTCCCAACAGGTGACAGTGGGAGTTTCAGTGAGAGGCAATGAAGATCATAATAGTCAACATTTCACAGAAGAACCAAGTACCAAGCCACAGCCGCAGTTAAGTCAACATGTGTATAATGTGGGATCATGAAGAGGGTTTCGTTTCAAAATGCTATACAAACATCTTGGAAAGATTTAGATTCTCAAAAGAATTAATTATTTTAAAAGAAAACGTGTTAAGATGACCCAAGACCACCATATTAACCTATAAGGTGCTTCATGTTTATGTAAGCAGTCATCTTTTTTAAATGGTGAAGCTCCTCTGTTTGAAACTATGACTCAAATAAATCTGTCTCTGTTGGCAAAACGGTGACACAGTAATAACAGATAGATTGCTCTGGAAGGAAATTGAGTGACACAAATATCGCGCATGCCCTCTCTAGCCTCATTTGGTGCTGTTATGGATCAAGGTTAATGGGTGACAGATAGTGGGGGTCTCAGTGGGGTATCTGAGGTTGCACGGTGTCTCGTCCCTACTCTTCTAAAGACAAATGAAGACCAAATCATTTAGCAATGATCATATGGTTGTTTGAATTCCATACAAGTGATCATATAGCCATCCATGCATCCATCGACAGGAGGTTCCTAGATAGACATGCTTTGCTACATAATTAGACCCCAACGCCCAACACCCAGCTTAGTGTGACCTGTGTTTTTATTTCACACCTGACAAGATTTAAGATTTAGGATGGGATGTAAAGTGAACATCAGCTTTGACCCTGAGAAAAGTAATAAGGCCATTATTTAGTCTGTCATACCCTCTCAAGTGTGTGATACTGTTTAATAGGCAGTAGTTTCACTACACACACACACACACACACGTACATCTCACTTATTTCACCTGCCACCTCTTGCTTCAGTAAAGTTAGATTGGATTTATATGAGACTGAAGGATCTCTTGGATTTTTAGAGAATCTCTAGCATTTGGTTTCAAGGGCCTCTGTGTCCCAAGTGTGTAAATCTGTGTGATTCTCACTCCATACTGTCTGGGTAAATCAAATGCTGACCTTATCGGTCCCAGTGGCAGGAGCATGTTAAAGTTTTATTCTGTTGATGTTTGTGACCAAAATTTCAGTGTGAGAGCAAGAGATGTGTTTGAAGGCGCTGGGATAATACAATGATCTTTCCAAAAAAACAAAGAATGAGTACATTGTGTGCACAGAGGCATATACTGAAGCACCTATTCAGCTTATGGAGAGAGTCATCAGGTCAGTTTGGCATTAATGAGACAGCAGCCTCAGGCTATGTTGACCAGGAGTGGCTCCTATTCCACAGAGCGGGATCAGAAAAATAGCCAGATAACTATTGCAACTGCAACAATGTATCTTTTATTATAGCTATATATCTTTAAATTCTGTTCCTTATTATCAGTCATCAACATGGATGACCTAATCCTCTTAATCTCTAATCTGTCCTTCAACATTCAAGTGTTGTATAACTCCTTCAAATGACTGTCACCAGAATATAACAAGATCTTTTTCACGGTTATCTGGCCAATTTTCTGATCCTGCTTTGTGGAATACCCGCCTGGAGTCCACTTCTCTGTTTGTTCACGCTGTGAGTGACAGCTGTAATATAAATTGCCCTTTTAAAAGATATTTTTCTTAATCCTGATGCCTGATAATGGCAGAAAACGGTAACAGAATGCGTCATTATTTAGCATTTTAATTTACACAAGCCTGAGATCGAAAAAAGATAGCGTTTCTTCAATAATCTATGCATGTAATCTGTTAGGATCGGAGTTGTGTTCACTACTTAAATACTAGCGGAAAGTGTCCACGACGATTTGTAAAACATCATGCTTTAACTGATACAGATTTCACGATCCTATATTGTTATTTGCGCGCATTTGGCGGAGAAAACACGCGTGTGTGAAAGAGGAGCGTCGTCTTACCTCCAGCTTGTCCGCGTATTGTTCATGAAGTTTTTCACTCTGCTCTTTCAACTGACGGTTTTCCAGGAGCAATGCGTTTCCCAGCTGGGCTGCCAAAATAACCTCTTCCTCCTTTTGTTTCAAAGCAGCCAAAAGTTCATTGGGGTCTTGATAGTCTGTTATTTCCTCCGCTCCGTAGTCGAAGTAGAAGTCGTCCTCCAGTTCCATTTTCTTCGACTTGAAGCCCCATTCATCCAGTCGATCCATAACTTAGTGACAAATAACAACAAGACTTTTTCGAGTTAAGTGGTGGAATAAACGATGAGGCTGTGTCAGACGCATTTTAGGAGCTATCCATCCATACCAACACCTCAGCTCCTGCTCCCACCTCACCACCCAGTGTGGATGTGAATGAACCTGTCAAGGTTTGGGCCGGCCTCTCTGCCATACCAGTGAAAGTAGGCTGGTCCTTTTTATTGTCACCAGCAGATGACAGCCTGTCCTCAAGGGGAGCTGGCTTCACCAGACCTGAGAGTCGCCGAGCAACAGTTTCCCTCCCAGTGCAAAACAACCTGAAGTAACACCTGTCTTGGAAAAAGCCTCAAGGACTTGCAGCTTCATCATAGAAACTGAAAACTGTTAAATGATTGTCGTGAAGAAAATGACACCGCCGCCAGTTTGATGTCACTGCTGTCTCCTGACTCCTCATCTGTGTCTTTCTGTCTAACTGCTGCAAAAGAGGCTACACATTACCAATTTGAGACTATACTCATGTCTCAAAATATACAGCAAATGTATTTGTTTATGCAAATGTGCATTCATTAACAATAGATTTTAGACACAGAAAATACATTTTCTTCCTACGCACTGACCTGTTTTGTATATACTTGCAGATAAATTCAGGTAAACTGCAAACATCTCCATCTTTAACAAGTCAGTTATTTTCATACTGAGTGTGAAAAGTGTAAAATAAAATCTGCCACATCTGCTTGTTCCAATGCTAATCAACTTGTTTCCAGAATTTTCTTGAATCAAGCCTCATTTTCTTGATAGCAGTGGGCTCCTCTGCTTTATTCTGCTTTGTTTCAACATATATTATACTTATATACTTATATATACTTATACTTCCCAGAAAAAAATCCTGCAACAAGTGAAATTGCAATGGAAAGAAATGTTTTTCCCAACTCCTATTAAGGAAAACAAGATTTTAAGACTCAATACAAAACTAATGACTGTGCTAAGGTAGATAGATGGATAGATAGATAGATAGATAGATAGATAGATAGATAGATAGATAGATAGATATGTCTCTTTCCCTTTGACCCTGCAGGATGTCTCCGTCTCATTCTCTCTCACACAGCAAGTGCTCAACAAGTGCGCCCTGTGTGATCATGGCCCCAGACCAGTGGGTCATCAATGGGGATGTGTCTGGCCCATTGTCTGGGCGCTCGCCAGAGGTCAAAGGTCGGGCCCCACAAGGTTTCCAGGGAACAGGGGTCAGTGGCAGAGAATAAAAGACAAAGCATCCTGACGCATGGCAAGGCTTTTGTTTTGAGGGGAGCCACAGCTTCTGTACATATGGCAACAGGGAACAAGAAAATGCAGAAACACTGTACATCAAGGCTCGGCACGCCCACAGCCATTGTGTCCATTGTCTCTGTTCAGTTTATAGGCCGCTGATTAAAAGGCTTATGCCGAAAGTGTGACGAGATGCCTTACGTACCCCTCTGCAGTGAAGTCATCAGGGCCTCATGGGGCAAATAGTGCACACGCGCAAGAGGAGGGGAGACCATTTTCCAAAGAGAAACAGGGCTTCAGGCACAAAAACACATTTAGATATACGCTGCGGTAATAAATTCCTGCCTAGAAATGTGAGTATGACGTGTAGAGTCCTGTAATGTAATTTGCAGGGAAAAGGACGAGAATGTGGAAATCAAGTTTCCTTCATTTTTATTCAGCTCCGCATTGTGATCAGTTTAACACATCCTTTATCCCAACAGACCTTAACTGGACATTTAAATATCTACAGGTTTCACATAATATTCAGTCAGGATACCACAGCTACTAGGAAATACCAATCTCATCAACAAAAGTCCTTGCATTTTATTTCTTTAATTTTTATTTACAACCTACATGGGGTGAATTCTTCTGCAGTGAGGTAAAGGAGCCAGCTGGACTGAGAGGCCACCAAACAGCAATGATGCACTTTGGAACAGACTTGACAGGTGCCTAAAACTTTACCGGAGGATTTCAACACCATTCTTCCATCAGGGATAACATCACTTAGTGTTTTGGGAATGGTGGTGGAAAAGTTAAGGTGAGTGAGACAAACATGGGTACACAGCTCAGTCCGTCAAGAGACCAGTCACATGAATATACTTGGAAAACATTTTAACCTTTAACATGGTCACATACACTGATATATATAAATTATGCAATTATCAAAAATACTAATAAAGGAAGTCAGTTGCAGTCAGGGATTAAAGATGCAGTGAGACTTTTATGGTCCAGCCGCACAAAATGATCATAATATAGTAAATCTGCATAGGTTTGATATGTCTGCTGAGCAATATTAGTATCTGACAGGTGCTGTGATTTCTTGCCTGCCTGCCTGACTCTCGCATTGGAACAAAAACTCCCTGCTGGAATTTCAAGACACTCCCAATCTGCTCTCCACATCCAATCCCCAATCATTTTCTGCATGTTTTTAGGAACAAGCGATCTGGCATGGGAAGATATTTCATCCTAAAGCCAAAAAAAATCCTCAAAATAAAAAATAGTACTCTTCTTTTTTGTAATAATATTATATATTAAGACATAAAGTTACGCTACATGTTCAGGACATCAATGCAAGCAGGACAGGTGTAAGTTACATGAAAGTGCTTTCCTGAGTGCATATTTGTTAATATTGGTTCATGGCATGATAATCGTCACCACTGAGGTCATAGTTTTCCCACTTTTATTTATTTACCAGCACTGCCATTTTACTCCTGCTTGACATTTACCTTCACCACTATGGATGTGAGTACATGTACTGTTACACCATGCTAAGAAAACTCACCCCAACCCCTTTCTACAGCTTGTATGCCCATGTGTCTCTCTTGGTAACACTATTACAAAAGCAAATAGTGACACCTACTGGAGACAATTGTAAAATACACTATTTTTCACTTAAACAATTTATGTAAAGCCCTAGCCATTACTTCCCCTAGTTGTGCACAACTTGGGGAACCCTCCACAAAACCCTGTTATAATCTAACAATTTCAAAGCCAGTTGCATAAAGTTCAATTTGTAAACCTTAAAAATGAAGTGCCGGAGAGGAGAATTTTGGTCCCTGATTTTGGCACACAATAAGCTGCTGAGTACAAGTTTGTCCTGTAATTCATTATTGAGACACACCTTTTTGATGAGATTGAGAGGGCAGTGAGACTCTGAGAGAGATTTTAGACCTAATGCAAAAAGGTTGTCAGTATACTTTGTTGTTAGTCAGAACAAGAGTGGGGAGTGAGTAGAGCATCTCTACAAAATATACAGCTGCTTGGCACTAATGAGATTTGTCTTTTACTCTGGATGTGTAGCTTAAATGCCAGCTGCAGAATTAAACCTCAAGAGGTTAAATCTATGACAAGCTCAGGCCCAGAGAATCTGTGGTGTATCATTCAAAACATCTCAGCGATGCAGGTGGAAATAGGAAAAACGCCTTTATGGATTAGCAGAGTGAAGTTACTGCCGTAATACTGTGTTAATCTCCAGGGGTAATGCTGATACACATCCTGCCAAGACTGTTTTCACAGACTGCTGGGAACACAATGAAACAAATGTAACAAGTTTTGGGTGGATTGGTGGTGCAAAGACAGAAAAAAATAGGATTACATCAATTACAGCACAGCCCCACAGTTCCAGTTTCTTCCATTCCCCCTGGTTATTCCCTCTTGCAAGGTATAGACAAGTCAGAGCAACTTCCATTATGGTGCATAGGCCAGAACTATTTTGATCAGCATTTTTCAGACTCAGTGTTTATACTCACAAATAACTCCAAAGAGCCTGATGCAGGGTGTGCAGGTACAACAGTATATAGGCTATCCCAGTGAGTGAGTCGTATACTAAGAAAAAGGTATCAGACTATTTATTGGCATACCACAGAGGTACTGGTGATAATATTGGCCCTGCAGTAGGTAGGAGAGAGCAAAATAAATAACACTGTTATTGCATCTGAGAGTGTTTCAGCACTACCAGCTACAAGATCTAGTAGATCATTGTGTAGAACAGATATCATCAATGAAATATTCCCTATGATGTACAAGATGGATCAGGACATTCATTTGCCATACTGATTGTGCATATGCCCGCACAATCAGTATGGCAGGAGCATCGGGATTTTAATGAAATGTGAAGGCATCTATAGGCTATAATATAGAAAGACATGTTGGTGCTGGGAGCATGGTGGGATGGCAATGAAAGAATAGAGAAAATTTTACCACTAGTCTGAGAACAGGTCATACAGATCTCAACCACATTGTAGAACATAGCCAAGCACGGAACTGGAAAATGCACACACTGTAGCCCACCAGAAACAAATAAACATGTATAATTCACTGAGGAAAATACAGTACCAAAAGAAATCGGTCTTCGCTCACTAAGGATGGAAAAACACTGTGACTTTTCATGGTCAGGTCTTCTGAAGAAAGCAGCAGGTAAGGTGCACTGTGACATCATTAAGTTTTTAAAGGAAACTGGTCAATCAAAAATAATCTAGAGGGGTCATTCTCATTCTTAAATCTCTTGAGGAATCGCTCCTTTCACACTGCACTCCGGTTGGTGGCGCTAATGCACCTCTAAACTGGTTCGCCAAACACTAAAACACACTAAAGAAGAAGAAGAAGTTCGTAAATACAAGTGAAACTACACAGTACTTCCGCTTTTAGCCAGAGCCGTGCAGGCTGTGGGTAACAATTATTATAAAAGGTCGAAACAGTCATAACAGCCATAATGACAGCGGAGAGAAGTGCGGGGACAGTTTCCGCTATAAAGGCTTTGGGGTCGGTAGCCGCTTTGTGTTTTGTAGCGTTAATCCACTGAAGCTCAAATTATTGTTAGCTTTGTTGTTAGCATTACGCCGAGTGGGTTTATGTTGTTTGTATCCCGGTAAAATGCACGTCATGGTGCAGTATATTACAGTAAACCGAGATGTATTGGTGTCCCAGCGTATTCTGATATTTATGGGGTTTTATATTAATATGTCTTCCTCACGCAGGTACCCAAACAGCTCATGTATCAGTAGATGTACCTGTGACGAGCTGCCGTGTCCGCTGCTCACCTGGCTGGCTACAGAGCTGTGTGCTGCCTGTCCGGACCTACCAGGTGCTCTGTTTGCCTGTCACACACGTTCATTTATCAGACCTGCCTCCGGGTAGATCTCTCCATGCAGTGGCCGCCGCACTGACGTTGCTCCTTGTGTCATGTCAGACAGGAGAGGTGAACTCCTGCTGGTCGGAGAGCTGAGAGATCTCCTGGCCAAGATGCTCTCTCCCCTCACTGAGCTGACCTCAGATGTGCTGGGGCCGCCCCTCCTCAACAAAGTCACTGGTGAGAAATAATACAGGAGTAGGAGTCAGGTGGGTGCCATTTATAGAGTTATTTGTTGAAGGTAATACATTGGAATAAGAGCATTGAGTCTCACATGCAGCACAAGGAAAAAACAAAGCAGGTCAACGAAATGGTCATATTAAATTAGAGGAACATATGAAATGTCCTGCTACAGAAAATACAGTGTTATGACTGTACTCACATTTTGAGTTACAAGCCTGCAAATATGTGTGCAACTTGAAGTGTCTCAGGTTTCAAACATGTAGGCTAAAGTTACATTGCAGTAACAGCACTGAGTTAAAGAGTGAGGTAATGAGTATCGCTTTTAAATTTTGGGGATTGTCTTGGTACCCACATATCGGTTCTTGTGACAGCACTACTGTGCACGCCAAATTTCCTGCAGGTTCCTTGTTTAACCGAAGAGGATTTTCAGTCAAATTTGTGTTTGATCTTTCAGAATTCCTTGTGTCAGAATTGCAAGCAGCACACATACTCAAGTATAAGGAATTGCATCCTGAGGATAAAACCGTAAGAGAGGAGTCTGAAAAAGAGCAAAGAGTGGACGATCACAGCCATGACCAGACTGAATTTTTCCAGGAATATGAAGGTGGCGATGTTTCCGACACAAACAGAAAGACGGCAGAGACACAGGTGGAGTTTACATCGTTGCTTCAGGCCCTTGATCTCAGTGCCTCCTCTCAGTTTCCAGATGTGCTGCATGAGGTGAGACCAACATGAGAGCAGGACAAGCCGTAACTGAGATTAAAAATAGAGAAGCACTGAAAGAATGATTTTTTTTTTTTTTTTTTTTTTTTTTTAAATGCAGGTGGAGTCAAGACTTGCTTGTCTGCCAAGTGGAGATATGACCGAGCCACTTCTAAACACCAGTCTGAGCTCAGAGCAGTGGGTATGCTGCCACAGATTACTTCTTCTAGTTTGTCATATATCTTATGCCAACCCTAAAATGTATCTCAAACTGTTTCTTTATCCATTTCTCAGGGGAAAGTCGAAAAGATAAATCAGCTTCTGTCAGAGGACTATCAGTGTCGGCGACAAATGATAATCAAACGCTTTCAAGTTACACTTGAATCCTTTGCATGGGGAGATAAAGAAAAGGTATGCATGTTACAAAAGAGTTTGTCTATTAAAACTGACTCATATTCTTTACAAAATGTTTAATTTGGTGAGGCAAATTGGCAATTGTTTCATCTAGTTTCCTGTTCTCTCTATAATTAGGTTTTCTTAAATTACTTCTGTCCAGGAACCAAATGAGAAATAGTTAAACTTTGCCTGTGCTTTGTTCTAAATTCAAAGTAAGGTCTGTTTTTAATGAGGTATTTTCATGATTATTACAGGAGCACCGTGAGACACTTGCCTCAGTGCCTCCTCTCGCATCCCTCGCCTCCTCCACCCAGGTGTCCCTGTCACTCCTGCTCGCTGCGAGGAAGGATCAGTCCAACATCCTGCCTGTCAGACCTGGACCGAGCACTGCAGTTTACAAGGTATGGCCAAGATGCAGTCGTGCCTGTCTTTGGTTCTCGGTGAAGACGCCTCCGGCTCACAGTGAGGATTTTTCTGTTTTGGTCCCACTAGGTGTTGATGGGCAGCGTGCCAGACAGAGGAGGACGTCCCGGGGAAATCGAGCCCCCCATGCCGTTGTGGGAAGGCCGAAGAGAGCAGGGGAAGCGATCAGGGCGAGGAGGTGGACGTCATCAGCGACAGAAATTTTCAGGAAAAAAGAAGAAGGGGAAGAAAGAATAATGTCTTTCTCTCTGGCTTTAGTGATTAATAGGGAAAGAACTGATTTTTCTATGGTGTCTGCTTTTTGTTTTTGTTATTTTTAATTCCCCATTAGAAACTAAACAGGGACGAGGTATCAAATACCACAAAAGCTATAGCTTTAAAGTTGTGATTTTTTTTTTTAATGTGTAATTCTTAACCAGCACAATAGCATGTATAGTACGATAACACAATACTCAAGTAAATACTTGAACATACTTATTTCTCAAATTAATGTGCAGTCACTGCTTTTCAGTCTGTTTTCCAATATTTTTGTTTACATAAATAGAACATAAAATATTTATTTTGTGACAGATATTCTCATTTTGTGATTATGTACATCTGCCGATGGGTTTATACACTATTCTTGATTGAATAAAGCTACTCAGAGTGGACTTATTTATTGATTGATTTATTTGGGCTATATTTGTCATCTGTGATTAACAAATTAACCAATTACAATTAACCTACAAATGCTTTTGTGTCATGTGTTTTTTGTATAGCCTACAAGTAGCATTTTTATTTATGTCTTTCAGATAACTGAAAATGAAAAGAGGTTGATTTTGCAGACATATGATCGATCATAACAGTCTTCATCCTGAAAGTAAACAAACCCCGCTCTGTATCCAGAGGGGTATTGCACAAAAGTAGGATTAAGACATCCGGGATAAGTGAGTGAGCCTAGCTCAACCAATCCGAAACAAGAGCGTCCAGGCTCAATTGGTTGCACAAAGACCAAATCAGGATGATCAGACACGGATTAATCAAGCAGCTGAAACCTATCCTGGATAAGTGCGCGCACGCGGCTTCCTCAGATAGACCCCGCCATCGATCACAGATTCACCGATTCACCATGGCAGCGAGAGCAGCGTATTTCTCCCCCTCTGAGGCAGAAATCCTTATGGAGGCTTACGAGGAGCTGAAGGATCAAATCAAAAAGAAGGACAACGCGGCCACTGCTATAAACAACGAGAGAAAGCATGGCAAACTATTGCAGACCGCCTGAATGCGTAAGTAGTGCGCAAACACTCACTGTTCCGCTGAAACCATCACAATTACAATCCAAACAGTTAATTAACATCTACGAAAACGTAGTTGTACTCTGATTATTAATCAGTTGAAATTGTAAGTGAAATTGACTGCAGATGTGGGTGAAATTGTGTAAATGTAACTCCATCAGACTGTATAACTCTTTGATAAATAGATGAGCTCATTTACTTAATTGAATTTCCCTTTGGGATAAATAAAGTTCCTCTTATCTTATCCTTATATTTGCCCCTCATGCTCCCCTGCATGCACATCAAGATAAAATCCCCCTCAGGTGCCCATGAGGTGGGTTTTGTGAATAGGAAATCCTTTCACAGCATTAATGTTTAGGTGAACATGACTTTTTGATATTGTCGATTAATGAACACTGTACACTGCTTGTGATGTCAGTTGACTGGTTTAACAGTCTTCATCTTATAATTTCAGATGGTCTGCAATGCTGACTGTCTGATCAGCAATGTTGTGGCAAAGTGGCCTGGCTCAGTCCATGACTCCAGAGTCTTTCAGACCTCTGGAATCTATCAGCACCTATCACAAGGTGAGCCACACAACCTCTATTAATAACCACTTTTTACATCATGGCTGTGTCAAGAATGTCACTCTATTTATGAGGTTGTGATGACGAGATTTTGTATTGACAGGTGAATTCTCTGGTGTGTTGCTGGGGGACAGGGGGTATGCCTGCCAGCCTTTTCTCCTGACACCACAGACCCCCAGGGGGCGCAGCAGGCCTTACAGTCCTGCCCATGCCAGGACAAGGGCAGGACTGAAATGACCTTTGGCCTCCTGAAGGTGTTTTCACTGTCTTTAGGACTTAAGGGTCAGCCCTTTGAGGGCATGTGACATCACTGTGGCCTGTGCTGTCCTCCACAGTGTGGCCTGCCTGAGGAAGGAGAGGGCCCCCAGAGTGCCATCACACAGACTGGGATAATCCTGCATCTTCCCTGATGACGACAGTGGTCGGCTGCTCAGGGACCAATATGTGTTAAATTATTTTAGTTAACATGCATGGTTTAAATTTAAGTTAAATATGGCCTGCATTGGCAGATATTTTTTTTTCCCTTTTTTTTAAAATTCAGTTTAAATTGATTTGGCCTCTTATGTTGTTTGTGCTGTATACTGTGTGCATACAAGCTTGCTACTGCATCCATTCATTTGTCTGTTCATTTGTTGTGTATGGATTTGTCCTGCATTTATTTCAGTGTGCAGACATGCAGGGTGTATTACATACAGACCTTTGACTGTGTCTTTATTCTTGTGTTGTATAATATGCTTTGATTCCGTGCTTTCTATCTTGTAGAGTCACTGTGTGAGTGTTCAGTTTTGAAAGGAGCTGATGGATTACCTGCTTTGATTTATCCTTATTCAATAAAGGAACATCATGACTCTTTGATGTGTATTTATATGGGATGTGTATTTTATAGTCTATGGGAAACTGTAAATTATCTAATGATTGCAACATCATCTAAAATCATCTATCTACAATGATTGAAATGAATGGTCACAGATGTTTAAATAATGACAGTGGGTCTAGTTTCGACACCTTCCTAAAATAATCGCCTACGTTTTTTTTTTTTTGTTTGTTTGTTTGTTTTTTTTGTCAAAAATTAGTTTTTTGCCTAAATCATCTCCTCTTGATGCTGGCCACCTCTGGAAGTATAACTCCCTAAATCAAGAGTGTGTCAAAACTGTGACTTGTTTATTTTGCCTAAGTCAAAAGAAAATGTGACTTAAGGAATTTTACGTTATTTAGGCTATTTTAGGCTATTTTAAGCGTTTCAAGATGGCAGCGGTATCAAGAAGAAAGGAAAATTTTCTCTGCCAATGAAGTTACTTCAATGATCCAGGGCTCATCCCCAATTGGTAAGTGATGAGGTTTAGTATAACATTGGCATATAACGTATTACAATTGCCTAAGTCATTTATTTCTGTTATGTTACATAATTGACTGACATTGTTTTTAGTATGTCAGTAGTCATCTTTTTATAACCTTTTTGAGTGAAATTATCAATAAATATCATAGTTAATTTTTGTTGAATTTTTTAGTGTCTCCTGAAAAACCTGAAAAAATGACTTAGGCGATTATTTTAGGAAGGTGTTGATGTGATAACAATGTGTAGTGGGCAGTGGAATAACTATTAGTTTCCGTTTGTGGTGACTGTTGACTGAGATAAGGGATGAGATTAAATAAATCCTGGAACTTAGCCTGGTCTGGAGCAGGCTAGCTCCACAGAATAAATCTCCATGGTAATTTATGTCATAACATATCCCGCTATCCACTATCCCACTTTGTGCAACCGCATCATGGATAAATTAATCCAGGATAACCAAGATATCCTGGCTTAATCCCTTATCCTAGTTTTGTGCAATACCCCTCTGGTCAGGGGACATACATGCTTTCCCTTTTGCACATCTCGACTGTGTTGCACTGTGAATTGGCACGAGAAACACGATTAAAATTATTTTTTCTTGTTTCATTTTGAATTGCAGGCATGATCTCTAAATGTGATGATTTTGTAAGTGAAACCATTCCCGCACCCCAAATCAGAAAAGGACTTATTTATTTACTAAAGAAAAAAACTCTTATTTAACCCCGAATAACACACTATTTACCGCCCGGTGAGAGCATCCGGAGAGAGGGCATCACTGCTATTTGCTGCATGCTCCGCAATGTCCGCTTGTGGATAAACTCAAGAGGGCGATGATGATGATGATGATGATGATGATGGTGATGGTGAGGATGATGATGATGATGATGGTGAGGATGGTGATGATGATGATGATGATGATGATGATGTGCATTTTTTTCTCCCGGCTTTTTCATGATGGCCTTTTCATCATGACTCAAAATAAAATCTACAGAAGAAACTCTGTGTCATTAGTGAACAGAAAATACTACTAATAATTTAGATCGGAACAGATCAAAGTTGCTCTATAACCTACCTGATAACGGGAAAGACATCGTGAATCATCTTTTATTCTACTCGGTCAGCTCATTTCTCTCACTAAATTGCATTGCATGTTTGTTTTTTTATTGTATGTTAGTTTACTCTGTTATTAGAAAAGTAGTCTAGAACACAGCTTTGGACAGAATACAGTGCATATTTCACCTTCCCCCCCTCCAGTTAAGTCTACTGGGCCCTTAATTAAACCACGGAAATTTTACAGCGTGCCTTCACATGTTTCACAGCCAGCCAGTTGATTACCTGCGGTTGGACTCATCTCTCTACGCCACAAGGGGGCGCCAGTTGATCGGTGAAACCCGACGTCAAAACGCGGTTTGATACGCGAAACCACACGACCCTGTTGAATACCCGACTCGTTAAAATTTGCTCTTGTTTTTCTTGGTTAGTTAACCATGGTCATCTCCAACAGGGCAGAGTGGAGCAGGTGTGTCTCCTCCAGTCCGGGACGCAGTGGATTATCAGGTGAGTGATTTTCCGAGCTAGCTAACGTTAACTGCCCGCTTGGCTAACACACGTCTTTGCTAATGGCAGAATAAGATATTGAGAGCACTGGTATTGAAACAGTTTGACAAATTAGCAGATAGACCATTTTAGTGCCTGTTTAGGCCAACAAAACAACAGGAATATTCGTGATTGTTTTCTCTCATGAGGTAATGAAGTGTAAGAGGCGGAATAATCCACTCGGAGGTGAACTTTTCAGGTATGATTGGTCAGTGAAGGCACCTTGACTACTGCTATGCAATGCACAGCAATGTTTAGTTGTCAACACAAGGACTATATAGTGTTTACTAATATTGAAATTATATTGACATGGTGATATTTCCTTAGACTAGAGTTTGACTGTTTGATTTTGATTTTTGTTATCGTGACATGATTTAAGTCTTGTCTTTTGCTAGTTTTAATGACTAAATCATAATGAAGGGATGAAATTTTCTGGACTTAATAGACTGATTTAGCAGTTTGGTTATTTGCCTCAATCTGCATGGTCGTCACATCCATATGACGAATTACTGTTCTTCAAAAAAAAAAAAAAAAAAAAAAAAAACAAACTGCAATATGTGAACTTAATGTGAAAGTATCAGTGGTCAGTTAATCAGTCAAATATGTGTTTTTAACAGGTTATTAAACAGTGTTGAGGTCGTAGTCTCCCCTGGGGGTACGAATTTTAATCTCATTTTTGAAATTGTCAGTTTTGTACAGGAACTGGAACCAGTCAAGTGTTGCTGGTTACCGAGCGCATTTCCGAAATGGACGTGTTGCCTTTTGCTGAAAAGAGTCAGGATGGCCGAGCGGTCTAAGGCGCTGCGTTCAGGTCGCAGTCTCCCCTGGAGGCGTGGGTTCGAATCCCACTTCTGACAGCCAATGTTTTGTACAGGAGCTGGAACCAGTCAAGTGTTGCTGGTGGTTCTCCAATTAGCTGCACTGGTGTGCATTACAAGATGCAATCAGTGGGCTATGTGGATACTGGAAAATGTGTCAGAAAATGGACATCATCAGCGCTCTGGAGCACCCTGTGATGCATCTTGCTTTGCAGCAGCAGTGAATCCGCACTAGCCAAAGCTGCACCCTTCAGACTGACTGTCAAAGTGACAGCTGGACAACAAAAAGTGTCACTCCGTATGGCACCCCCAACCTCTCACATTTTTGTAGTGTATGACTGGTTTTGAGGGCCCACTGTGACTTTTCTTTAAGCGCTTGAGCCTTCATGATATTGTCCTGTTGTGTTGCAGCACAAGTCTGTGTGAGTGTTTGAACACTGATTCTGTGCAGAGGCAATGAAAGTGTGCAGTGTGCAGATGGCCACACACGTGCACCATTTGTGATGACCTGCAAAAAGGAGTTCTGTAAAGCCTCTGCACCTTATTAAATACGTGGAGTTACCCCAGCTGTGTCAGAGCACAAGTGTCGAGAAGACGGTGCAGAAGGCGCTCAGTTTTGCATAGGAGTATGTGAAATCTGCTGAATGATGAGGACATTGTGTTGAAAGTGTTGTGGAAGCGGTAGGCTGCCTCTGCATGTGCAGCGGCACTGAAGGCAGTCTCCGTGCCACCCCTGTAGTTGTTTGCACCCTTTCAGTTAGGCATGGAGGTTGAAAAGGTTTATGCATTGGCCGGGAATCGAACCCGGGCCTCCCGCGTGGCAGGCGAGAATTCTACCACTGAACCACCAATGCTAGTCAAAAGGGCTAATTGTAGCCCTCAGAGCCAGACTTGCAGGCACAAACGCATGACTCTGCTGGGAGGACAGCTGCCAGATGTTGCACGGGTCCTCCCAGTGGCAAGACAAGCTAGTGCACACCAAGTTTGGTGGCAGTGGTACAGGTTGTTACATAGTCAAGCCATTCTATGCAGTTATCATGTTTGTGGGCACATGGCGTCCTGTTCATTTTGCAATTTGCAGGTCCTCTAAAAACGCCTCAGTGTCTTAGTCATGCCTCAAGGGAAGTGTGGTCAAAATCAGGGGACTCAGGTTAAGTGTCGTGGAAATCGGACCACCGGCCTGTGACCTTTGTTTGGCGGGCACTTTTACCAATTGCATATAGCCAGAAATTTGCTGCGTGCATCTAGAAACTGGAACAGGCTTCTATCAGCCTGAAAAGTTAAAAAAAAAAAAAAAAAAAGAGTCACGCAGTGGAATTGGCACAAGCCTGAAAAAGCTTTTAACAATTACAGGTAGCCAAAGATTTGCTGTGTGTGCATTTGAAAGGTGGAATAGGCTCCAAATGTCCGACAAAGTTTGGGGAAAAAAACGGTCATGCAGGAGAAGCGAGTGAACCCTTGAAAAAGTAGTGTGTAAAGAAAAGAAAGAAAGAAGAAGTAGAAGACAAAGACGACCAAGAAGACGGTGTAGAAAAACAACAGGGTTCCAAGTGTTTTGTGCTTTGACCGAGCGCATTTCCGAAACGGACGTGTTGCCTTTTGCTGAAAAGAGTCAGGATGGCCGAGCGGTCTAAGGCGCTGCGTTCAGGTCGCAGTCTCCCCTGGAGGCGTGGGTTCGAATCCCACTTCTGACAGCCAGTGTTTTGTACAGGAGTTGGAACCAGTCAAGTGTTGCTGGTGGCTCTCCAATTAGCTGCACTGGTGTGCATTACAAGATACAATCAGTGGGCTATGTGGATACTGGAAAATGTGTCAGAAAATGGACATCATCAGCGCTCTGGAGCATCCTGTGATGCATCTTGCTTTGCAGCAGCAGTGAATCCGCACTAGCCGAAGCTGCACCCTTCAGACTGACTGTCAAAGTGACAGCTGGACAACAAAAAGTGTCACTCCGTATGGCACCCCCAACCTCTCACATTTTTGTAGTGTATGACTGGTTTTGAGGGCCCACTGTGACTTTTCTTTAAGCGCTTGAGCCTTCATGATATTGTCCTGTTGTGTTGCAGCACAAGTCTGTGTGAGTGTTTGAACACTGATTCTGTGCAGAGGCAATGAAAGTGTGCAGTGTGCAGATGGCCACACACGTGCACCATTTGTGATGACTTGCAAAAAGGAGTTCTGTAAAGCCTCTGCACCTTATTAAATACGTGGAGTTACCCCAGCTGTGTCAGAGCACAAGTGGCGAGAAGACGGTGCAGAAGGCGCTCAGTTTGGCATAGGAGTATGTGAAATCTGCTGAATGATGAGGACATTGTGTTGAAAGTGTTGTGGAAGCGGTAGGCTGCCTCTGCATGTGCAGCGGCACTGAAGGCAGTCTCCGCGCCACCCCTGTAGTTGTTTGCACCCTTTCAGTTAGGCATGGAGGTTGAAAAGGTTGATGCATTGGCCGGGAATCGAACCCGGGCCTCCCGCGTGGCAGGCGAGAATTCTACCACTGAACCACCAATGCAAGACAAAAGGGCTGATTGTAGCCCTCGGAGCCAGACTTGCAGGCACAAACGCATGACTCTGCTGTGACACAGCACATACAGTGTGTGAATGGAGCTGCAAACAGCAGTTAAGCACTCCAAGTACCAAGGAATTTGACCGCAGTGAAGCGCTCCCAGCTGGGCTGAGTTGCGCCAGATGTTGCACGGGTCCTCCCAGTGGCAAGACAAGCTAGTGCACACCAAGTTTGGTGGCAGTGGTACAGGTTGTTACATAGTCAAGCCATTCTATGCAGTTATCATGTTTGTGGGCACATGGCGTCCTGTTCATTTTGCAATTTGCAGGTCCTCTAAAAACGCCTCAGTGTCTTAGTCATGCCTCAAGGGAAGTGTGGTCAAAATCAGGGGACTCAGGTTAAGTGTCGTGGAAATCGGACCACCGGCCTGTGACCTTTGTTTGGCGGGCACTTTTACCAATTGCATATAGCCAGAAATTTGCTGCGTGCATCTAGAAACTGGAACAGGCTTCTATCAGCCTGAAAAGTTAAAAAAAAAAAAAAAAAAAGAGTCACGCAGTGGAATTGGCACAAGCCTGAAAAAGCTTTTAACAATTACAGGTAGCCAAAGATTTGCTGTGTGTGCATTTGAAAGTTGGAATAGGCTCCAAATGTCCGACAAAGTTTGGGGAAAAAAACGGTCATGCAGGAGAAGCGAGTGAACCCTTGAAAAAGTAGTGTGTAAAGAAAAGAAAGAAAGAAGAAGTAGAAGACAAAGACGACCAAGAAGACGGTGTAGAAAAACAACAGGGTTCCAAGTGTTTTGTGCTTTGACCGAGCGCATTTCCGAAACGGACGTGTTGCCTTTTGCTGAAAAGAGTCAGGATGGCCGAGCGGTCTAAGGCGCTGCGTTCAGGTCGCAGTCTCCCCTGGAGGCGTGGGTTCGAATCCCACTTCTGACAGCCAGTGTTTTGTACAGGAGTTGGAACCAGTCAAGTGTTGCTGGTGGCTCTCCAATTAGCTGCACTGGTGTGCATTACAAGATACAATCAGTGGGCTATGTGGATACTGGAAAATGTGTCAGAAAATGGACATCATCAGCGCTCTGGAGCATCCTGTGATGCATCTTGCTTTGCAGCAGCAGTGAATCCGCACTAGCCGAAGCTGCACCCTTCAGACTGACTGTCAAAGTGACAGCTGGACAACAAAAAGTGTCACTCCGTATGGCACCCCCAACCTCTCACATTTTTGTAGTGTATGACTGGTTTTGAGGGCCCACTGTGACTTTTCTTTAAGCGCTTGAGCCTTCATGATATTGTCCTGTTGTGTTGCAGCACAAGTCTGTGTGAGTGTTTGAACACTGATTCTGTGCAGAGGCAATGAAAGTGTGCAGTGTGCAGATGGCCACACACGTGCACCATTTGTGATGACTTGCAAAAAGGAGTTCTGTAAAGCCTCTGCACCTTATTAAATACGTGGAGTTACCCCAGCTGTGTCAGAGCACAAGTGGCGAGAAGACGGTGCAGAAGGCGCTCAGTTTGGCATAGGAGTATGTGAAATCTGCTGAATGATGAGGACATTGTGTTGAAAGTGTTGTGGAAGCGGTAGGCTGCCTCTGCATGTGCAGCGGCACTGAAGGCAGTCTCCGCGCCACCCCTGTAGTTGTTTGCACCCTTTCAGTTAGGCATGGAGGTTGAAAAGGTTGATGCATTGGCCGGGAATCGAACCCGGGCCTCCCGCGTGGCAGGCGAGAATTCTACCACTGAACCACCAATGCAAGACAAAAGGGCTGATTGTAGCCCTCGGAGCCAGACTTGCAGGCACAAACGCATGACTCTGCTGTGACACAGCACATACAGTGTGTGAATGGAGCTGCAAACAGCAGTTAAGCACTCCAAGTACCAAGGAATTTGACCGCAGTGAAGCGCTCCCAGCTGGGCTGAGTTGCGCCAGATGTTGCACGGGTCCTCCCAGTGGCAAGACAAGCTAGTGCACACCAAGTTTGGTGGCAGTGGTACAGGTTGTTACATAGTCAAGCCATTCTATGCAGTTATCATGTTTGTGGGCACATGGCGTCCTGTTCATTTTGCAATTTGCAGGTCCTCTAAAAACGCCTCAGTGTCTTAGTCATGCCTCAAGGGAAGTGTGGTCAAAATCAGGGGACTCAGGTTAAGTGTCGTGGAAATCGGACCACCGGCCTGTGACCTTTGTTTGGCGGGCACTTTTACCAATTGCATATAGCCAGAAATTTGCTGCGTGCATCTAGAAACTGGAACAGGCTTCTATCAGCCTGAAAAGTTAAAAAAAAAAAAAAAAAAAGAGTCACGCAGTGGAATTGGCACAAGCCTGAAAAAGCTTTTAACAATTACAGGTAGCCAAAGATTTGCTGTGTGTGCATTTGAAAGTTGGAATAGGCTCCAAATGTCCGACAAAGTTTGGGGAAAAAAACGGTCATGCAGGAGAAGCGAGTGAACCCTTGAAAAAGTAGTGTGTAAAGAAAAGAAAGAAAGAAGAAGTAGAAGACAAAGACGACCAAGAAGACGGTGTAGAAAAACAACAGGGTTCCAAGTGTTTTGTGCTTTGACCGAGCGCATTTCCGAAACGGACGTGTTGCCTTTTGCTGAAAAGAGTCAGGATGGCCGAGCGGTCTAAGGCGCTGCGTTCAGGTCGCAGTCTCCCCTGGAGGCGTGGGTTCGAATCCCACTTCTGACAGCCAGTGTTTTGTACAGGAGTTGGAACCAGTCAAGTGTTGCTGGTGGCTCTCCAATTAGCTGCACTGGTGTGCATTACAAGATACAATCAGTGGGCTATGTGGATACTGGAAAATGTGTCAGAAAATGGACATCATCAGCGCTCTGGAGCATCCTGTGATGCATCTTGCTTTGCAGCAGCAGTGAATCCGCACTAGCCGAAGCTGCACCCTTCAGACTGACTGTCAAAGTGACAGCTGGACAACAAAAAGTGTCACTCCGTATGGCACCCCCAACCTCTCACATTTTTGTAGTGTATGACTGGTTTTGAGGGCCCACTGTGACTTTTCTTTAAGCGCTTGAGCCTTCATGATATTGTCCTGTTGTGTTGCAGCACAAGTCTGTGTGAGTGTTTGAACACTGATTCTGTGCAGAGGCAATGAAAGTGTGCAGTGTGCAGATGGCCACACACGTGCACCATTTGTGATGACTTGCAAAAAGGAGTTCTGTAAAGCCTCTGCACCTTATTAAATACGTGGAGTTACCCCAGCTGTGTCAGAGCACAAGTGGCGAGAAGACGGTGCAGAAGGCGCTCAGTTTGGCATAGGAGTATGTGAAATCTGCTGAATGATGAGGACATTGTGTTGAAAGTGTTGTGGAAGCGGTAGGCTGCCTCTGCATGTGCAGCGGCACTGAAGGCAGTCTCCGCGCCACCCCTGTAGTTGTTTGCACCCTTTCAGTTAGGCATGGAGGTTGAAAAGGTTGATGCATTGGCCGGGAATCGAACCCGGGCCTCCCGCGTGGCAGGCGAGAATTCTACCACTGAACCACCAATGCAAGACAAAAGGGCTGATTGTAGCCCTCGGAGCCAGACTTGCAGGCACAAACGCATGACTCTGCTGTGACACAGCACATACAGTGTGTGAATGGAGCTGCAAACAGCAGTTAAGCACTCCAAGTACCAAGGAATTTGACCGCAGTGAAGCGCTCCCAGCTGGGCTGAGTTGCGCCAGATGTTGCACGGGTCCTCCCAGTGGCAAGACAAGCTAGTGCACACCAAGTTTGGTGGCAGTGGTACAGGTTGTTACATAGTCAAGCCATTCTATGCAGTTATCATGTTTGTGGGCACATGGCGTCCTGTTCATTTTGCAATTTGCAGGTCCTCTAAAAACGCCTCAGTGTCTTAGTCATGCCTCAAGGGAAGTGTGGTCAAAATCAGGGGACTCAGGTTAAGTGTCGTGGAAATCGGACCACCGGCCTGTGACCTTTGTTTGGCGGGCACTTTTACCAATTGCATATAGCCAGAAATTTGCTGCGTGCATCTAGAAACTGGAACAGGCTTCTATCAGCCTGAAAAGTTAAAAAAAAAAAAAAAAAAAGAGTCACGCAGTGGAATTGGCACAAGCCTGAAAAAGCTTTTAACAATTACAGGTAGCCAAAGATTTGCTGTGTGTGCATTTGAAAGTTGGAATAGGCTCCAAATGTCCGACAAAGTTTGGGGAAAAAAACGGTCATGCAGGAGAAGCGAGTGAACCCTTGAAAAAGTAGTGTGTAAAGAAAAGAAAGAAAGAAGAAGTAGAAGACAAAGACGACCAAGAAGACGGTGTAGAAAAACAACAGGGTTCCAAGTGTTTTGTGCTTTGACCGAGCGCATTTCCGAAACGGACGTGTTGCCTTTTGCTGAAAAGAGTCAGGATGGCCGAGCGGTCTAAGGCGCTGCGTTCAGGTCGCAGTCTCCCCTGGAGGCGTGGGTTCGAATCCCACTTCTGACAGCCAGTGTTTTGTACAGGAGTTGGAACCAGTCAAGTGTTGCTGGTGGCTCTCCAATTAGCTGCACTGGTGTGCATTACAAGATACAATCAGTGGGCTATGTGGATACTGGAAAATGTGTCACAAAATGGACATCATCAGCGCTCTGGAGCATCCTGTGATGCATCTTGCTTTGCAGCAGCAGTGAATCCGCACTAGCCGAAGCTGCACCCTTCAGACTGACTGTCAAAGTGACAGCTGGACAACAAAAAGTGTCACTCCGTATGGCACCCCCAACCTCTCACATTTTTGTAGTGTATGACTGGTTTTGAGGGCCCACTGTGACTTTTCTTTAAGCGCTTGAGCCTTCATGATATTGTCCTGTTGTGTTGCAGCACAAGTCTGTGTGAGTGTTTGAACACTGATTCTGTGCAGAGGCAATGAAAGTGTGCAGTGTGCAGATGGCCACACACGTGCACCATTTGTGATGACTTGCAAAAAGGAGTTCTGTAAAGCCTCTGCACCTTATTAAATACGTGGAGTTACCCCAGCTGTGTCAGAGCACAAGTGGCGAGAAGACGGTGCAGAAGGCGCTCAGTTTGGCATAGGAGTATGTGAAATCTGCTGAATGATGAGGACATTGTGTTGAAAGTGTTGTGGAAGCGGTAGGCTGCCTCTGCATGTGCAGCGGCACTGAAGGCAGTCTCCGCGCCACCCCTGTAGTTGTTTGCACCCTTTCAGTTAGGCATGGAGGTTGAAAAGGTTGATGCATTGGCCGGGAATCGAACCCGGGCCTCCCGCGTGGCAGGCGAGAATTCTACCACTGAACCACCAATGCAAGACAAAAGGGCTGATTGTAGCCCTCGGAGCCAGACTTGCAGGCACAAACGCATGACTCTGCTGTGACACAGCACATACAGTGTGTGAATGGAGCTGCAAACAGCAGTTAAGCACTCCAAGTACCAAGGAATTTGACCGCAGTGAAGCGCTCCCAGCTGGGCTGAGTTGCGCCAGATGTTGCACGGGTCCTCCCAGTGGCAAGACAAGCTAGTGCACACCAAGTTTGGTGGCAGTGGTACAGGTTGTTACATAGTCAAGCCATTCTATGCAGTTATCATGTTTGTGGGCACATGGCGTCCTGTTCATTTTGCAATTTGCAGGTCCTCTAAAAACGCCTCAGTGTCTTAGTCATGCCTCAAGGGAAGTGTGGTCAAAATCAGGGGACTCAGGTTAAGTGTCGTGGAAATCGGACCACCGGCCTGTGACCTTTGTTTGGCGGGCACTTTTACCAATTGCATATAGCCAGAAATTTGCTGCGTGCATCTAGAAACTGGAACAGGCTTCTATCAGCCTGAAAAGTTAAAAAAAAAAAAAAAAAAAAGAGTCACGCAGTGGAATTGGCACAAGCCTGAAAAAGCTTTTAACAATTACAGGTAGCCAAAGATTTGCTGTGTGTGCATTTGAAAGTTGGAATAGGCTCCAAATGTCCGACAAAGTTTGGGGAAAAAAACGGTCATGCAGGAGAAGCGAGTGAACCCTTGAAAAAGTAGTGTGTAAAGAAAAGAAAGAAAGAAGAAGTAGAAGACAAAGACGACCAAGAAGACGGTGTAGAAAAACAACAGGGTTCCAAGTGTTTTGTGCTTTGACCGAGCGCATTTCCGAAACGGACGTGTTGCCTTTTGCTGAAAAGAGTCAGGATGGCCGAGCGGTCTAAGGCGCTGCGTTCAGGTCGCAGTCTCCCCTGGAGGCGTGGGTTCGAATCCCACTTCTGACAGCCAGTGTTTTGTACAGGAGTTGGAACCAGTCAAGTGTTGCTGGTGGCTCTCCAATTAGCTGCACTGGTGTGCATTACAAGATACAATCAGTGGGCTATGTGGATACTGGAAAATGTGTCACAAAATGGACATCATCAGCGCTCTGGAGCATCCTGTGATGCATCTTGCTTTGCAGCAGCAGTGAATCCGCACTAGCCGAAGCTGCACCCTTCAGACTGACTGTCAAAGTGACAGCTGGACAACAAAAAGTGTCACTCCGTATGGCACCCCCAACCTCTCACATTTTTGTAGTGTATGACTGGTTTTGAGGGCCCACTGTGACTTTTCTTTAAGCGCTTGAGCCTTCATGATATTGTCCTGTTGTGTTGCAGCACAAGTCTGTGTGAGTGTTTGAACACTGATTCTGTGCAGAGGCAATGAAAGTGTGCAGTGTGCAGATGGCCACACACGTGCACCATTTGTGATGACTTGCAAAAAGGAGTTCTGTAAAGCCTCTGCACCTTATTAAATACGTGGAGTTACCCCAGCTGTGTCAGAGCACAAGTGGCGAGAAGACGGTGCAGAAGGCGCTCAGTTTGGCATAGGAGTATGTGAAATCTGCTGAATGATGAGGACATTGTGTTGAAAGTGTTGTGGAAACGGTAGGCTGCCTCTGCATGTGCAGCGGCACTGAAGGCAGTCTCCGCGCCACCCCTGTAGTTGTTTGCACCCTTTCAGTTAGGCATGGAGGTTGAAAAGGTTGCTGCATTGGCCGGGAATCGAACCCGGGCCTCCCGCGTGGCAGGCGAGAATTCTACCACTGAACCACCAATGCTAGACAAAAGGGCTAATTGTAGCCCTCGGAGCCAGACTTACAGGCACAAACGCATGACTCTGCTGTGACACAGCACATACAGTGTGTGAATGGAGCTGCAAGCAGCAGTTAAGCACTCCAAGTACCAAGGAATTTGACCGCAGTGAAGCGCTCCCAGCTGGGCTGAGTTGCGCCAGATGTTGCACGGGTCCTCCCAGTGGCAAGACAAGCTAGTGCACACCAAGTTTGGTGGCAGTGGTACAGGTTGTTACATAGTCAAGCCATTCTATGCAGTTATCATGTTTGTGGGCACATGGCGTCCTGTTCATTTTGCAATTTGCAGGTCCTCTAAAAACGCCTCGGTGTCTTAGTCATGCCTCAAGGGAAGTGTGGTCAAAATCAGGGGACTCAGGTTAAGTGTTGTGGAAATCGGACCACCGGCCTGTGACCTTTGTTTGGCGGGCACTTTTACCAATTGCATATAGCCAGAAATTTGCTGCGTGCATCTAGAAACTGGAATAGGCTTCTATCAGCCTGAAAAGTTAAAAAAAAGAAAAAAGAAAAAAAAAGAGTCACAGTGGAATTGGCACAAGCCTGAAAAAGCAATGTACGAAGAATACAAAGAAAGAAGAGTAAGATGAAGAAAAAGAAATTGTTGAAAACAATAGGGTTTCAAGCACGTTGTGCTTTTAACAATTACAGGTAGCCAAAGATTTGCTGTGTGTGCATTTGAAAGTTGGAATAGGCTCCAAACGTTTGACAAAGTTTGGGGAAAAAAACGGTCATGCAGGAGAAGCGAGTGAACCCTTGAAAAAGTAGTGTGTAAAGAAAAGAAAGAAAGAAGAAGAAGAAGACAAAGACGACCAAGAAAACGGTGTAGAAAAACAACAGAGTTCCAAGTGTTTTGTGCTTTGACCGAGCGCATTTCCGAAACGGACGTATTGCCTTTTGCTGAAAAGAGTCAGGATGGCCGAGCGGTCTAAGGCGCTGCGTTCAGGTCGCAGTCTCCCCTGGAGGCGTGGGTTCGAATCCCACTTCTGACAGCCAGTGTTTTGTACAGGAGCTGGAACCAGTCGTTGTTGGTTTCTCTCCAATTAGCTGCACTGGTGTGCATTACAAGATGCAATCAGTGGGCTATGTGGATACTGGAAAATGTGTCAGAAAATGGACATCATCAGCGCTCTGGGGGAGAAACAAAAAATTGGGCAAGCACCCTATGATGCATCTTGCTTTGCAGCAGCAGTGAATCCACACTAGCTGAAGCTGCGCCCTTCAGACTGACTGTCAAAGTGACAGTACATTTGTATACACATACATATCCATATTCATGCGTTCGTGTATGTCCATGTATATATATAGATATAGATATAGATATATAGATATAGATATACATATACATATAGCAGTGTGACTGCGGAGGAGGAGGGGTGGATCAGACGGGATGGAGATGTTTGAGGAACACATCCTGCAGTTCGGAAATCCTTGTGTTGGCTCCAGAAGAGCAATTCAGATGATTCAGTACCTATTTAATTAACATCAAAATACAGCATGTGCAGTTTTGCATGCAAGTTGTATTCTATCCAAAGATACAGGTTGACTGTGATGAAAAGTTATGTAACTGGGTTTGGAAATTATCTCAGTAGTAGACCCCAAGCTGTCTTGGCTGATGGCTCTCAGTCCAGCCTCTGAGTATTAAGCAAGGTGTGCCACAAGATTCCTTTTTAGGCTGGCTTTTATTCACAGTTTTAATCAATGAATTAGGCAGAGAAATTACAAAAAAAACAATTCATCTGTATACATACAAAACTATTATTGATGCAACATTGCCCTCTGCTGCCCAGGCTGTTCAAAACTGAAATACGTTTTCTGTATTGAAGACAGCCTGTGCTTCAAAAGTCAAGTCAACAAATTGCCTAGTACTTTGAATGGCTTTTTTTTTTTTTTTTTTTTTTTTTTTTTAATAAAAC